>NC_060070.1:121128269-121432201 GCF_922984935.1 Meles meles | reverse complement strand
CCCCCCCCCCCACCTCGCCTAGCCTTGCTCCAGCCTGCTGAATTGATGCGGAACCTGGGAGTTTGTATTTTTTTTTTTAAAGATTGAATTAATTTATTTATTTTAAAGAGAAAGAACACAAGGGGTTGGGGAAGGGGATAGGGAGAGGGAGAGAGCATCTCAAGCAGACCCCCCCCCCCGCCAGCTGAGTGTGGAGCCTCACCCCAGGGGCTCGATCTCACGACCCTGAGATCATGACCTGAGCCGATTGAGCCACCCTGGTGCCCCAGGACTTTGTGTTTTTTATAGCTCCCGAGTGGCAGTGGCTTTTTGAACTGTTAGGAACTTGAGTTTCAGGGAAGGTCGCTAGACTTTGTTTATTATGTGAATATCCTCTTGTCTGCTGCCCCACAGGCTCTGGACCTCCTTAGCCATGAGTGCATGTCCCCCAACACACACCGTCCTGACTGTTGGAAACCTCCCTAGACCCAGACTTTTCTCTTGACCTTTGCTGCTGCTGCTCCTGTGTGAACCCGGCGGGTCTCTTGGTCACCCTCTATCCTTCTTCCTCCCATCCTGCCCTCCTGCCCTGGGGTTTGGGGAGAAGAAAGTTTCCAGCCCTTTCTGGGGTTCTGACAGTGCTGCCTTTAGGCTAACAGTCCCGTAAAAGCATGGAGGTGTGTCACAAATATTGGAGAGGACTCAAGTCATTTATTCATTCAACAAGCATTTCCCAACATGCACCATGGACCAGGCTCTAAAGGACGATCTGTGTGAGAGAGAAAAAAAAAAGTTTGACAAGTGCTAGGGAGTCTTTCCAAGACAAAGACAGAAGAGTCAGGAGTAGGGAGAGATCATGTCTGGCTTCCTTCCCCCTCCTGGGACACTCCGGAGCAGTGATTCATTCAGACACAGGCTTTGACCCATTTGTGGCTGTGCAAAGTCCCTTTAGGGGCTCCACCATCCTTTAAAGACCTGGACACAATAGAATCCGAATGCATCATGATAGTAGGGGTTGTTCCTGTTTCATTTATTCTTCCTTCAGCTCCTTCCTTCTTGTTAAATGTGTTCGGTGAGTTTTATTTATTTATTTTTTTAAAAAGATTTTATTTATTTATTTGATAGAGAGAGATCACAAATAGGCAGAGAGGCAGGCAGAGAGAGAGAGGAGGAAGCAGGCTCCCTGCCGAGCAGAGAGCCCAATGCGGGACTTGATCCCAGGACCCTGAGATCATGACCTGAGCCAAAGACAGAGGCTTAACCCCCTGAGCCACCCAGGTGCCCGTTCGATGAGTTTTAAATGTGGTTGTTGAAGCTTTCTTATTTCTAGAGATTCCATTTGGTTCTTTTTCAGTCCGTGATGTTACTCTTTACAGTTTCCTCTTCTCTGTGGGAATCCTCGGGCTTTCGTGGATTTAAGCAGAATAGGCATATCTGTTCTACCAATGTTGTCTCTTCCTGGAGTCTCTTTGCATCTATTTCTACTGTCTGTTTGGTGGGTTGGTTCTCTCTCATGACAGCTAGTTCTCGAGAGTTCCTGGCTGGCTTTGACTGTATGCTGGCCATTGCATTGAAGAATTTGGTACAAGTGGTTGTAGACCAGGAGGGAGGTACCTTCCTCCAGAGGGGGTTTGCATATCCTATTACCAGACTCTGGGGCTCCACCTGTCCAAGGCTGCCTGAGGCCAGGCAGATTTGCGGTTTCCTGAGCCATCCAGGGGATTCCATCAGGGCTCTAGCTCCTGGAAGGAGCTGTTCTGTTTCAGGTTCAGCCTTCACTTGGGGGTGTAGTCCTTTGGGATTCCAGCTTTTTGAGCAGAGTGTCTCCTGTTAGACTCCTACCTTCCATGGGCCTGGGGTTGGATTTCTGCACCCCACCCCCTTCCCCTGATGAAACCATCCACATAAAAAGTCTGTTTTCTGGAATCAGTGACTATTCTCAGGGTGAAAGCTTGGGTGTCTCTATAGCTTTCTAACTTCCCTTTGATCCTCTGCTTGGACCCAATAATTCTTCGCTAGTTTGTCAGCTCTTTCAGAAGTCTTAAAATTATACCCATTTGAAAAATCCGGTTGTGTTAGTTGTTTTCTGGTTGGGTTGGTCCAAAAGATATTATAACCACCGTTCTCAGCCCCATCAGAGCCTGCCCCGCTTACCAGGGACGGAAGCCCCCCATGTTGTTTCATGAAATGGTGATCCAAAAATATCTTTCCTTGGGGAGTCAGTTCAAAAAAGCTTGAGAACCTCTGCTCTAGGGTGACCTGGGGCCATCCCTCTCTTTCCTTCTGTTCTCCTTTATGGATTGGGAGTGGCGGGGTAAGGAGGAGGAGTGGAGGTGTGGGGAGACCAGAGAGTTCATGATTGCCAAGGCCTGTGGGCTCCAGGCTCACTCAGGTTCAGGGTCCTCGCCTGGTCCCCTCCCGTCCCAGCTCGTCAGACCCAAAGTGACTGGCTGCTCTCACTTCACTGTCCCCTCCACGTGGCGCCCTCTTGTCCTTCCCTCCACTTGCAGTACCTCATCCCTTTCCTCCCTTCTCGGCTATAAATTCAGGTCCCATCTCATCCGCATGAAAGAGTCATTTCTAGATTCATGAAATCATCTGGCAGGTATTTGCTGAGCCCTGGGCTAGGCGCTGGCGACAAGGTGATGAGCTCCACGTGGCCCTGCCCACCTGCAGTTGAGCCTGTCAGAACCAGAGCATGCTTTGATACTCTTAAGTGGAATTCAAAAGTAATACAACCGATGCATATCTATATTTATGTCGTATAAAATGGGGGGGCGGGGCCAGGGTCTGAGGGAGCCTGGAGCTGGTGGGGGGCAGGGAATGAGGCAAATATAATGTCCTAAGTGTGAGAAAAAGGAGACGTAAAAGGAAAGCAATTTCTAATGAAGTAATAGGCGCTTTAGAAGTTGATGTCGGGCACAACTAGAAGGCCCGAGGACGCAGTCAGAGCTTGCCTGTGAATCATGACTAGGGCAGCCACCAATGCAAGCATCTGGCATGGCCACGAGTGATGCATTCTCTGAAATAGAAAAAAAAAAAAAAAAGGAAAGAAAAGAAAAAAAACAATTCCTGGTAAATTTTGAACAACACAAAGGGCAACACAGATTCCCTCAACTTATATCTGAGTTGCATTCCTGAAAAATTCACTGATTGCTGAAACCAGGCAAAAAATCCTTTGTGTTTCTGTGTGCCGCTCTGGGCTCAGAGCACCGCCCGCAGCAGTCCACCCACAAGTGTGTGGCAGAATGTTCTCGGCAGGAGTCGTGCTGGGCGATCTTTATGGTGCCGATGTCCAGCGTCCCTGCCCTGCCCTGCCCACTAAATGCCAGCTGTTACCTCTCTCGGGACCATCTCCTCCCCCACTTCGCCAGACAATCCCTGGCTTGGGCCACTGCTCTGACTTTGGTTGGGAACTGGCAGCTTCTAACAAGGCAGTGAGATCGGTGTTGTAAGTGGGGGTCTGAGGAGCCCTGAGAGCTCCAGCCCAGCCTGAAGAAGCAGGAAGACTTCTTGGAGGGGGTGACACCGGAGGTGCTTCTCGAGGCCACGCAGATCCTCGTAAAGACCTACTCTGTCCGACAAACTGAGTGCTTGTTTCTAGAAGCAGCGCCTGCTCCTGCTGGTGGTGTCAAGGTAGGCCAGGCAGGGCAGGCCTTGGTGACTCTATCCACTTACAGAACTGCTGTTTCCCCCTCTCCCTTTAAGGAAGTTCTGTCTTCTCTGAACTTCGATTCGCTCCGTCTCTCTTCCGGATGGCACCAGGGGTCTGCGTGCTCATGGGCTAGATAGAAAATCCAGTTTTGCTTCTTCTTCTTCTTCTTAAAGATTTATTTGAGACAGAGAGAGAGGGCACAAGTGGGGAGGAGGGTCAGAGGGAGAGGGAGAAGCAGACTCCTCGCTGAGCAGAGAGTCCAATGTGGGGCTCGATCCCGGGACCCTGAGATCATGACCTGAGTTGAAGGCAGGCGCTTCACTGACTGAGCCACCCAGGAGCACCCAGTTTTGCTTTTTCTGGGGGCTGGATGACCAGCCTTGACCACAGTGGGCACCTAGCCTTCCTTTGGAGGGCAGAAGAAAAGGACCTGAAGGAGGGGCGTTCCAGCACAGCCATCCTGGCTCCTGGGCGCCATGCTGCTGGAGCCTATGCAGTCATGGAGACCCAGCCTGTAGCATGAGAGCGTCTTAGAGGCCAGCCCCTTGTCCAGGCTGTGATTCCTTCCTGTGACGGGAAACTCACTGCCTCGGAGTGTAGCCCATGCCATTGGCAACGCAGCCCAGCCACTGAGCCATCACTTGACCATGACCCATAATCCTCCATCCCCTCCTGCCACGCTTCAGAATAGGATTTTCCGACTCCTGCTTCTTTCAGATGAGTAGAAACATCGGCTCCCTCTCCGGAGTTTGGGCTTGCAAAAATCACACATGTTTTGCCTGCTTTCCAAAATAAAAATCGGAACAGTGAACCTGTTCATGGAATTTTGAGTGGCTTGGTCTTAGGTCTGCTTCCCTGGAAGCAGAGCCTATGGAGGAGGGGTCTCAGGAGGAGAGAGTGAGGGAGCCTTGCTCATTTAGGGCCGGGGAAGTCCCAGGATGTGGTTTCAGGGTGATGCTGCAGGGAGCTGGGGAATGATCAGCACCACACACAGGTCATCTCCAGAGGCCGGATGATTCTGTGTCAGCAGCTCGGAGTGAGCTGCTCGTGGCGGGGCGGGGGGGGCGGGGATGGGGTGGGTTGTAACTTCCCAGGCATCTGTGGGCAAGATGGCAGTGGGTCAGAGAAGGATGTAGGTATTAGCTGTCAGCCACCAATGTCCACCAAAGTGGGCACAGAAGGGGCATGGGGTGGGAACTCAAGGGCCTCTTGATAAATCCGCCACGGGGAGGAGGGCATGTGTCTGCCTCCCAAGTGAGATCCTGCCCTCGCACCTTCTCCACGTTCTTTGGGGTTCTTCCAACCACTACCTCTCCGCCCTAGTGGGGCAGGAGGGTGGGGAGGGATGAGGAGAGCGGAGGTGGGATTTGGGGGCCGGGTGGCAGGCCGAGCCCTGCACGAAATGATCTCCCCCCGCCCTTGCCTGCCCTCCCACAGACTGCCTCTTCAAGGTGTGTCCCATGAACCGCTACTCTGCCCAGAAGCAGTACTGGAAGGCCAAGCAGACCAAGCAGGACAAGGAGAAGATCGCCGATGTGGTGTTGCTCCAGAAGCTGCAGGTGGGCTTGTGCGCAGTGGAGCACCTGTGTGCGCGCGTCAGGGAGCCAGGCGCACGTGGTGTCGGGGATGGGCGCTGTTCATCAGAGACAAAGGGGCCTGGTGGCTGAGTCCAGAAGCCCAGCATGCAAGAGAGTGGTATGTGTGGGTGCGAATGGGGTGAGAGAGGGGAGGGGAAGTAGCGTGCCTTCCCAGTGATCCTCTCGTCTGTATGACCCTTTGTGCCAATTAGAAGGAGGTGCTCCTTCCTCCAGGCTGGTGTGGCCCTCTGCCCAGGGCACATGGGTCAGTGAGTGAAAGGTGGACTAGATTTCAGCTCCTACCCAGCCCTTCAGCTGGACAGCGTGGTGCAGTGAACAACCTGTACAGCTGTACGGGGAGTTACCATTAGTTTCTGGTGATAGTGGCTCAACGGAACCTGACTTGACAACCACTCTTAACTGCCTCCCTCATTTTATAGATTTTGGATCCTGGGGCCCTTAGAGGGGGCTGGGCTGTCCATGCTCATCCAGAGACTTTGTGTTAGGCCCCGAATGGCCCCCAGGTCTCTGACCCACCTTGGGCTCGTTGGACACACGGACAGTGCACCATGGAAGGGCTTGGTGGTTGCTCACGGGTCTCTTGGGGGCAGTGGCTCAGTGGACATCCTAGGCAGTCCTCTCTGGACAGACACTCAGGGCCCCGAGCCCAGTCCCCATGAAAAAGCGAGTAGGAGGCTTTGGCTGTGGTCAGCAGCTTTGCAACCTATTTCTGAGGTCCTCCCTCAGGCCTGGTGTGCCCCTCACTGTCATGGAGACTTGCTTCCCTGTGGCCCCTTCCCTGAGGAGGTGGGTGTGAAATGGGGAAGGATAGACCTCACCCCATGGCTGTGAACTGGTGGAAAGAGGGGGTTGAGGGGTGGGCTGCCAGAGCTCTGTCATAAATATCCCATCTTTCTTCCTGGGTTGGGGGTTGTCACCAGCATCCTTCCTGCGGCTGAACTGGGGATCTCGCCTGGGTATAGGGCATTTCCATGTGTGCGTGCATGCATGTAAACACACACACACACACACGCACACATGTACGCACACACACGGTCATGTCGTCACACACTGTAGGTTTGTGGGAAGTCACGTGGTACACGGCCAGTTTCCCTCACAGCCACTCTTGCCCCCGCCTCAGTCATGAGGCCTAGAGAGTGGGGCTGAGGAGAAGCAAGGCACAGAGGGGCCAGTGCTTTCAGGGAATGCCAGTCTGATGGAGGAGACAGAGCCCTGTCTCCAGAAACCCCCAATCTGATGGAGGAGATAGAGTCAGTCTATCCTTAGGCAGCTTCCTGGCTAAAGTGAAAGAAGTGCCTAAAAAGGGTCCGTAGTGGGAAGCCAACCAAATCCTGAGGGCCACTGGGGTTGGATCTGTCAGAGCTGGATGTGGCCCAACAGTGGGGGCTCCCTGGAGGCAGTGGCTAGGAGAACATACAGTTTTGGGAGGGAGGGTCACGGAGGAGAGGGTGGAGGAGGAGGAGAAGGAAGAGGAGGAAGGAGCACTGGGCGCATCTGTCAGGGTTTGGGCTGGGGCAGGTGTCCCGTGTTGGGGGCATCGGGACTCTGCTAAGATGGCGGCAGTGAGGTACAGCTTAGGTTGTCCGAGGGCATAGGGAGCTCCCGGACCTGTTGGTCTGTCCCCTCCAGAGGAGGTGGAGGGAGGGGGCAGGGGATCGGGGTTCGGTTCCCCTGGGCCTCCTGCTGTCTGACTTCAGGCTGCCCCTCCACACTCTGAGGATCAGTCCCTTCTCAACAGAGGGAGGGAATGGGCCAGATGGCCTCTGGGGGGTGGGGGGCACTCTGGGTACAGTGCCAGGAGCTGTGCACGTGTGTGTTTGTGTTTATGTGCGTCCGTGCACACGTGCGGGTGCGGGTGCGGATGTGGCCCCGCAGGAGCAGGCTACTGAACCTGCTGTCCACCTCTGCATGTGTCCACGCAGCATGCGGCCCAGATGGAGCAGAAGCAGAACGACACAGAGAACAAGAAGGTGCACGGGGACGTGGTGAAATATGGCAGCGTGATTCAGGTGAGACCGCATTGCCCCCTGGAGACGCTGGGCCGGTGTTGGGGGTGGCTGACGGTTGGCGTGCCCTGGGGCGACGGTGGGGGGCTGTGTCCCCAGCGGGTGGCTCCAGCACTGTCTCTGGGACTGCATACCGTGCCTCCTACCGCATGGCCTGAGGAGCTGTGCCCATGGGTGGCTTCTTGGCTCACCGGTCACCAGCGCGGATGCTGGAAGCTGAGTTCCAGTCTTGGCTCTGGGACCTCGGGGGCAAGTTCCTTAACTTCCAGTGCCTCTGTTTCCCCATCTGTAAAAATCAGGCCAGTGATTGTACTTCCCTTTTGGTCGTTGTAAGATTATATGAACGAACACACAGAGAGTGTTTAGAAATGCTGGCTTCTTTTGTGATCACCCAGGTGCCTGACGGGGGTCGTGTGTTCATGTGTGTGGCTGCATGTGTCTCAGTTTGGGTGTTTATGTCTGTGTACCTGACACCGTATGTGTGTCCAGCTGTGACCAACGTCCATTGGGTCCCAAAGCCCCCCTCCCTGCGGGGCTGGCCTCCCGGGGCCCAGCACCCTCACTTGCACCCCGCCTGCCCCGAAGCTCCTGCATATGAAGAGCAACAAGTACCTGACCGTGAACAAGCGGCTGCCGGCGCTGCTGGAGAAGAACGCCATGCGTGTGACGCTGGATGCGACAGGCAATGAGGGCTCCTGGCTCTTCATCCAGCCCTTCTGGAAGCTGCGGAGCAATGGGGACAACGTAAGGACCGGCCAGGGCTCCGAGGGCCGGGTGGGAGACACAGGCTACAGCTCCAGAGGGGCTTCTATGGGGCCTATGATGGGGGGACTGGGTGAGGTCATGCCCATTTCTTAGAGGGGCAGACTGAGATCAGAGAGACGCCCTTCCCACCTGCCCCGCCGTTCCTCCCATGCCCATAGGTAGTGGTGGGGGACAAGGTGATCCTGAACCCTGTCAACGCCGGGCAGCCTCTGCATGCCAGCAGTTACGAGCTCAGTGACAATGCGGGCTGCAAGGAGGTGAGTGGCTGGGGGGCCCCTGAGGGCGTAGACATCCCCTCCTCACCCTGCTCTCGGCCTCCAGTCCTGCCTGGCCTGCTGCCACTCCTCTGCCCCATTCTCCACCCGCCAGGCCAGCAGCCCCAGGGCAGCTGGGTTGGGACCTCAAGGTGGGGGGTGGACCCTGGATGAGAGATGGCACCTCCTCCTTGTACTCTGACCAGGAGCTGGGCTGGTCCGCCCCTCACCCCCTCACCCTGGGCCTTTCTGCGCCCCAGCCTCCACCCGCTGGGGGTCCACCTGGCGTCAGTGTTCTCTCTGCCCTTCCCCAGGTCAACTCCGTGAACTGCAACACCAGCTGGAAGATCAACCTGTTCATGCAGTTCCGAGACCACCTGGAGGAGGTGTTGAAAGGGGTAAGAACTGCCGCCCCCCATCCTTCCACCCCCACTGCCACCTGCCGGGCTCCCTTCCCCCACCTCCCCCTGCCCAGCTCTGCTCCTCCTCTGACTCTCCGCCTCTATGCGCCCCCTTCTCTGGCTCTGCACCCTCTTCAGCCTCCCTCCACCCCACAGCACCCCAAACCCCCGCTCCCACCACAAGATGGACCACCCCTTCTCTGTCTCTGGACTCAGAGCCTCCCTCTGCATCCTTTCTGGGTCCCTGCTAGCCTCCATTTTTTTCTCTTGTTAAGAGTGTGCCAGAGGACTAGGGGTCCCCATCCCCTCACCCTGGGGCCCAGATCCTTTGAGCACCCTGTCCCCTCCCCCACGCTGGCTCTGTGGAGCCAGGCTAGGTGCCCTGCCCTTTGCCCTGTGCCCTCTTAGGCAAGGGCCTGAGGCTGCTGAGTCAGAGCCTGTGTCCTGGTTCCAGACCCGCTGGCGTGGGTGCTGGGGCATAGGGGTTGGCAGGCGCCGAGGGGCTCAGCTCCTCCCCTTCCCCCTCTACCCATGCTCTGTCCAAATCACTTTTTTCTTTCTTTATTTTTTTTAAAGATTTTTATTTAAAGATTTTTTATTTGAGAGAGAGCGGAGCAAGAGAGGAGGAGGGTCAGAGGGAGAAGCAGACTCCCCCCTGAGCAGAGAGCCCCATGCAGGACTCAATCCCAGGACTCCAGGATCATGACCTGAGCCAAGGCAGTCGCCCAACCACCTGAGCCACCCAAGCGCCCCCAAAGGCCTTTCTCTCCCTCCCTTAAGCCTGCACATCATCCATATATCAACAAGCCTCAGTCTGTGTGCCACCTCTTCCCGGAAGCCTTCTCTGATTACACATTCCCACCCCCAAATCTGTGTGTGGCCTTTAGACAGTGAAGCATCACTGGGCTGAACCCCATGGTTTCGGTGAACCCGTCACGGCTTGGATGTTGGAGGTCAGGCAGCCTAGAAGTGAGATTCGAGTAAACAGAGCCCATCCCGTTTTTGGCTCTCACTCTGTACCGTGTGCATACAGAAGTCCTGAGGTTCTGCCAAAGTAATGGGTTTAATCTGTGTATCTTCACCCGCTCGCTCACTGGCGCATGCACGCGCACAGCTGAGTGCCAGGTAGAGAAGCCAGAGAATGTCATTAGGGACAGCAACAGGGGTGGCAGCCACGCCCTGAGGGCCTGCCGGTTGCAGGCCCGCTGCCAGAGGAAGCATGGTGGAAAGGTGAGGGTTCCGAAGCTGCACCACGGGTTCATGTCCCCTTTGCCACTAGCTGTGTGACCCTCGGCAGGACACTTACCTTCTATGCCTGAGTCTCTCCACCTGTAAAATGGGGATAATGATATAGATACCCAGACAGTTTGGGTGAGGAGGGGTGAGGAAGTCGTAAAGGGCTCATGCGGCGGCCGGCACGTGGGAAATGGGCAGTGTTACTTCATTGTACAAATCATGGCCATCGCAATTTCTGCAAGGAGGTCCTAATATCCCCATTTTGCATGGGAGGAAACTGAGGCTCAGAGATCTTAAGGGATTTATCCAGGGTCACACAACTTGGGAAGCAGAACCAGGGTCCAGACTTGATCTCTGTGTCCAGAGCTCTGGACATGAATAGGCCACAGTCTCTGCACTCCAGCTGTTTCAGGCCCATGGGAGCAGAAGAAATGGGCAAGAATTACCCATATTCACCTAGGGAGGTGCAGCCGTGGGTCTGGGGGCACCCCAGGAGGTGATATCCCTCCAGCCTTCACAGAGAGGGTGACTCGAGATTGGCCCTTAGAGGTCAGGTGGGGTCCCTAGAGATACAAATCAGGGAAGGAGACAGTCAACGGTGGGCTTGACAGAGGAAGCTGGGAAGCTTCTGGATAAGAGCATGCCCCGCCCTAGTCATCTGGAAGGTCTCAGTTTGGGGTCTGGGCAGAGTGCCTGGCTGAGGGTCTGGCCCCTGGTCCTGGCCACCCTCCGCAGGGCTCGGCCCACTTCCCGCCCTCTGCTTGCTGGCTCTGCAAGGAGCACAAGGGGCTGTGCCAGCCGCGCCCACATCTGAGGTGGGGTGGGGAGGGGAGGCTGGCCCCCAGGGAGGTCCTGGTCCATCCTGAGCCCATGGCCCATGGCTGCAGGGAGATGTGGTGCGGCTGTTCCACGCGGAGCAGGAGAAGTTCCTGACGTGTGACGAGTACAAGGGCAAGCTGCAGGTGTTTCTACGTACCACGCTGCGCCAGTCCGCCACCTCGGCCACCAGCTCCAATGCCCTCTGGGAGGTGGAGGTCAGAGCTTGCCTCTTACCCAGGACCCAGCCCTCCTCGCCAGCCGTGGGCCCCGCTCCTTCTCCCCCCATCACCCTGGAGGGTAGGACGTGTAGAGCCCGGGGTGGGGGTCCGGGTGCCACTAACCCAGAGCTCTCCAGGCCTCCCCGGGGTCTGAATACCGTCCCTGGCCTCTCTTCCCTGCCTCACCCCTGCGCCCCCCACCCCAGGTGGTCCACCACGACCCCTGCCGTGGAGGAGCTGGCCACTGGAACGGCCTGTACCGCTTCAAGCACCTGGCCACGGGCAACTACCTGGCTGCCGAGGTGAGCGGGGAGGGAGAGTGTGCCTGGGAGTTCAGGCTGTGTGGGCACGTGGGCGCGTGTGAGCCCGGGAGTCAGGTGCACGTCTGCACGCATGGACACACGTGTCTGTGGACCCTGGCTTAGCTGCACCCTTGCATTTAACAAATGCTATCAAATAAGTGCGTGACTGCAAATAAGTCCGTTGAATATTACTGCGCCTCTGCTCTGTGCCAGGAGCTCCTCTGGGCACTAGGGAGTCACCAGCAAGCCAGGTTCCCACCCCTCATATGACTTACGGTCCACATGTATATCTGTCCATAATATGCAGGCTTGTGTATACTGGGGCGTTTGCATGTGTTTGTGTGTGTGTGTGTTCTCATCTGTGGGTCCATGAAAAGGGCGAGAAGGGCAGGGCCTGGGGGCTTTCATTGGTGGCTTCCTCAGGAGCGACTTGGGCTTTAGCACTGGGGTGGGCACCTCCAGGAGGGTGGGGGACCGTCTGCCCCAACATAGGGCCCTATGTGGACCTTGTTTTGGGGTGGGGGTCGTGTGAGCATAGCTCCATATCCAGTAACTGCGCCCATCCTTTGTGTCCGTTCAGGAGAACCCCAGCTACAAGGGTGAGGCCTGTGATCCCAAGGCAGCAGGAATGGTGAGGACCAGAGCAGGGCTCCAGGGCCTGTGGTGGGGAGGGACCATGGGGGTTGGTCAGGAAACCCTGGGAGGTGAGCTGGAGGGGGAAGGCCTCTCGGGTGGGATCCCAGATAGTTTTGGGGGGGCCTGAGAGCAGGGAGGGGCTTCTGTCTGAGCTGGGGTCCTCATCCCAGGGTGCCCAGAGTCGTGTAGGTCGCCGGAACGCTGGAGAGAAGATCAAGTACCGCCTGGTGGCTGTGCCCCATGGCAATGACATCGCCTCCCTCTTTGAGCTGGACCCCACTACGCTGCAGAAAACTGACTCCTTTGTGCCCCGGTGAGTAGGTGCCGTGTGCCTGGGGGCTGACAGGGGTGCCCAGGCTGTGCCGTCCTGTCCCTGGGCTCCTGGCATCCCACGCTCCTTTGTCCTCCTGAGCTCTGGCCTCAGGACTTGCCTGTCCTGCCCCTCTGGGGACCAAGCTCTCAGAGCAGTAGGCATCTATCCTTTACCTAACGCATGTCGTGTGCCCGGCCCTGGTTCTGGTCACACGGGGTGCTGTCTTGTGCTAGCTGCTTCATCAAAGTGCCTTCTCTCCAGTGTTCTTCATCAGTCACCTGCCCCCCTCGCTCTCTGTACACTCAAGCACAGGCTGCATGAGTTTGTCCACGGGGTGGGAGGCGGGGGGGGGGGGGGGACTGGGATCCCCGATCTTTAAGGCCCCCAACCCTAGATGCTAGAACGTAATGTCAAGTAACTCCCCAGGTGTCAATCAGGCTTTGGCATTTACTAGGTGTCTGACCTCAGTCCCTTTGCCCTGACTGCCTGATCTGACAGTGGGTGTATCAGGTGTACCCATAACAGGGCTGACAGGAGGCATAATGGCATCCCTCACTGTAGGCCCACCAGCCCTCACCTGAAGCTCTTGGGGCCAGGTGCATTTTGAGATTCAGATTGTTTTTCATTTCAGAAAGGTAATTACATTTCGTAATCAGACAAGAATGTTTCTGCTCTGAGACGCACGCATCTTGACGTGAAGTGGGATAAATATCTAAGTAGTCTCATTTGTCTAAATGAATCTTGGTTTCAAGTTTACAAACAAGCTCCGGCTTTTGGAACGCTCTGGGTTTGGGGGTGCAGGCGAGGCACGTGCGGAGGAGCAGCACAGGACCTGGGCGCCATTTGCTGGCCACTCTTCTCTGGCTTAGGCTTCTCCTGGGAGGGGATCGGTTTCCTTTGTGCCATGGCCCTGTGGAGTCGTGTGGAGATGTGGCGCCCTTGTGGGGCGGGGCGGGCTGCTGGGATTCACTCTGAGGCCCGCCCCCGGCCCTGCCTCCAGGAACTCCTATGTCCGGCTGCGGCACCTCTGCACCAACACGTGGATCCAGAGCACTAACGTGCCCATCGACATTGAGGAGGAGCGGCCCATTCGGCTCATGGTGCGAGCCGCCCGGGGTTGCGGGGCTGGGGCTGGGGGACTGGGGCAGGGGCCTTGGCTTGTCCCTCAGTGCCCAGCTGACCTCTCTCCCTTTAGCTGGGCACCTGCCCCACCAAGGAGGACAAGGAGGCCTTTGCCATCGTGTCCGTGCCTGTGTCTGAGATCCGAGACCTGGACTTCGCCAACGATGCCAGCTCCATGCTGGCCAGTGCTGTGGAGAAACTCAATGAGGGCTTCATCAGCCAGAATGACCGCAGGTGGGCTGCACAGCTGGGTCCTCGAAGGGTCTGCATTTCATGAACCAAGAAGTCACAAAGCAGAAGCCGGGCAGTCTTGGCTGGCTGGGGTTGGGGAGACAGAGGTGGGGACCGGTTCCTACAACTTCTGGTGGCCCCTGGCCCTAGCCTCACAGCTCATGTGCTCCCAGAACTAACCCTGATGAAGGGTTCAGGCTCCGAGAGGTTAAGAGACTTGTCTATGGTCACAAAGCTATTAAGTGGCAGGATCTGGACAGAAATGCAGAGCCCTTCACCCCAGACACCTTGTGCCATGTTGTTCCTTTCCAGATCCGAGTACACTGAGATTCTTTGTCCCGGGGGCACTTTGAAATCCAGGGTGGGTGGGGTGAGGGGTGTGTTTTGAGAGCCTTTTGGGGTGAAGCTGGGGAGCAAAGTTGAAAGCCAGTGATGGGCTTTGTGCTTTGGATAGCAGGGCAGGCGAGTGGCTTGATGAGAGCATGTTTGGGGCAGGGCTAGTTGCCCGTGAGGGGTGTGTGGCCGCCTGGGTCCCGGGGGTGTTTCCCGGGGTCAGTGCCTCATACTTGTCATCCCTGGTGTCCCTTCATGAAGGTTTGTCATCCAGCTGCTGGAGGACCTGGTATTCTTCGTCAGCGACGTCCCCAACAATGGGCAGAATGTGCTGGACATCATGGTCACCAAGCCCAACCGAGAACGGCAGAAGCTGATGAGAGAACAGAACATCCTCAAACAGGTGTGTGCGTGCCCGGGTGGGGGAGGGCAGGCCTGGGCCTTGGGGGAGGGGCCGGGTGTCCAGAACAGGAACCTTTTCCCGTTCGCAGTGGAGCTTCAGTCTCTCTGCAGCTTCTCTTCACCCCTTTTTGGAAAATGAGTATTTGTTGAGCCCTGGCCACACGCCCCAGGTACTGCCCTAAGCACCCTACACCTATTGGCTTGGTTGATCCTGTACACCTGGGGGAGATACTGTTCTTATATCCCAGGTTACCTGTGAGGAGACTGACACGTGGAGGTTGGAACGACTTGACCGAGAGTCTGCAGCTAGAAAGCAGCAGGGTCAGGATCTGAACTCAGGGTGTCTGCTCTGGAACTTGTGCTTTTGTTTTTCTTTGTTTTTCTTTTTTTTTTAAAGTAAGGTCTACGCCCAGTGTGGGGCCTGAACTCACAACCTGGAGATCAAGAGTCGCGTGCTCTACAGACTGATCTAGCCAGGCGCCCCCAGAACTTGTGCTTTAAAAAAATGGGGGCACCTGGGTGGCTTAGTCGTTAAGTGTCTGCCTTTGGCTCAGGTCATGATCCGGGAGTTCTGGGATCGAGCCTCACATCAGGCTCCCCGCTCTGCAGGGAGTCTGGTGTTTCCTCTCCCTCTGCTACTCCCTGCAGCTCCCACTGTCTCTCCCTCTCTCTCTTTCAAATACATAAATAATATCCTTAAAAAGTACTATTTCTGGGGCACCTGACTGGCTGAGCCAGTCTGTGGTGTATGACTCTTGATCTCGGGGTCGTGGGTTTGAGTCCCACACTGGGTGTGGGGATAACTTAAAAAAATATTTTTTTCTAAGTTTTGATTATAAAACTTTTATTTCTCTTTTAAATTAAAGTTTTCTTTTAGATTTTTATTTATTTATTTGACAGAGAGAGAGGGAACACAAGCAGGGGGAGTGGGAGAGGGAGAAGCAGGCTTCCCATGGAGCAGGTAGCCTGATACGGGGCTCCATCCCAGAACGCCGGGATCATGACCCAAGCCAAAGGCAGACACTTAACCTACTGAGGCATGTGCCCCTGATTGTGAAACTTTTCAAATATGAGAAAGTAATGCAAGAATAGTACTGTGAATACTGTACAACCACGGCCTGAATCCACTTGTTACCATTTTGCTGGTTTGGCTTGACGTAACTGTGTGTCTGTCCTTGCATCTGTGGATTTCCAAATGGGGTGAGCCTCACCCCTACATTTTTCAGTGTTCATCTCCTGGAATAAGGGTATTGTCCTCCATAAGCACAATACTGTCAGCACACATAAGAAAATTAGTAATGATACCAATCCATATCAGATTCCTCTGCTTTATCCAAAATGTTTTTTAAAGCTTGTTTTTTGACCCAGGATTCCACGAAGGTTTTCTTATTCCATTTGGTTGTATTTCTTTGGTTTCTAGAAAAGTTTTTCACACTCACCCAATCTTTGCTTTTAAAATTTATTGATTACACTAACATTTTTTTAAAGAATTAGTGGGTTTTTTTTTTTTAAGATTTTATTTATTTGACAGAGAGGCAGCCAGAGATGGAACACAAGCAGGGGGAGTGGGAGCGGGAGAAGCAGGCTTCTCACGGAGCAAGGAGCCCGATGTGGGGCTTGATCCCAGGATCCTGGGATCATGACCTGAGCCGAAGGCAGATGCTTAACAACTGAGCCACCCAGGCGCCCTACATTAACATTTTTCAAAGATTTTACTTATTTGAGGTGGGGGAAGGGTCAGAAGGGAAAGCAGACTCCTTGCTGAGCAGGGAGCCTGCCTTGGGAATTGATCCTGGGACTCTAGGATCAGGACTTGAGCCCAAGGCAGACGCTTAACAACTAAGCCACCCTGGTGCCCTACATTATTGTTTGTTTTTTTTTTTTTTTTTTTTTTTTTTTTTAATGAGGTAGGCTTGCATCTGGTCTCTTAGGCTCTGGCCTGCCTTTTCTTTTAACCTCAGACCCATGAGCTATGGCAGCCCTGAGCTCTTCCCCCAGACTCTGAGCCAGGCCCAAGATCTGAGTTGGCATTAGTCACATGGGGACAGATGGGCTGAGGCCAGCAGTGGCATCCCAGCCAGAAGAAGGGAGTGGGGGCTGATGGTATGTGGGCTCGGGTCTCCGTCCAGCTTAGAATCAGCTTGGGGTTCCTGTTGGTGTGGCTTTGGGGCAGGGTGACTTTGGGGCCGAGGGTTCCTGGGATAATGAGGGGTGCAGACAGGTGTAGGGGGATCGCTCCTCATATTCTCTTCTCCCCCAGATCTTTGGCATTCTGAAGGCCCCTTTCCGTGAGAAGGGGGGTGAGGGCCCCCTGGTGCGACTGGAAGAGCTGTCGGACCAGAAGAACGCCCCCTACCAGCACATGTTCCGTCTCTGCTACCGGGTGCTGCGGCATTCCCAGGAGGATTACCGCAAGAACCAGGTGTGCTGCCACACCTGGCCTGAGCCTTCCCGGCTGGGGGGCCCCGCTCACCTGCTCACCAGCTTCCCCGCTCCCACTCCCCCCCCCCCCCCACTCAGCAGGTAGTTGCTGCGGGGTGCACACCCACTGTATACCAGGCACTCTTTTAGGCTCTGGGGATATATCAGGGACCCAGACAGTAGGCCCCACTTTGTGCAGTCAGGCTCCATACCCAGAAGGGCCTCGAGCTGGGTTCGATGCTCTGCTGTGGCCATCTTGAAAGTCCCGATGTTTGAAGAAGGGTTCTGCTGTTTCATTTTGCCCCAGGCCCCATAGATCATGCAGCCAGTCCCACCAGGCAATTCCCCCCTCACGGAGGCTTTGCTCTAGTCGGGAGATAGGCTGTGTGAGCTGAAGAAGTCTGTTAGGCAAACCCAGTCTGCTGCTCAGAGCGGGTTTCCTCCCCCGGACCTCCACCTCGCTAGCGGGAGTCCCCAGGCCCTGGGGCGGGGGGGTTCGCGGGAGCAGAGCCGGACCCCCTGCCACTCGGCTCATCTGTTCTCCAGGAGCACATTGCCAAGCAGTTCGGGATGATGCAATCTCAGATTGGCTACGACATCCTGGCAGAGGACACCATCACTGCCCTGCTGCACAACAATCGTAAACTGCTGGAGAAGCACATCACCAAGACCGAGGTGGAGACCTTCGTCAGCCTTGTGCGCAAGAACCGGGAACCCCGGTGAGCCCACCGGCCTGCCTCCCGCGCTGCGCCCGCCCCCTTCTTCCCGGTCCTCCCAGGGTATAGGGGCGGTGGGCACTGATAGTGATCATTCAAACAGTGAAAGACCCTTGCCTCCACTGGTAAAGTGCCACGTGTCTGAGGTCCTGGCCTGTGCAGCCCTACCCTGGGGACCCCTCCTGATTGTGGCCCAATCTCAAAACCAGATGGTTGATGCCTGTATCGAACCAGTTGTGCAGTATTTTGGAGGAGGGTGGGGTGCATCCCCACTGGGGACTGGCGTCTGAGCCCCCTCCTCACCCCCACGGTCCCCACCCCAGGTTCCTGGACTACCTCTCTGACCTGTGTGTGTCCAACCACATCGCCATCCCCGTCACCCAAGAGCTCATCTGCAAGTGCGTGCTGGACCCCAAGAACAGCGACATTCTCATCCAGACCGAGTGAGCCCTTGCGCTGTCCCCTGCCCACAGCCCCGCCTCTTCCCTGCCCTGCTCCTCAGGCCCTTTAGAGCTCGGGCCCCGGGTGTGTGCAGGCTGGAACCTCCCTCTGGCCGTCTGTGCTCTGTGCCCTCACTGTGCGAGCAAGGACGCCTCGGGGACTGAGCCAGATCCTCTGTCCTTGAGAAGCCTGTGGTCTGAGAAGTGTGTTTATTTGAGCTGGCACTCAGCCAAACTCCAGGAGGGGGTCGGTGCAGCCGGGGATGCACGCAGGGGGGGCTCTGGCCTGGCATCCTACCCGCCCCCGCCCCCTCCCCCCACCGCCCTCACTCGCTGTGACGCTCGGCCCTGGTTCGCAGGCTTCGGCCAGTGAAGGAGATGGCCCAGTCCCACGAGTACCTGAGCATCGAGTATTCAGAGGAGGAGGTGTGGCTCACGTGGACGGACAAGAATAATGAGCACCACGAGAAGAGCGTGAGGCAGCTGGCGCAGGAGGCACGGGCAGGCAATGCTCATGACGAGAACGTGCTTAGCTACTACAGGTGCCTCTGGGGCCCAGCTCCTTCCCAGTCCCCAGCGCTTCCGCTGCCCTTGGGCCTTCTCGGAAGGCTGGCAGCCAATCCCGGCTGAGGGGTGATTAGCCAGTGCCTGCCATAGTTCGAAGTCTTTCCCCTGGCCACTCACGAAAGCCTCACTGCAGCCCTATGACTACCGTCACCCTCAGAGTGGGGGAGACAGGCACAGGGAGGTGAAAGGACTTGCCCAAGGTCACACTTCCTTCATGAGGGGCCATGGTTCAAACCCAGGCCGTCTGGCGCCAGGGCCATGGCGGATTAGGCAGGGCTCTGAGCAGAAAGCTGAGGGCAGGCCAGCACCCCATGCAGAGCAGGGCTGTCTGCGGGTCTCCTTTCAGCCGTTCTCCTGTCTGGGGCTCACCCCTATCCCCGCTGCTCTGCGGAGGCCTGTCCCCCTACTGCGCTTCCCTCCCCTGCCTCTCCCAGCCTCTCGGTCAGCCAGCTTTCCTCCCATGAACACCTGTCCTGGCTGAGCCAGAAGTGGTTTCTTCCTTCACAAGGAAAGGGAGGGCTGCAAACGCTCGCTCAGAATTGTGTCTTTTCTGTGATGCTGGTGGGTGTCTGGTTTGATCTAAGTCCCTCTGCCACTCTCCCAAGGCCTCTGCCGGCCTGGGCCCAAGCGCTGGTGGCCCTCGCCGGCCCCTGCCTGCCACGGGCTCACCCTCCACCCTGCCCTGCAGGTACCAGCTGAAGCTCTTCGCACGCATGTGCCTGGACCGCCAGTACCTGGCCATCGATGAGATCTCCCAGCAGCTGGGTGTTGAGCTCATCTTCCTGTGCATGGCAGACGAGATGCTGCCCTTTGACCTGCGTGCCTCCTTCTGCCACCTGATGCTGCACGTGCATGTGGACAGGGACCCCCAGGAGCTGGTCACGCCAGTCAAGTTCGCCCGCCTCTGGACTGAGATCCCCACAGCCATCACCATCAAGGAGTGAGACGGGGAGCAGAGGGTGGGCCAGGGGAGGCCGGGCTGGGGGTATCTCAGTGATCCTCATGCCTGACTGCCTCCCCCCAACCCCCAGCTACGACTCCAACCTCAACGCCTCTCGCGACGACAAGAAGAACAAGTTTGCCAGCACCATGGACTTCGTGGAGGACTACCTCAACAATGTGGTCAGCGAGGCCGTGCCCTTTGCCAACGAGGAGAAGAACAAGCTCACCTTCGAGGTTGTGGGGCAGGGGATGCAGCGAGGGGTCGGCGCTGGGAGGCTCTAGGCCTCAGCTGCCCCCAGAGGTGCTTTGGGGGCTCCATGACCTAACTTGCCACCGTGCCCCAGCCAGTTCAGGGAGCCCACATAGACCACCGGGACTCCCCACGGGGGAACCTTCTCCCTGGCCACCTGAGGGCTTGCGGCACCCCCCCCCGCCTTCCGGCCCCCCCATTCACCCCTGCAGGCCCTCCTGGGTCACAGGCCCCTGTGAGGATCACCCCACCTTCCTGCCTTTCTGCCCGCCCCCGCCCCGACCCCAGTAGCTTTCCTTGCAGGCCTCACTTCCTCAGTAGCCCACTGGGGGCGGCTGCGGCCCTCTCAGACCAACGCACCCAGAGGTCCTGCCTTTTCCAAGGAACTTCGTCACACTGTCCCAACACTAGCTCAGCCCTACTTTCCCATCCTTGCCCCACCCCTTGCGAGGCGCCGCCCCCGCTCACCTCGGCCCCGCCTCCTCCCCCCGCAGGTGGTCAGCCTGGCGCACAACCTCATCTACTTCGGCTTCTACAGCTTCAGTGAACTGCTGCGGCTCACTCGCACGCTGCTGGGCATCATCGACTGCGTGCAGGGCCCCCCGGCCATGCTGCAGGCCTACGATGACTCAGGCGGTGAGGCCTAGTGGCCAAGGCCACACATCCCTGCCCTCACCCAGCTGGGGCCTTCCTCCTCCTCCTCCTAGCACCACAGTCCTCTCTGATCAGCCCCCTTGTGCAGCCTGCCTCCTGGCTTCTGCTGGACCAGCGGGACCCCTGTCCCGGCGCCGTGGAGACCCTGGGGCCTGGGGCAGTTGCCTTCCAACACAGCTTGGCCCAGAGGGGAGATAATGAGGGAGGAGGGAGACACAGGCCCTGCCTGAGGAGCTCCCAGTCAGACAGGGGAGTGGGCAGGAGATGTGTGACCGCAGACACAGCCTGGCCCTCAGGGACACCCCCACGGGTGGCATGAAAACCTCTAATCAAAAAGTGTGTGGTCCGACACCTGGTGCATCCTGCTCCCTGCACAGTGTCCCCTGTGTCCCCCAGGCTCTGTAGCAGCTCTCAGGATGCCCCATGGGAGAATTCTCACTGCTCTCCCCACACGTTAAAACTTTGCCCTTGGCCAGCCCCTCTTAACCCAGGTTTGGCTTAAAGCTCACCTCCCCCAGGAAGCCTTTCTGGGTTAGCCCTGCCTCTGACAGACCCAGACCCAGACCCAGGGCTCCTGCTGGACACCCTGTGACCCCTTGGTGCTTCTCGGTCCGCAGGCAAGAACGTGCGCCGGTCCATCCAGGGCGTGGGCCACATGATGTCGACCATGGTGCTGAACCGCAAGCAGTCTGTCTTTGGGGCCCCCAGCCTGTCTGCCGGCGCCGGTGCCGCTGAGCCACTGGACAGAAGCAAGTTCGAGGACAATGAGGACATTGTGGTGATGGAGACCAAGCTGAAGATCCTGGAAATCTTGCAGGTGGCTGGGCCAGGACAGTGGTGGGGAGTGTTGGGAATAGGGCAGGAGAGTGGAGGCCTGGGACAGGGAGGTTGGGGTTGGTGAACCCCTGCTCAGATCACAGTATCCAGTACTGGGGGCTCTGCAGTGATTGGCTATGTAGCCCAGTGGTTTCCAAAGCGTGGCCCTTGGATCAGCAGCAGCATGGGCCTCACTGGGGACCTCAACAATGCATGTTCTTGGGCCCCGTCCCAGACCCACACACTGATCAGAGGCACCTGAGGCAGGCCCCACCATCTGTGCTGGGACAGGCCTTCCAGGTGATTCTGGGAGCACTAAAGCCTAGCTCCGTCCCTCTGCTGTACAGATGAGGAAGGGAAGGCGGGGAGGGGATTAACTGCTCTCCTACAGAGATTTCAGAGCAGAAGTAGAGCTTCGAGAGCTCATTCCCTGGTGAGGCAGACACAGTCTTTCCTGTTCTGGGTCTTGTCTGAGACCCCCTAGCAACACTGGGAGAAGGGGCTGGTAGGACCCTGGGGGTGGTCAGAATGCCTGCTTTTGCCTTGCTTCCACCAGAAGACGGGAGGGCTAATGCAGTGACCTCCATGGGGACCCAGTCTGGTCAGGGCCTGGTCAAGGAGTTGGAGGATTCTGGTTCATTCTAGGAGCTAAGGGCTTCCGGATCTACGTCCTGGGGTGTGGCCAAAGGATAGAGGCCAGTGAGGGGTGTCTGCAAACCCTCTGTCCTCACCTACCCCACCCCACGCTGGCCTCTCCTCCTCCCTGCTAGTCTTCAGTTCCACACCCCCCTCCCCTTCAGCCCTGGGCAGAGCAGGGGAAGAGGATGAGAGCTGGCCTCTGGGTCCAGGGAGCTTCATTTTCTTTCTTGTCAGCATCCTCCCTGGGAAGGAGGGACTGAGGGATCTATGCCTCATTTGGGAAAGAGGTGTCATCCCTCATCACTGGGGTAGGAGAGGAGCAGAGGGCACTCCGGGCCTCCCCAGGGAGAGGAGTCTTGATTTTTTAGGTTGTGATGTCTTACGGTAGCTGGAACATTTATGCCGAGACCCCTGAGTGCTAGAGCTCATTCAGGGTACCCCCTCCCCCTTCCTGGGGCATGCCTGGCCTTCTGACTGCAGCCCCGTCCTCACCTCATCCCTCCCCGCTTCTCCAGTTCATCCTCAACGTCCGCCTGGACTACCGCATCTCCTACCTGCTGTCCGTCTTCAAGAAGGAGTTTGTGGAAGTGTTTCCCATGCAGGACAGTGGGGCTGACGGCACAGCTCCGGCCTTCGACTCCACCAGTGAGCCTCAACCCCGTCTTCCCCGCCTTCAGGCTAAGGCTGTGTGACTCGCCCAGGGGAACACATTAGTGGGGTGGGGGCTGGGGGACGCCTCAGGTCCAGCTCCCCAGCTCTGCCTCTGTTTCCCACCCACCCCGTTTAATTGCCATGGTGAGAGGCAGAGGCAGACATCATTCTCTCCATCTCCTAAATGGAGAAATTGAGGCCCAGAGAGAGGCAGGAACTTGCCCGAGGTCACGCCGTCAGATACTGAATGAGATCAGGACCTAGATCCCCTGGTGGCCAGCTCAGAACTCTGCTTGGCCCTGCAGGATAGTGGGACTGCTCTGGTCCCCGCCGCAGCTGGCTTCCACCCCCACCCTGGGAAGGAGCATGAAGGAGCGGCTACCACCCAACCAGTGCAGGGAACGGGGTGGTTCGGGTGCCTGCCTGCTCCCTCACCCCTGTGCTCCCCATCTTTCCTGGGCACGGACCTGCCACCTGCCCCCATCCACCTACCGTTGTTCCCCGCAGCTGCCAACATGAACCTGGACCGCATCGGGGAGCAGGCGGAGGCCATGTTCGGAGTGGGGTGAGGCCAGGGTTCAGTTGGGGGGTGGCATGTGGGGTTGGGTGGGTGATGCTGACACAAGTGTGCGAACTCCCCTCCTGGGGGGTCTCCAAGGGTGGCCCCTCCTCCTGGGTCTGCAGGACCCTTACTGGGCTCTGGGGCGGGGGTCTCCTTGGCTCTGTGCTTTTGCCCTCTCACGCCTACCTAGCCCCGGGGACATAGGGGCCACTTGGGCCCTCATGTCACCTCGGTCATTCCCCTGCCCTCACCCAGGGCAGTCGTGGCTCTGTCTACATTGGGACTTGGCCCAGGTAGCTGGAGGGGAGCAGGGGGAGGCGTGGGGGACAGCCCGCTGTACACAGGGCTGGGCTGGGGAGAGGTCGCCTGGGAGCTGGGGGCAGCACCGTCTCTGTGCTGTGCCCTTGGCATTTAGTGAAGCCCAGGGACCCCGACTCAGAAGGACATTTTTAAATTCATAAAATAAAGCACGCCAGTTACAAAGGAAACCAAGAGCTTTGAGACACAGTTATCAAAATATTGAAGAAAACAAATTTGAAGTGACAGATCTGTGGATCTTTATTAACACATTAAGTAACCAGCTGAGCCAGTTGGGGGGGTAATTAGTACCGTGATTTCGAAGGAACGGTGCCTGTGAATGGGATTCACAATTTCTGTAACCACTGTAACGTGATGGGCGAACGTCTGTGACTGTTACTGGTGACAGAATCGCCGGTACCCCTAGCTTCTCCTCACTGAAGGAAAGGCTACATTTTACTTAGAGATCGGTACAACCGACGGGAATTTTCCCCACCTCTGTTCCTGGCCCCCAGCCCATCTCCACGAACCCCTTGGTGGGGGGAGTCCTGTGGGTCGAATCCCCTGCAAAGAGTCCCGCTTCAGCTGCATGATCAAGGGGAGTCCTGCGGTATCTCAGGGAATAGGGGGCTCCCTTGGGGGTTCGGGGTGTGGCTGGGGTCACCATCCTGAGTGCGAATTCCATGGGGTGCGGCGTCTGCTGGTGGGTGGCAGGGTGGGTGGCGGGGAGCCCGGTGCCCAGCATGGTCCTCCCTGGCGCCGCAGGAAGACCAGCAGCATGCTGGAGGTGGACGACGAGGGCGGCCGCACATTCCTGCGCGTGCTCATTCACCTCACCATGCACGACTATGCGCCGCTGGTCTCAGGGGCCCTGCAGCTGCTCTTCAAGCACTTCAGCCAACGCCAGGAGGCCGTGCACACCTTCAAGCAGGTGCTGCTCCTGCCTGAGGCCCGGACGGGCCCTGGGGAGCGGGGCAGAGGCCCCAGGGGGCTTCCAGGGTGTGTGGGTGGGGGACCCTGAGGACCACCTGGCCCAGGCCCCCAGTGGGTCGGTATCCTGGCCGGGCTTTGGCCTGTGCTGGAAGCCGGGCTTTGGTCTGTGCTGGGAACTGGGGAGTTAACTGGGGTTAACCATGGGGGTGGGGGTGGAACTTGCCACTCAGGGGAACTCAAGAGGCTGGTTTGAGGGATCTTGGCAAGGCCAAGCTCCTGAAAGGTGAAGGCCAAGTGTTGGCCGCCTTTGGGACCTCTCTGCCTGATTCAAGGCTTGTCACTTTTCATGAGGCGAACAGTACTCGAGGGTTTCATAAACGATACCATGTGCGCCTTTGCTAGGTGCTTCAGATCACGCCGGGCACACAGCCTGCACTGAGGTGACTGGTTCTGTGACCATGATGTTGCATGGTATCGACAGCGCCCTTTGAAACACCTGCTATCTAACGAGCATGTGCCAGGCACAGAGCCTTGGCCTTGTCTTATTGGGTGGGGGGGAGCCTTAAGGCCTGGGAAGCTTTCCTGCCTTACCCTGACCAGAGTGAGTACGTGGGAGCTGAGGTTCTCCTGCTACGGGGACTCAGTGCTGCCAGGATTCTTTGTCCTGCCCTGACAGGCCTTAGCAGCACCAGTCAATGAGCAACTGAAGCCCGCTGATGGGGCAGCTCATGACAGGCAGTGCGGAGAGGCCTTTGGCCATCAGGGAAGGCTTCCTGGAGGTGATGGACCACAGCCTGGCCATCAGCATTGAGGAGGAGCAGAGACCTGAAACAGGGCAGGCACTGGGGGTCTCCGTGAGGCAGTGGACCGGGGGTGCCCATCTCACCTGGCATGCCCACGGTCAACCTTCAGGTGCAGCTGCTGATCTCGGCTCAGGATGTGGAGAACTACAAGGTGATCAAGTCGGAGCTGGACCGGCTGCGGACCATGGTGGAGAAGTCGGAGCTATGGGTGGACAAGAAGGGCAGCAGCAAGGGCGAGGAGGTGGACACAGGTGCTTCCAAAGACAAGAAGGAGGTGAGTAGGGTGGCAGGGAGCTGGGAGGCCAGGGCTGCCAGCAAGGGCTGGGCCTGGCTGACCCCCGCCCCCTTCCCTACATCCCCAGCGGCCCACAGACGAGGAGGGCTTTCTGCACCCACCCGGGGAGAAGAGCAGTGAGAACTACCAGATCGTCAAGGGCGTGAGTGGCCTGGGGCCCTGAGGCACCCTCCCCGCGGTGCCCCCCCCCCCCCAGCCAGAGGCTCTGGGGTCTGGCCTCCTGCCTCCCCACTCCTGGCCACTTGCCTTCAAAATACACATTTTCTGGCTTTGCCTGCACATTGAAGACAATCCTGCCCAGGTCCAGATGGAATTATTTTAAAGCTGAAGGAATTTAATGAAATTCCATTTCACAGTCATATTGTTCTATTTACTTTTATGGGCGGAATTGGGTTTTTAGCGCTTGCCTGCCTTGTTGTGGTGATCTGACTCAGTGAGCGTGGCCTCCTTCCCCCTTCCTGTCCCCAGTGTGAGCTGGGGCTTGGCTGGGCTTGGCCGGGGACTCCTACCAGCCTGAGGGAGGCGGCAGGGCAGCTGGAGGAGGAGGGAAGGGGCAGGGGCTCTGGGCTCACCCCCCACCCTCCCCAGATCCTGGAACGGCTGAACAAGATGTGCGGCGTTGGCGAGCAGATGAGGAAGAAGCAGCAGAGGCTGCTCAAGAACATGGATGCCCACAAGGTCATGCTGGATCTGCTGCAGATCCCCTATGACAAGGTGACCTCTGACTTCTGACCTCTGACTTCCCCCTAACCCTGGCTGAAGCCGAACCACGCACTAATCCCCAACGCTGACCTAACCCAGCCTCACCCTGACCCCAGCTTCTGTTGCCCTCTCTGGCCTCATCCTAATTATCTTAGCTTCATTGTAAGCTCTGACTGTTGCCTCCTCATCTTTCTGTCTTTTTTTTTTTTTTTTTTAAGATTTTATTTATTTGACAGAGACAGAGCTTGAGAGAGAGAGAGATCACAAGCAGGGGGGAGGGGTAGAGGGAGAAGCAGACTCCCTGCTGAGCAGGGAGGTCTCTGTGAGGCTCTATCCCAAGACTCTGGGATCATGACCTGAGGCAAAAGCAGAAGCTTAACCAACTGAACCACCCAGGTGCCCTGTCTCCTCATCTTGATCCATGTTAAACCTTAACTGACCCCTGCCTCTCTTTGACTCTTGGTGTCAACTCGGACCTCATACTGACCCCTGACTTTGATTTCACACTCTAGCCTCACTCTGACCTCTTCCTGGCCTGTCCCCAGGGCACATCCTGGTCACCGACTCCGAATTTAGCATCATTTCAACCTTTGATCCTCCACACCTTGCCTCAACTGACCATGATCTTGATCTTGATATGTCTCAAGCCTCACACTGGCTCTTGAGCATGACACCCAGCATTCACCTGACCCTGACCCCTCAGCCTAGCTCCCCTAAGCTGGCCTCCCTTCAAGCTCTGCCCCTCAGCCCTTCACACATTTCCTAGTTATTTTGAGAGAGAGAGAGAAAGAGAGAGCATAGCAGGGGAAGGGACAGAGGGAGAGAAGCATCCCCTCCAGCCCCCACTGAGCAGCAGGGAGCCTGATGCGGGACTCGATCTCAGGACCCCAGGATCATGACCTGAGCCAAACTCAGACACTTAACTGGCTGAGCCACCCGGGTGCCCAAGACACATTTTCTTATCTTGACCTGGAGGCCCTCTTTCACCTTGAACCTGGCCTCCCCGTAGTCCTAGTCCCAAGCCCTGCCCCCTCCTTCCGGCCATGCCCGCTGGAGCTCAGGCACTGGGCCCGGCATCACCTTCTTCCTCCCATCCCGATGCCCAGGGTGATGCCAAGATGATGGAGATCCTGCGCTACACCCATCAGTTCCTGCAGAAGTTCTGCGCGGGGAACCCGGGCAACCAAGCCCTGCTGCATAAGCACCTGCACCTCTTCCTCACGCCGGGAGTAAGGGCGTGAGGCGGGGGGGGGGGGGGGGGGGGGGGTGGGGGGGTGGGGGGGTGGGGGGGGTGGCGGTGTGGGGCTTGCAGCAGCGGGGGCGGGGCGGCCCGGATCCCTCCGCATGACGGCTCCCCGTCTGCCGGCAGCTCCTGGAGGCCGAGACCATGCAGCATATCTTCCTGAACAACTACCAGCTGTGCTCGGAGATCAGCGAGCCCGTGCTGCAGCACTTCGTGCACCTGCTGGCCACTCATGGGCGCCACGTGCAGTACCTGGACTTCCTGCACACCGTCATCAAGGCCGAGGGCAAGTACGTCAAGAAGTGCCAGGACATGATCATGACCGAGGTGAGGACGGGGCCGGGGGCGGGAGTCGGGGCCAGGGGGAGCCGGGGGCTCAGGCAGTGGGACCCAGAGTGGCGACGAGTCAGACAGAGAGTCGCGAGAGGGGCCTGGCCTGTGGAGAGAGGACAGAGGCTACAGAGGCAGAACTCAGGGCCCCTGTCCCACTATTTATCCTTGTATTTTCACGCATTTCAAAACCGTGAGGTGCCCGCTGGGGGGCCAAGGAGCACGTGTACCCCGGGGGACACAGGTGGGGTGTACTCTCGGGGTAGGGACCACATCCTGTGTGCTTCTGCACGGGCCCCAGCGTCTGGCACACTGTAGGTGCCTGGTAGGCCTGTTAGCCGAAGGCATGAAGGAGGAAGGGCCGAGTCTAAATCCGGAACAAAGGCGGTCTCTGCCCTGGAGTGGTTGGGGGGGATGGGTAGCACAGCAAAGGAGATGAGGGACCTGACAAATGGGTGCCCTACACCGGAAGTGCCTGATAGTCCGAATTATTAATTGCTGTTATTATTTATTACTGTGAATAACATAATCGCTGACACAAGAGGATGCAGCAAGTGCTCTGGGAGGCTTTAAGTTCCACCATGGGAGCACAGGGGAGGCAGGGGGTGATGCAGGCAGGCATGGGATTAGAAAGGGCTTCCTGGAGGAAGCACCTGTGAAATAGACTGAGTGTGGGATTTTTTTTTTCCCTTAGGGGAGGAGGGGTCACTTTTTGTGGGTCCAGGGTTCGGCCCAGATGGCAGGTGGCCCGAGACATCAGCCTATGGCCCCAAGGGCCAGGCAGGGGAGGGCTTTCCTGAGTGTCAGGTGAGGGCTAGGGTCAGAGTCCCAATCTCTCCCTGGTGACCGGGGGGCGTCTGATCGGGCACCCCTCCTCCCTGCAGCTGACCAACGCGGGCGACGACGTGGTGGTGTTCTACAATGACAAGGCCTCGCTGGCCCACCTGCTGGACATGATGAAAGCTGCCCGGGATGGCGTGGAAGACCACAGCCCCCTCATGTACCACATCTCCCTGGTGGACTTGCTAGCTGCCTGTGCCGAGGGCAAAAACGTCTACACGGAGATCAAGTGCACCTCCCTGCTGCCCCTGGAGGACGTGGTGTCTGTGGTGACACATGAGGACTGTATCACCGAGGTCTGGGGTTTGGGAGAGCTAGCGTGAGTGGGGGGGCGGGGGGTAAGGGCTGGTGGAGCCAGGCCGGGGCAGCGGTCAGTCTTGCATCGTGGGGCAGGAAGGGGGAGGTAAGAAAAGTGGGGGAATGGAAGGTGTGGGCAGAGGAACAGGTGGAGGTCAGGAGATTGGTGGAGCACAGAGAAGGAGAGCCTGGGCCGGTGGCCTGGCTCATGCCCCTGACCTTGCTCCTGGCTGCGCAGGTGAAAATGGCATACGTGAACTTCGTGAATCACTGCTATGTGGACACAGAGGTGGAGATGAAGGAGATCTACACCAGCAACCACATCTGGACGCTCTTTGAGAACTTTACCCTGGACATGGCTCGGGTCTGTCTGCGGGAGGGCATGGGCTTTTGGGGGCACCGTGCTGGGCACAAGTATGGTTGGGAGCCCAGTTAGCCTGCCAGGGACTGGACATGGAGGGGCCCCCAAGGCATCGCTCTCTCCTGCCCCAGGTGTGCAGTAAGCGGGAGAAGCGTCTGGCAGACCCCACGCTGGAGAAGTACGTGCTGACCGTCGTGCTAGACACCATCAACGCGTTCTTCAGCTCCCCATTCTCTGAGAACAGCACCTCCCTGCAGGTGTGCTTGTCCTGCGTGCGTAGTTCTTGTGTGGGGAAGGAGGGAAGGAGAATATATATTCCCATCTGCTTGTGGTGCATAGAGACATAGCGGAAGGACATAAATGAGTGGGTTAGTTACATACGCTTTGTAACAAATTACCCCCAAAGTTAGCAGTTTAAAACAGCAAACGTTTATTCTCCCAGAACTTCTGTGGGTCAGGAATTACTGTGGGGACAGTACCCTAGAACGGGAATTCCTAAATTGACTTGGTGTGACGGGTCCTAGGGTGGCAGGGGACAGCTGGCAGCCCTTAATTCCCAAAGACAAGACAGTCATGCGTACTACAGTGGTTAGCAGAGCCCGAGCAGTAATCCAGAGGGCCCAAGGCCCAGAGAGCCTTGGTGTCAGCTTAATTGATCAGGTGCCCCTAGGACTGAAGTCCTACTGCAGCAGAGAAGCTCTATGCTAGGGAACAGAATTTGGCCTTAAATCACTGAAAAGTCATGGCCGCTCAGTCAATTCCCAGATTCCCAGACTTCCTAGCCTAGACCCCCTTGAAGGCAAGAGAAGCAGGCTTCCTGGAGGAGGGAGCCTGAGACAATACCTAAACCGTAATACCATAAACCACTGGATGGACACAAGAGCCCCCAAAAGGGGTTACTTATAGGTAGAAGAACTGGGGGCAGAATGGGTCCTGGTCTCAGCAAGGGTGGGTTCGTTTTGACACACAGGCGTTTGGGCCCTGGGACCTCTCTGGGACTATGAGTAATTTGTATAAGCTTTTCCTACCTTTCTTCAGTCTCAGGGCAGAGGTGGGAGAATGGGTTGATGGGATCAAGGCTGGGATGAGACTTCTCAAAGCCTACCTTTCTATAGCATACTTTGGTTTTTGAATGATGGAACTATATCACGTTTTCACAATATTAATTTATTTTAAAAAAATTTTTACAGGAAGGAAAGGATTAGCAATACAGGATTATAAGCCCCAGGTCTGAACTTTGGGGAGTTCTCACAGGGCTGCCATGTATGGTTGGGCAGGTTGTGCACTGCCAAGAGGAAAGGCAGTGCCTTTTTCCAATTGGCACAAAGATACATGGTAGCTCTTGGAAGCCTTGTTCCTCTACCTTGCCCATTCTCAGGGGCCCTGGTCACTGGGCTTGGGGCTGCCCAGGGTGGAGGGTGGCCAGACTGTAGCCGTAGCCATGTTGCTTTTGCAGACACATCAGACGATTGTGGTGCAGCTGCTGCAGTCCACCACACGGCTGCTCGAGTGTCCGTGGCTGCAGCAGCAGCACAAGGCCTCCGTGGAGGCCTGCATCCGGACCCTCGCCATGGTGGGTGAGTGTGCCAGGGGCACTGGTTAGCTCCAACCACCTCCCTTCCCTTTGCCGCAGGGCCACCTGCCCTCAACACAAACACCTTATTCCTAAGCTCCGCCCATCATCTGCTCCCAGGTTGTTCCCAGTAAGTCCTTCTTGGTGTCTCACTGGCATCTTAGCAATCGAGAGAAGCTGTTTTCTTCTTTGAGCTTTGAGTCATTTCCCCAGAGGGTAATGCTGGGGGACATCCCCCAGCCAAAGTTTCTTGTGCTTGCAAATGGTTGCAGGCAGAAGGGAAGCCTGGAGGTGGTTAGGGAGCATCGGGGAAGGGGAGAGAGTAGGTAGGAGAGAGAGGGGAGGGCTCAGGGTGGAGCCAGGGTAAAATCAAAGAGGCAGAAACTCCCTCTTTTTACTCCAAAAGGGGAAGGGGGCACCCCAGTTCCAGTGGGGGACAGCGCCTACCCCAGAATCTTGGGGAGTTCACCCTGTCTCCCAGTTCAGCAGCCTGGAGCCTGACTGCTCTGGCTGGCTGAGCTCCCCCACCCCCCACCTGCCCTCGAGCACCCTGTTGTCTCTCCCCTCCAGCTAAAGGCCGGGCCATCTCACTGCCCATGGACCTGGATGCACATATCAGCTCGCTGCTCAGTAGTGGGACCAGCTGTATAGCCGCTGCCCAGCGCAATGCCTCCAACTATAAGGCGACCACACGGGCCTTCCCCCGTGTCACGCCCACTGCCAACCAGTGGGACTACAAGAACATCATCGAGAAGCTGCAGGTGGGTGTGGGGCTGCCCGGCGTCTGCCACGTCAGGGAAGCCCGCCTCCCCGTGCTGCCTGGACTCCCCGGGAGAGAGGCTCCTGCTTAGGGCAGGCCCTGGGGAGGGGACCGAAAAACCTCATTCCAGGGGAAGCCAGGAGAACCCAGGCTTCTGCTAGCAGGGTCAGTGCTCATGAAAGGGATCAGAACACCTCTCAGTCCTGAGAGCACGTTCCTGTTTATGTGACACACTCTTGGCCACTATCTACACACTTCTGAGAGTGATGCCGTGGCTCATTATCCCCACGTGGCAGGAGACCGAGGTCCAGAGAGGGAGCGGAGCTTGCCCCAGGTCACACAGCTAGAGAGGGGCTGGGAGAGAAGCCCTGGCTTGTGGCTACCCGCCAGGTGCTCTGAGCAGGCAGACGACCTGCATGATTCAGGGTGGTTCTGTGGGTGCAGGGCCCCTCAACAGGCTCGGAGAAATCCACAGGGCCATTTGGAGTTGGGGCGGGCCGAAGGGCAGTCTAGCCCCACTCATCTTTTGGGCCCGGGCAGCCCGCATCTGGCCCTGTAGTGACTTTGCTATGCCTACCCCAGGACATTATCACAGCCCTGGAGGAGCGGCTGAGGCCCCTGGTACAGGCTGAGCTGTCGGTGCTGGTGGACGTCCTGCACTGGCCCGAGCTGCTCTTCCTGGAGGGCAGTGAGGCCTACCAGCGCTGCGAGAGTGGGGGTTTCCTGTCCAAGTGAGCCGGACACCAGGCCTGGGCAGGGGGTGGTGGCCGGGGCGAGGCTGTTGGGGGCAGGGCAGGACCGGACAACCCACAGGGCAGGGAGCTGGGGCAGGGTAGGTGGCTGGAAGGAGGTGGCCATGGCTGGCCCCAGCGTTCCCTCTTCCCTCACGGGCCAGGCTGATCCAGCACACCAAGGACCTCATGGAGTCAGAGGAGAAGCTGTGTGTCAAGGTGCTGCGGACCCTGCAGCAGATGCTGCTCAAGAAGACCAAGTACGGGGACCGGGTGAGTGCCTGGGGCGAGCCGGACGCCCTGTGAGACTGGCCCGCGAGGGCCAGGGACTCGGGGCCAGTGCGGGCTGGCCCATGTTCGGTCTGATGGTGAACGATGCCACCATGGGGCCTCGCTCCTTCCCCCGCAGGGCAACCAGCTACGCAAGATGCTGCTACAGAACTACCTCCAGAACCGGAAGTCCAGCTCGCGGGGGGACCTTCCAGACCCCGTGGGCGCTGGTCAGTATCATTTCCCTGCCGCCACTGTGGCTCTCTGTGGCCCATGTGCCTAGGCCTTGGGCCCACCCTTCTGTTCGCCTGCCTCCCCTGCCCCCGGCTCCCTTCAATGTGGGTTCCCCAACTCCAGGCCTGGACCAAGACTGGTCAGCCATTGCGGCCACTCAGTGCCGGCTGGACAAGGAGGGGGCCACCAAACTGGTATGCGACCTGATCACCAGCACCAAGAATGAGAAGATCTTCCAGGAGAGCATCGGCCTGGCCATCCGCCTCCTGGACGGCGGCAACACCGAGATCCAGGTGTGGAGGGGCTGGGGGTGCTGAGGGCTCACCTCCTCTGGGGGGGTGCCTTGTGCTTGGGAGAAGGTATGGGGCGGCACGTTGCTGAGGCTGCCGGGCCAGGTGCTGGTGGCCTGCATGAGTCCGGCTACGTGTGGGCATGTCTACCTTCCCCCGTGTCATGTGGCTTCTTTCTGCCCACGCAGACTATTCTGCTCAAGCCAGGCCTGAGCCTGACTCCCCACCATGCTGCCCACACCACGTCTATCATTCCTGCCTCTTGGTCTCTGTTCAGGCTTCCTTCCCTCCTCTCCCCCATCCTCCTCAGCCTTTGGTGCCCAGTCGAAGGACTGCTTCCTCTGAAAAGTCCCCTGTGATTGCCTTATCCCCATTCTTTCATTCATGACCTGTGTTTCTGTTATTCTTTTAAGATTTATTTATTTGAGAGTGAGAGAGTCTGGGAGAGGCGGAGGGAGAAGGAAAAAGGGTCTTAAGCTGACTCTGTACTAGGTGCAGGACCAGATCCAAGGCTTGAACTCACGACCCTGAGATCATGACCTGAGCTGAAATACCGAAACCAAGAGTTGGATGATTAGCCGACTGAGCCACCCAGGCACTCCTCATGCCCTGTTTTTTTGTTTGTTTGTTTGTTTTAAGATTTGACAGATAGAGATCACAAGTAGGCTGAGAGGCAGGCAGAGAGAGAGGTGGAAGCAGGCTCCCTGCTGAGCAGACAGCCCGATGCGGAGCTCAATCCCAGGACCCTGAGATCATGACCTGAGCCAAAGGCAGAGGCTTAACCCACTGAGCCACCCAGGCACCCCCCTCATGCCCTGTTTTAATAAGTCTGCACTTAGTGTTTTCCATGTGCCTAGGCACTAAGGTTTTAGCCGTGAATGGAAAAGACAAAATCCACATATCCTCTGAATTGGTCCTATAGCCTAGTGGTATAACAGCCCATGACTGTAACCCCTACCTGGTGTGGAAAGTGTGTTGGACAGTGCTAAGGCCAGCGAGGGGCCTGGGGGTGCCAGGGCAGGGATGCGGGAAGGCCCCTGAAGAGGGGCCAGTGCAGCAAGAGCCCCGAGGTAAGCCTGCGGACAGGAGGGGCGGGCTGCACCAGGCAGAGCAGGCAACTGGTGCCAAGAGAGATGGCAGGCCTTCAGATGGCCTCATGGGTGCTGGGAGGCAGGGCTTCTCCTGTGGGTGAGATGGGGCCACTGCAGGCTGTCGGGCAGAGGAGGGATGAGATTTAGACTTCCAAGGGACACCTCTGTGGCTGTGTGGGGAGCAGACGGAGGAGTAAGAACAGATGTAGATGGTGTGAGGACACTAGTGCAGGCCGCTCGCATCACAGTGACGGCAGTTACGGACCCTTCCCCTCCGCCTCTGACAGTTCTGACCACTCCTGCCCCAGCCATAGTCCCAGGGCAAGTCCAGGGACCTGTCTGCAGCCCATTGTCCCTGAGCCATGGGAGAGAGCCCTCCAGGGACTCACCGAGGGCTTCTTAGCACCAGGCCCTGTGCTGAGGCTGTCCGCCACTCCCCTCCCCACCCAGAAATCCTTCTACAACCTGATGACAAGTGACAAGAAGTCAGAGCGCTTCTTCAAAGTGTTGCACGACCGCATGAAGCGGGCCCAGCAGGAGACTAAGTCCACAGTGGCTGTCAACATGAACGACCTGGGCAGCCAGCCACGGGAGGACCGGGAGCCAGCAGACCCCACCACCAAAGGTCAGAGGTCATGGCCATAGAGGATGGGAGTGCCGGGCCTGGGTCAGAGGGTGCAGGGTGAGGGTGAGGGTCTGGTCCCTTCCGGCAGCCCCAAGCCTCAGCAGGCCTCCCCCTGCAGGCCGCGTAGCTTCCTTCTCGATGCCAGGCTCCCCGTCCCGCTATTCGCTGGGCCCCAGCCTGCGCCGGGGCCACGAGGTGGGCGAGCGCGTACAGAGCAATGAGATGGGCACGTCGGTGCTCATCATGCAGCCCATCCTGCGCTTCCTGCAGCTGCTGTGTGAGAATCACAACCGGGACCTGCAGGTGTGTGCCGGCCCCGCCCCTGCCCCCCTGGCCAGTGCGTGGACCCCCACCCTTGCCGCCTGCCCACAGGCTGCTGCTCTGTGCCTACACAGGGCAGGGGCCCCCAGGCCTGGCCTCTGGCCCCCATGAGAGCCTTGCCATGCCCGCCCTCCTGTGCCCTGCAGAACTTCCTGCGCTCTCAGAACAACAAGACCAACTACAACCTGGTGTGCGAGACGCTCCAGTTTCTGGACATCATGTGCGGTAGCACCACCGGTGGCCTGGGGCTGCTGGGCCTTTACATTAATGAGGACAACGTGGGCCTTGTCATCCAGACCCTGGAGACCCTCACCGAGTACTGCCAGGGCCCCTGCCACGAGAACCAGGTGAGCGGTCACAGCGGTGCCCATGGCCGACAGGGAGCATGGACACGTGGGTGCAGGGAGCAGGCCGGGCAGGGGAGAGCCAGGGGCATTGGGAGCCACCAGAGGTCTGAAGGGCCCGGTCCCCATGTCCCCCGCCACTACCCCCTGCCAGACTTGCATCGTGACGCACGAGTCCAATGGCATCGACATCATCACGGCACTGATTCTCAATGACATCAGTCCCCTGTGCAAGTACCGTATGGACCTGGTACTGCAGCTCAAGGTGGGGCCCATGGCAGCCCACGGGCATGCACGTGCGAAGGGTGTGCATGTGCGCAGGCTATGTGTGTGCCGAGCATGTGTCCTGGGGCGTGGTGGGGGTTTAATACGCACACACAGATGAGTGTGTGAGCAAATGTGCTGCACATGCGCTCCAGGAGCAAGTGAATTCTGGGTTTCCCCCAGGGCCTCCTGTGTGTGTGTCTGCTCTCTGGGGGATTGTGTGTGCCCACTGTGGGCTGGGGGTGAAGGCAGTGGGGGGGTGGGGGGGGGTCTGGATTTGCAGGACGCTTCTCAGCGAGCCCTGGGGGATAGTGGGGAATGGGAAGGCCCTGGTGTATCTTCCGGGCCGGGAGAGACAGTTGTGGAGTAGAAGGGGTTGTTGGGAGGCATGGTGGGGGCCCTCAGACTGTGACCTGTCTCCCTTCCCCACCTCCCCGCAGGACAATGCGTCCAAGCTGCTCTTGGCTCTGATGGAGAGCCGGCACGACAGCGAAAACGCAGAGCGAATCCTCATCAGCCTGCGGCCCCAAGAGCTGGTGAGGCTGGGCCGGGGTCAGGTTGGGAAGGAGTGAATGGATGGGGTGTGGAGGGGATGGGGATTGGGGCATTCCCTACGCCCCCGGAAAACGGCGTTCAGACAGGCAGTGCCCCGCCAGGTGGACGTCATCAAGAAAGCCTACCTGCAGGAGGAGGAGCGGGAGAACTCAGAGGTGAGCCCACGGGAAGTGGGCCACAACATCTACATCCTGGCGCTGCAGGTACCAGCCCCGCCCCGTGGCCCCGCCCCCGGATGCCCCGCCCCCGTGACCACGCCCCGTGACTCCGCACCGCCCTCTCACGCAGCTCTCCAGGCACAATAAGCAGCTGCAGCACCTGCTGAAGCCGGTGAAGCGCATCCAGGAGGAAGAGGCCGAGGGCATCTCTTCCATGGTGGGGGCCCCGGGACGAGGCTGGGTGCGGGACGGGCTTAGATCTAGGGGCGGGGCGGGGCGGGGCGGGGCGAGAGTTTCGATGAGCTGGTATTTGGGGGCAAGGCTAGGGAGGGAGGGTGGGAAAGAGGGCAGAGCGGAGATCTGATGGCCCGTGGGAATCGGGATGAGCCTGGGGGCGGGGCCCGGAGCTCTGGGCGGGGCGCGGCCGGGGGCGTGGCCTGAACCTGAGTAAAGAGCTGGAATTGGGGGGGTGGAGGGCTGGGCTCAGGGCGGGAAGAGCCACACTGGTGGCCCCGGGCTGCGAAGCTCTGGGGCGGTTCTGGAAGGCTAGAGCAGGACAGCGGAGGACGGTTTAAGTCCTTCTTATTGTCTGGACATTGCTCTCCCACTACCCCCTTCTTAATTTGGGGTTGCATCCTAGTTGGGCTGGGCTGCGTCTGGTCTGGGTGGGGAACCCTCGAGCAGGTAGGGCTGGTGGCAGGCCTAGCAGTGGGAAATTGTGGGGCCTGACCTCAGTGGCCACTCTACTCCCAGCTCAGCCTCAACAACAAGCAGCTGTCCCAGATGCTCAAGTCCTCAGCGCCTGCCCAGGAGGAGGAGGAGGACCCCCTGGCCTACTACGAGAACCACACGTCCCAGATAGAGGTAGGGCCAGATGGCAGTAGGGGCACTGTGGGTGAGGGCCGTGACCCTGGCCCTTGGTGGCAGTGGCCTAGGTGTAACCCGGTGCCTGTCCGTGCCCAGATCGTGAGGCAGGACCGCAGCATGGAGCAGATCGTGTTCCCGGTGCCCGGCATCTGCCAATTCCTGACAGAGGAGACCAAGCATCGGCTCTTCACCACCACCGAGCAGGATGAGCAGGGCAGCAAAGTGAGCGATTTCTTCGACCAGTCCTCCTTCCTGCACAACGAAATGGAATGGCAGCGCAAGCTCCGCAGTGAGAACCAGGCGGGGTGGGATAGGGAGGCAGGGCTGGAGCTGCTTAGTGCTGCCCCCTTGAGCCCCCCCGCCCCCCAGCCTGCTGCTCCTTGCTGCACTTCGCCCCACCACTAGGAGGGCTCTGGTCATGGCTGCTCAGGTGGGACCTGGAGCTTGTGCTGGCACCTAGGGGCCCCTGTGGGGTGAGAGAACAATATGAAGGTGAGAAACCCCTCACGCCAGCCTGCCGCCCCCCTCCTCCCCCAGGCATGCCACTGATCTACTGGTTCTCCCGCCGCATGACCCTGTGGGGCAGCATTTCCTTCAACCTGGCGGTGTTTATCAACATCATCATCGCCTTCTTCTACCCCTACATGGAGGGCGCATCCACAGGTGGGGACCCAAGGGTGGCAGACTGAGGCCTCAGAGCCCACCATGCCCCCGCCCCCCGGGCTTGGGCAGAGCCTGGCCGGCACAGAGAGCCTCGGCGCCGGCCAGGCTCTGCGGGGACCAGATGCAGAGTGGGGAAAATCACCCTGCACTGCCCTTTGGGCTCTGCACCTGTGGGAGACACAGTCATGGTCCCGTGGATGGACAGCTTCCTTAACCTCTGGAGATAGTGCATGTCTCTTGCCGTCTCTCCAACGCACAAACATGAGCCAGAGGTCAGACAGGGTAGCAGCAGCTGAACAGGACCCCCTGCCTTAAGCCTGGATGGGCAGGTGTGATGGGAGGGGGGCCTAAAACCAGGTGACCAAGAATGTTAGAGGGAAGGCGGAGGAGGTGACTTCTTGGGGTGTGTTGGGGCTGGGGCTGTGCTGGGCTTCCCTGCCCAGGGCTCATCCCTGCACCCCGGCCCGCAGGCGTGCTGGGCTCCCCACTCATCTCATTGCTGTTCTGGATCCTCATCTGTTTCTCCATCGCGGCTCTGTTCACCAAGCGCTACAGCGTCCGCCCCCTCATTGTGGCACTCATCCTGCGCTCCATCTACTACCTGGGCATTGGGCCCACACTCAACATCCTGGGTGCCCTCAATGTGAGTGCTGGAGGGAGCCCCCACCCCACCCCACCCCTGCGCTCACGGGGTGGTAGGACCTCATGTTGGCTGTCTGCCTCCCCACAGCCACTGCTCTGCCCTCCCCCCCAACCCCATCCCTGTGAATGGGGCCAAGTTTGTTAAAGACCCATGGGTAGGGCTGTTCTGTGCCTCCTCCATCACCCATGATCAACTGGGGCAACTGGCACTCTGAGCCAGCCAGGAGTCACTGTGGGGCCCCAGCTCCAGGGCTGCTGTGTACATGGGGTTAGTGGGGCGCTGCGCAGAGGCACTGTTCACACAGTAGACATCAAAGATTTGTAATGTGATGACAGTTCCTGGCAGCTGGAAATAAAGCGTACCTGGAGCAAGGTGGGTTGGCAGGGGGTGGGGGGCAGGCACCTTTCCCTAACTTACCAAGTCACCGTCAGGGCCAAGGTTGGTCTGTCCAACTCCATCGTCCATTACCTGTATCTCACTTTTTTCCTGGAGCCATGGACCCCAGGGACTTCTCCCCTGACCTATCCCAGGAGCCCAGATACATTTCTGGAAGCATTTTCATTAATGCCGGGCCCGCCAGGCTGAGCAGGACCAGCTCAGATCTGCTCCACGGAAGGGCCAGCCTCAGAGCTGGGCACTGGGCGGGACCATCAGCAGGGAGTGGAGATTCGGGGTGGGTGGTGGGACACTGATCCCCCCGCCCCATCCATGTCCCCAGCTGACCAACAAGATTGTCTTTGTGGTGAGCTTCGTGGGCAACCGCGGCACCTTCATCCGGGGCTATAAGGCCATGGTCATGGACATGGAGTTCCTCTACCATGTGGGCTACATCCTGACTAGTGTCCTGGGCCTCTTTGTCCACGAGCTCTTCTACAGTATCCTGGTGAGTCTGCTGGGGGCGGGGGCTGGCAGGGGTGTGGGGGTGATCGGGGCTCCCCTCAAGCTTCTGGAGAGCTCGTGGGAAACCAGTGGGAGCAGGGCAGCCCTGGGATCCAGCGGTCCCATGGCCCTGTCCCTGCCTGGCAGCTCTTTGACCTCATCTACCGTGAGGAGACGCTGTTCAACGTCATCAAGAGCGTGACTCGCAATGGCCGCTCCATCCTGCTGACCGCCCTACTAGCCCTCATTCTCGTCTACCTCTTCTCCATCGTTGGCTTCCTCTTCCTCAAGGACGACTTCATCCTCGAGGTCGACCGGCTGCCGGGGAATCACTCTGGAGGTCTGACGGCTCCTCTCCTCGGCGGGGGTGGGGGCTGAGGAGGGGGTCCACGAATGACCTATGTCAGGCCCAGGCCCTGGGAGTGCTTCTCCACCAGGCTCCATGCCTCAGTTTCTCCTCTTGGGTTCCAGGGAGGTCTAGCTCACACCAATCTGCCTCCCTCTTGCCTGGCACAGACTGGTGGGAGAGCCTTGAGCTTTGGCTCCCTTGGGAGCCTCTTGCTTACAGACCCTGGTGTTCATGTTCAATTCGGTATTTGCTGGGACTGCCTATGTGCCAGGCTCAGGGGTGCAGACCCCCCCTTTTCTGTCCTTCGTGCACAGCCCAGTGGAGGCAAGGGCACGAAGACCCTTCCCTTGTTGCCTGGCAGAGTTGGGAGCTCACAGGATGGAAGGGTTCACGGAGGGTGTGATGCTGGGGACACAATCAGGGGAATGGTAAGGCCTGCTGTGTCCTCATCCTGGTGACCTCCTCTGCGTTCTTTCTAGCCAGCCCCCTGGGGATGCCACATGGAGCCGCCACATTCATGGGCACGTGCAGTGGGGACAAGCTGAACTGTGTCTCGGGGGTCTCAGTGCCTGAGGTCCTGGAAGGTGATGGCGGTGTGTTTCGGGAGCCTGGGGGAGGGGACACAGAGGCAGGGGGCTCGGCCTGGGTCTGAGCACACGCTCCGCTTGTAGGGAACGGAGAGCTGGAGAGCACGGAGCGGGCCTGTGACACTTTGCTGATGTGCATCGTCACTGTCATGAACCATGGGCTGCGCAATGGTGGCGGCGTGGGTGACATCCTCCGCAAGCCCTCCAAAGACGTGAGCATCCCCTGCCCTGCTCCCAGATCCACGAGGCCCAAGCCCTGGCCCAGTCAGCCCCTGTGAGGTCCTGCTGTCAGGTCATGGCCTGGCAGAGCAGCTTGGTCCTCGCCCCCACCCAGTCTTCCGTGTCTCAAGCCCCCATCAGGCGTCCACTTTCCCTGCTCTCCCACCAGTCAGCGCGCAGTCACGTGGCTGTTGAGAAGTCCCCCGCTCTGCTCCCACATCCCACCAGCTCACCATGGTTGCTCTCAGGAGAGACCTTGGCAACCAAGCTTTGCCCAGGCTAGGGAAGGCGTGAGTCAGATGTCGGGCGGATCCCCGGCTACACTGGCTTCATCTGTGAGGCAGAGCCTCACCCACAGGGGGGGTGGGCAGGGCGGGGAAGCTGAGTCGGCTCCCGGAGGAGGCCTCAGGGTTTGACTCAGGCAGCCAGGCATTACCAGTAGCCGGTCTGCCCCAGTCACGTGGGGGCGAGAAGCCGCTTCCTGGCGAAAGTTCTAGAATGTGTGAGGCCAGGCATCCCCAGGGCAGGGCAGAGGAGTTGAGAGCTGGTTCTGCCCCCATGCAAAAATCGGGGGCAGAGACAAGCCTCCACCTGCAGCCTTAGTGCCCCACGCCAAGCTCTGTCCACAGGGCTCAGGCCTAGCTGGTATCCTGTGTCCTCTCTTTCCTGACCCACAGTCCAGGCCTGCGGCTGCAGTGCTGAGGATGTGGGAGTGAGGCTGGGTCAGCGTTGCTGCCTTTAGGGCTGTAGGAGCCGGGGGCCTTCATTCCCCTCCATCCTGGCCCTGACCCCTCCCTGCCTGAGTCTGGCCTCCCTGATGAACTGGGCCCAGCCTCCCTGCCTCCCCCCTGCAGGAGTCTCTCTTCCCAGCCCGAGTGGTCTACGACCTCCTGTTCTTCTTCATCGTCATCATCATCGTGCTGAACCTCATCTTCGGAGTGATCATCGACACCTTCGCTGACCTGCGCAGCGAGAAGCAGAAGAAGGAAGAGATTCTCAAGACCACGTGCTTCATCTGTGGTGAGGCCTGGCTCCTGCCCCTCGGGGGACCGAGGCGGGGCTGGGGTGGCCTCAGTTGGGCCATTCCCCGGTTCCCGTGGTCCCCGGGGGGCTGACAGCTTGATGGCGGTTTGCTCCTCCTATTCCTGGGGAGAACAGGACCCTGCCTGAGCTTGGGGTAATAGAAGGGAGTGGGAAAGAGCCTCAGAAACCATTCCTTCGAACCTTCTCAGTGTACAGAGGAACCCGAACCTCTCTGGTCTCTGTCCAGAGCTTTTCCCACTCGTGGTTTGAGGAGCCGGTGGCACCTGTGGGACAAGATTCCTTCTCAGCTATCCCTGTTTCCTCCCCCTGGGCTCGGAATGCTGGCTGCCTCAGTCCTCGGCCTGCGGAGGGCTGCAGTTGTGGCGGCGGGGCTGGGGGTGGGGGCTCTCCGCGGCTAAGTGGCTGGAGCCTTAAATAGAAATGATCTGCATAGGCCGGGGTGGGCTGTCACACGTGTTTACCAGACCCATTAGCCTGAGACCAGATGCCCCCCACCGCACGCAGAGGCGGTATCTGCTTGACCGGAGGGCCCCCGTGGTGGTTGTGGGAGGCTGACGGTCTCATCCTCACCCTTGGCACCCTCAGGGCTGGAGAGAGACAAATTTGATAACAAGACGGTGTCCTTTGAGGAGCACATCAAGTTCGAACACAACATGTGGAACTACCTGTACTTCATCGTGCTAGTCCGTGTGAAAAACAAGACAGACTACACGGGGCCAGAGAGCTACGTGGCCCAGATGATCAAGGTGTGGCCCCGGGGACGAGCAACCATGGCCACTGGGGTGGGACAGCTGGGAACACTTGTGGGAAGGCCGGAGAGGCCTCTGAGCTCTCCTGCGAAGGCTCAGTTGTCCGGGAAAAGCCCACAGCAAACCTGTCAGCCCCAAAGGACGTGCACGGGGTTCCCCAGGCCCGTGGGTGCCCGATACTGAGGACTCAGGGGATTGCACCTGGCTGCTGCTCTGCGGATGTTCTCAAGGGGCCTTTTCCAGCTCGGTGAGAGGAATGGCAGCTTCCCAAAAGCTTTGGATGGTCTAGGCTGAGAGGGAGGCTGGGATAACTTGCAACTATCAGATCTAAGAGGAATCAGAGATAATCTGTCCAATTTCTGTAGTGAGGGAGGCAGTGACGGCAGTGAAAAATAATAATAATTAAAAAAAGGTCTTGTAGTGTTTCGGGAAAAGGAAGACCGTCCATTCCATCAGATGTAGTGCAGCTTCTAATCACCGCACAATGGATAAATTGCAGGCTAAAAGGAAAGACCTATTTAGTCAGAGAGAAATGGGGGAGTTCTACTGATTTTTAAAGTCTATAATTTGAACTGATCTTTGAGTACAGGTTTATCTGATGGTCTGAGAACTCCCAGCTTGTGACAAGGAGCCAGACACCTGGTGACCCCCTTCCACTCCTCCCCCGTCCCAGGAAATGTGGCCTTGCCTCTCAGACACGTCAGATGCCAGCTGTCCTTGGCAGACCCTCCCCTTGCTCCATGAACCATGTGTCTGACTTGAATCTTCTAGGGTGTGGAGCATGCGGGGTGGGGCAGGGTGGAAGGAAGGAGCTTCAGGGTCTGGTGCAGAGGCCCCCCTCCTCCTCTCCTGAGGTGTCAGGAAGTAAACAGATGGTACTGATAGCAGTGAGACTTGAGGCTGTGGAACGGAAGTTAGCCTGTCCCAGGGCACTGGCCTCTCTACGCCCTGCCGAGGGTCAGAGAGAACCCCAGTCAGTTCAGATTTTCCCGACAAGTCCCCGGAGAGTAATTTGTCCAGGGTGTGACAGCAGGCTCCCCCTCCCTTACTGCTTTTCTAAACGAGGCTTTCCTAGGCTGGGCCCAGCTTGCTCATCCCGCGGGGGACCTTTTTCAGAACAAGAACCTGGACTGGTTCCCCCGGATGAGGGCCATGTCCCTAGTGAGCAACGAGGGGGAAGGGGAGCAGAATGAGATCCGGATCCTTCAGGACAAGCTCAACTCCACCATGAAGCTCGTGTCCCACCTCACCGCCCAGCTCAACGAGCTCAAGGAGCAGGTGTGTACCCAGTCCCGCTCTTGGGGTCCCCAGCTTCAGAGCCTCACTGGGAGGGGGGGTCACAGCCCAGTCTGCCACGGGGGAGAGGGGGAGGGTGCTGGGGCCTTTACACCCCTTCCTTTCCTTCTTGGGTCTGGGGTGGAAGACAGGTTTTGGAGACACTCTCTCCCCCATGGAAAGCCAGACTTGAGGTTGGCAGCTCCTATCTGTGAGCCCCTGGAAGACAGGGCCAAGTGGACGATTGGTAGAGGTGTGAGAGGTCTTTCCCCCTCACTCCCCATCTCACCCCTGGCAGCTGCTAGGGAGGCTGTCTGAGGGGCTCACCGGTGATCAGGGAGGTCAGGGCATCCTTCCACTTGTCAAGATCCCCTCTTGCCCAGAGCATCCTCCTCGCCATCTGGCAGTGGCTAAATGAGGTTAGGCAGCCCCTCTTTTAGGTGGGGTGGTTCCCCAGCTGCACCACATCAGGGGTTCGTGATGCATTAATTGAGGACAAGGGTTTGGGGCTGACATCCTCAGTGCACCCTGGGGGGGCCTTGGCCTGCTGCCAGCGCTGAACAGCAGCTGGGCCCACTGGTTGGTGGGGGGGGGGGGCACTGGCCCCTCCCCGGTGCCCACGGGAGGAGGGAATGCCAGGCTCCCTGACCGGACGCGTGGGCCCGTTTAATCCTAGATGACAGAGCAGCGGAAACGCAGGCAACGCCTGGGCTTCGTGGACGTCCAGAACTGCATGAGCCGCTGAGAGCCGCTGGAAGCCCCAATGGGGGATGGTCATCACAGATAGCGGTGACTGGAATGCTGCCCCTTCCCGTGGGTCAGGGGGCCTGGCCAGTCTGCCAGCGTCTCCAGGCCAGGGGCCCACTTGGCCTCCAGGTCGCACTCTGCCGGACACCCCTGAGTCATCCCAGGCTCTGGCTGGTGCAGTGTGAGGAGCCATAGGGATGCCAGTCCTGCCTAGAGCCATTAGAGACAACTCAGAATGTTGCTGGGACTCCGCTTACCTTAATGCCTTAGAGGAAGAGAAGCCGTCTTGAAAGACAATCGCTTTGTCCCTTAAAGCAGTAACTGACATTCCTGTGTTCCTCCTTGTGGGGGTCATTAAGAGTGGGGTCCCCTTTGTTCTAAGCACTACATTTTGGCCTCCGCCCGCGCCCCGGGGAGGTGCCATAATGCTGTCGTTGCTAGTGGTTTTAGTGCTGGCATTTAACTTATTCAAAGAGAGCCATGCCTGGGCCTCAGATCTGCTGCGGACAGCGCGAAGACCTCATCGTTCAGGCCACCCCTCTGGCTCGGCCCCAGGGAGACTGCTCTGAGGACGAAGAGTCTTGTTCCTGGGACCTGCCCCTTCCTAGTAGGCCTGCTGACACCAGTCGCTGGCCCGCATGACAGGGCCTGGGTGTGTTTGAGTAGCTGGTTTTGGACTGCTTGTTTTATCTCTTGGTGTAACATTTTACAAATCCTTTGGCCTAAGAACTAATATGTTAATTGCCTTAAATAAATTAATAGAACTCTAGGCTGTGAGGAAGGGAAGCTGTTTCCTATGCTCCCCAAGGGCTGTGGGGGTTCCTGTGGCACACGGGCAGGGGACAGAATATGAGCCCTTGCCCACCAGCCTGGCCTCACCTCAGGCTCTTGGTAGATACCCGAGTGCATCCCATCTTGCAGCACTGCCGGAGAACTGTGTTGCAGGAGAACTGGGTGCATTTTATTGTCTGTACTTCAGCACACACTGAAGAGCCTAGGTACAGATGGGGTTAAGAGCTCACGTTCACTTCTTCCCCTTGAGGGGTGTCGTCAGCCCCTGCCCTACCCCTTCTCTCAGCTCTGCGCTTTACAGAAGAAAGCTCAAGTGGGGAACATGAACATTTACGGAAGAGCTAAGGTTCTGTGGAATAATAAGGTGAGCCTGTGTGGCTCAGGCCCCGGGGGTTTTTGTCCTGTGACCTCCCACACAACCCGCCCAGAGCGCTGAAGCCCATGGTGACCTGAGGCCCCGCCTGGCCAAGGCCCATCCATAGCTCTACTCTGGCCCTTAAGCCAACCAGGAACATGGGTTTTCTGCAAGGTCAGGGGCAGAGGACTCGGCTCCGTCCCTCTGAGTCAGTCAGTGGGAATGAGGGCCAAGCAGGCTCTTCTCATCTCTCCGCCACACCACCTCCTGCTGCTCTCTGCTGGCAACAGGATGCCTTCTTCGATATTTACCGCTATTTCTGGCTCTCCCCCAGGAGCTCTTAAAACAAAAGGGAGCCTGAGACTTTCGCCAGGAGCCAGCCAGACCCCTGCTGGCAGGTGGGGCTCCCGTGGCTGTGCAGGAAGCACCTTGCCCAGAGGTCCCGGCACCTTCCCTTCTCAGGCTCAGACAGAGACCCGCATTTCCTCTCTTCTGGAGACTCTCCTACCCTGACCAGCGGGCGGGGCAGATGCTTGACGGCATCCCTTCTCAGGCAGCTTTCCTTAGAGCAGCAAGGGCTTCCTTCTTGTGAGGCTGAGGAGGTTCCCAAACTGTGACGATGGGGAAATTAGGGCAGTTTTATTTATGATGACAATGTACAAGACTCCACACTTAGGTGCGCGGGCGAGATAAGGGCCGAGCCCAGGCCTTCTGCTTCTCCTCGGGATTCCTGGGGGCAAACTTCTCCTGCAGTTTCTTCCACATGCCTTTATTCATTTCCTTAAACTCTTCCAAGGTGTCTGCAAGAGGGGAAGACAAGAAATAGACTGAAGTCGGCAATATGATTATGTCAATTGGCCCCACGGGCTCTTGCCATCTGAGAGCACCTTGATTTTTACACAGTGTGGTGGTCTGTGAGAGGGAAGCATGGCCCCAACGTCTGATAAGCAAATCAGGTGGGCTCGCAGAACAAGAACTGCTTGCGTGGAGTACCTGCGTAGCAGGCCCATGCGAAGCATCCTGTGCCTTACGGTGCCCTCTGCCCACATCTACATGGGCCCCCCTGCTGCCAGGTTCCACAGGACCAGCAAAGAAATCGCCCTGCCACGTCAGCGACACATCCCGCGGGCCCAGAGGCCTTCTCTCAAAACTTGGCACGCCTTACCGTCTCCACTTCTCAGATGTGGAAATTAAGGCTGAGGGAGGCCAGGTAACTTGCTCAGGTCACACAGCTCAGAAGCGGCAAGCTGGGCAGTGTGGGCCCACCATATGCTGTGGGCCTGAGCAGGCCCGGGGCGGGGAGCAGTGGGAGATGGACCCGGGATCCCCACCGATCATCTCCTCACTGGGCAACAAATGATTCAACCCTGTTAGCCTCAGAATCCTCATCTGTAAGGTGGAGGTCAAAACACCCGCCTCCAAAGTTGTGGACTAAAGAAAGTAAGAGGAGAATCTGCTTGGTGCTTGGCCTGCACTCAGGAAAAGCTGGCCATCCTCTCAGCTATGAAGGTGGCAGGGAGCTGGTCGGTGAGAGCTAGTGGGGCCCTTGTTTAAGAACACACACACAACGCGCATACATACACACACAACCCCCAGAGACCCCAAAACCAGCTCTCTCAGTCTCGGTGCTACTGACATTTTGGGCCACCAAGTCCTTTGTTGTGGGGCTGATCGGCTCACTGTAAGACTTTTAGCAGCAACTTGGCCTCTCCCCACTAGATGTCAGTAGCAGCCCCCCTACCCGCCACGAGCCGGGACATCTAAAAATGTCTCCAGACGCGTCACACGGCGATGTGGCAGATTTGCAACCCCGCCCCCCGCCCCCCCCGCCCCCCCCCCCCACCAACCACTAGGGCTAAAGTTCTATGCTGCCTAATTTTATCTGTACTTTAAATTTAGATTTTCACATAGTATTGTTTTAATTTTATAGCCTAGATTTTCCTTGGTTAACAAAACTTCTGGAGAAGAAAAAGAAGAGCTTTTCTGAACAAAAAGGCAACTTACATTTATGGTCAGTGGGCTCTTGACTAAATGAGGACATACGCTCTACCTCAGCCATGAGCCTAACACCCCATCCTGAAATCTTTCCAGAAGTCTAGGTTGTCTTGTGGGCACAAAGTGGGAGGCTGAGGGGTCCCCACCCACTTGCGAGCCACGAGGACTCTCTTAGAGTCTACCATGACCCCAAGCCCAGGGGAACACACTTGGGCCCGAGACCTAGGCCACATTTCGGACTCACCAGGCCCTCAAACACTGTAAGGTGTGTATTCTTGCCTTGTCAGAGGAAACAATCAGGAACTTGTGCCACCCAGTTCCAACAAAAATATATGAGGCTTATTGTGAAAACAAATTATCAGCAAATTTCCCAGAGCTGAGCTGCCGACCAGAACAAGCTGGAACCATAGGCCAATGGTGGAAGTCTTCCAACTCCCCGTCCTTTGCAGCAGAGTCTGTCACCCCTTCCTCATCCCCCTGCCCCACTCGCAGAGGTGTCCAGGGGCTAAGGGCGGAGGCTGGGCCTCTAGAACTTATTTCCATTCTAATTTCAAGTTCAAACTTTGTTCAAACCCTCTGGGGCCCTCAGAGTGACACAGTGCATCAATGCTGGTAATTGCATGGGCCTAGGGACAGGGGAACACATTTATGTACGTATTTTTAAAAACTGTCGATAAAGTAATTCTGCCTGGCCAAAATATCTTTACCCCAGTTTTCCAGAGTACTGTAACAAAAATAGGATCAGAGCTGACATATGATAGCAGGTGACACCACTTCTGTTCAGAAGGTTAAGCATTCTCTGGAAGGCCAAATCCCCAAAACTTAGTCGCTGAAAGGCTGCCAGAAGAATAGGAAAGAGAAGTTTCTGGAGTACCTACCAGAAGGCAAACGTTTCAGGGCCATGCCCTTGCACAAAAGGTTAGCCTATTTTTGTAGATGGTATCCTTGGCAATAAAAATAGTAATTTTCCAGACCCTGCCTACTTCAACCCAGGCTCCCCTTGCCACTACCCCCAACTCCCCCTTTGGTGACAATAGAGATGGGGAAGTAAGGAGGGGACGGCTAGGCAAGGTATTTCCTTTCCTGTTAATTGAGGTTTGTCAACAACTCCCAAACGTACCTAGTTAAACCCGTATCTAACCCACAAACCACGTCCCCTGGGTCAGATAACTCTTCGACGGATATCCCCATACAAGTTTATTGAATGGCTTTTTGTTTTAATTAAAACCCTCATTGTTTATAAAGCCCCCTTAGGACCATAAAAATAAAATTATTTTCCTTCCATCCTGATTTCAACTACTTCCATTTGGCAAATATGTATTCCCCTGTTCCCTGCTGCCCAGGCTTGAATTTAAAAGCTCTAAAGATGGATTTTCTTTTTTAAAATAATGCCTTTGACCTTCTTCATAGTCTATGGCCAAAAAGCATGAGCCCTGAAGCTTCAGAATTTCCTCTAGGCTATTCCACAAGACTTTCCATCATGCAGCGCGGTCTTATTAGACAATTCCCCTTGGCTGCTCGAACTCAAAGAATCATTTGCAAACAGACCAGAAAGGGCAACGGGGCTGTCAATACCTGTGGACAGGATCAGCTTGTACTCTTCCACGGAGAGGCCACTGAAGCTTGTGTCTCTGGGCCGAGGGTACTGGTCACACGGGGCAGAGAGGACAGAGAAGGTGGGGGAGAGATTAGTTCTGCAGCACAACGTCAGAGACCTGATGATCCTTGAGAAGCCTTGCTCTCCCGGAACAGTTCCCCAGCATGGGCCTCCCCAAGCCAGGGGTCCGGCTAGAAGAGCAGCGCCACCTAGAGGTCAAAAACTTGGCCTCGCCTGAACCGACCCAAGAAGCCTTGGGGAAAAGTAGTCTGTGTGATTTAGGAAGTCTGGGTGTGGTTCCCCCAATTCTGCATTTCTAACCAGGTGGGGGCTGGGGGAGGGAGATGCGTGCATGGCTGCTCACAGACCCCACTCTGAGTTGCGAGGATTTAGAAGAAATCCCTTTTCCCTGTAGGTAGGCATTTGGGTGTGTGTATCTCTAGAGTTACTGAATACATTGTTCCAGCCTGGGGAAAACCACGCTGAACGGAATTTGACAGTAATCCCATCAGGGCTGAGGAAAAGCCCAGCTTTCACAGGACGTTCCCGAAGCACCCATCTTTATCAGGTGTGGGGAAATGCCAGCTCCATCAGAGAAGATGGAAAAATAACGGGTAAGGCCCAACAGTCGTCCGATACACCCTGAGCACACTCTATAAAAACACATGGCTGTTATTCAAAATTATAAATAGCTTTTATTTAGGTGACCTAAAAGCCTCTACCAGGCACCCTTGTTGGCTTGGTTGAAATTACTGGTTCCATTTAAAAGGAGCAAAGCCACACTTCTTTACAAAGCACCGTATAATCAGATTTTTCACTCACTCTCATTGGTCATTTCCAGTCCAAGGGCTGGGGATATAAAAAAGACTGGCCCACTCACCTTGTGTTTGTAATAGTTTGAATGGAGTCGTGCTAGGCTCTCATACATCTGATCACAGGTCTCAGGCTCTGCAATCTGAAAAACAAAGAGCCCCCCAAGGAAGTAAGCAAACAAGCCGTCTCCCACCCTGCGTCTGCACCTCCAGGAAGGACCCCCACTTCCACAATGCAAATGAAGCCGCCTGCCACTTAGCATCAGCTTCTCCCCTCTGTGGGAAGCCAACTTGGCCTCCAGCTCCGGTGATGAGAAAGCTATTAGAAATCACCTTTCTGTGACGGCTCGACCTCATCCACTCCCCAGCCTGCGGAAAAACTCCATCAACTGGCAAACAAATGTTTGTTGAGCATCTGTGACTGGTGGACCACCACACCAGCGGCAGCGGGAGCCACAGCAATGAAAATATAGTATCAGAAGGGTGAACTTCACGGTGGTGTGGGCTGCAAGAAACTGGGATGGGCGGGGGGAAGGGGTGATTCACAGGCTCAGCGTATGGCGAGAGTGAGACTGAGCTGGGTTCTGAAGGATGCACAGGAGTTGGGGAGCAGAAGCGAGAGCGGAGAGGCCTTCTAGATGGAGGGATGGTGTAAGCAAGAGACCCGGATGCTGTCTATGTTTCAGACCGGATCAGTCTGGCCGATGGCCTGAATATGCAGTAAGAGCTTGGGTGAAAGAGCGAGAATTTTTTGAGTTAAACCTTCAATATGAAATGTATTAAATACTCTTTTATGAAAGGCAAAAAAAAAAAAAATCGTCTGAGCTTTCATCCATGGTGAGCCATTACAATTTTACAAGGAAAGAAACATGATGAAGGCAGTGGTTTAAGATGAGATAGTTAAATTGAGGAGAATCCAGAGGGAGAGTCCAATTTGGTCCTGCTAGAAAGGAGAGGGCGCAAACACTGAGGCCTTGCAAATAGAGGGAGAAAAATCAGGACACCCTGGTGCCCTTGTTGGAAACTGCGAGAAACATGGACACACGCAGACGTGAGGTGGTTTGTCCCTGTTCATCCCTCTTTTTAGTTTTCCCTTCCTTCGGCCCTCACTATTATTTTACCTATGGTTCCTTGTGCGATTCCACCAAGAATTCTGAAAGTTCCCCTGAAAAAACAACTTTCTCTTCTATGTTTTTCCCTAGAATTCAAATGATGGATTTTTCCAACTTAAATCCTTTCTCGAAGAAGGCAAAGCATAAATAAATCAGTATTAAGTGTTTTAATAAGGTTGCTCTGTTTCTGCCTCTGTGCGCATGTCAAATGAGGTCCTCACTTCATAGCCAACAAAAAAAGACAATCCATCATATAGTTTTACTTGATCCGTCCCCGGGTTCAGGCCACTCATCACGACAAGGTCCAGGTAGCCACATCAGAAGAGAGAGGATTTGGGGCTGAGGAGGTAGCCAGGGTTCGCTGAGTAATAATCAAAGGCATTACTTGGGTGGACTGGCGCTGAGGGCTGAACAGAAGGAAGGGATGGAAAAACCTAAGGCTGGGACTGGGTCCTGAGCCCTGCAGGGCAGCATTCTTGGGGCGGGGGAGGAGGGAAGTCCAGCTGGAACTGAATTCTGCGGCACACACTTCAGAGGAAAGCATTTCAAACATTATGGTTTCAGCGGAACGTGCATAACCACGAGCTAACACGGAAGGGAGAACAGAGTGTGCGAGACACAAAAGGAAACAGAGAATAATGCCAGCACCAAGTTTTAAATATTATGTCAATTATCAAAAGAAAATCGTGCATTTCATATTTTGCCTGCGGTCTTCATTCTTGTGTGGATGGGCTCACTTTACAAATTTAAAAATAAGGTACCAAGGGGCGCCTGGGTGGCTCAGTGGGTTGAGCCTCTGCCTTTGGCTCAGGTCATGGTCTCAGGGTCCTGGGATCAAGCCCCGCATCGGGCTCTCTGCTCAGTGGGAGCCTGCTTGTGATCTGTCAAATAAATAAAATCTTAAAAAAAAAAAAAAGGAAAGAGAGAAAATCTTAAAAAAAAATCACGCACCAAGAACCTGCAGTGTGCTCGGCCCTGTGTATGAGCAGGTCTCCGTGGCTGTGGAGAGCAATGGAATCACACCTCCTGCCTTGGAATCTTGGCTCCTTCACTTATCAGACCCAGGATGCTGGGCAAATCATGCAATCTCCCCGTTCCCCACACTTTAGAAAAAACCTGCCACGTTTGCTTTATCACTCTCTCTATATATACGTATTTTCCTTCTGATCCATTTGAGAGTAAGTTGGAGCGTGACGCTCCTTCGTGCCATAATATTTCCGTAGGTTTCCTGAGAACAAGGGCATTTCTCTTACATAACCATGGTTCAGTGATCAAATTCAGGACACCTGACATTGATGCAACACTTTTATCTAGTTCATCATCCATATTCCAGTGCTGTCAATTGTTTCTGTTATAATCCTTACATTAAAAAAAAAATTTCCTTTTGGCCCAGGATAACCAAGGGCATTTATCTGTCATGTAGCTTTCTCCTTTCAGCCAGGACGGTTCCCCGGCCTTTCGTCTTTCAAGCACTGACATTTTTGAAGCATACTCGCCAACTTAACCTTTCTTTTAAAAGGAAAGATAATAATAGTCTGAGGGCGGTGCGAGGAAAAACGAGGCGATGCCTGGATTGCTCTGAAGTTGGGGCCTGGGACGCTGATCGACGTGTGTGATTCGCTTTTCCTTAGTGTTCCTGGTAGTGAATAGTCTGGCAGGCAACGCCAGTCTCCACCTCACGGACTACAAGGGGAAGAGCGGAAGTGTTTGGGACAGCCCTGGAGACAGGTAATCCTGGTGGCAGTGCAATGAGGAAAGCTGTGGACACTGCCAGGGGAGACTGGCCAGCAGGAGGGTCATGGCTGAGGACGAGCAGAGGCTACCTCAAGGAAGTGGGGCAGCTCTGCAGGCAGGGGTCGGCTGTAAAGCACAAACCCTGGGGGGGATGAGGCAGTGAGGGTGTCCTCAGCAGATCGGTGTTGCCCTCGCCGATGTGACCACCGGGGTGTGGCTAGGCATGGAAGTAATGAAGGCATGGGAGATCGCTCCACGCAAGTTCCCCTCCTGCTTCTCCTCCAACTTCTCTAATGGTGACCACGGGGCAACTCGGCAACCTCCTACTAAAGCCTTGAGAGAATGAGGTGTCCTCTTCCTTCCCGTCTCTGCAGGGCACAGAGGGAGGCGGGGGTCACCCCTGTAGAGCACTGCTCCCGGGAGGGCAAACAGCATAGGGTCTGAATGCAAAAACAATGGGATGCTCTGAGCTCCCTCAACCTCTTAAAAGTCCTTCAGTATTTACGACACAGCCTCCTAGATATTTTATATAATGCCCCATGTTCCACTAACAATTCGAGAAGGAACCAAACACCAAAAAATGAATTGGTCACCCAACCTCTTATCTGAAGCCAGAAGGTGTGTGTATGAGGCTGTAAGAGCAGCTCCAAGGAGGTGATGAGAGGCCGGAGTGCTCATTTCTGGCCAGGTGTAACTGCCTAAGGGCAGACGCCGCTCCAGCCAATTCCAGTCCCCGCAACATCCAACCCAAGCTCCCCACGGAAAAAAAGTCTTATTTACCATTTAAAAGGATTATCGGTAGAAATATCTGTCTGATTCCAGAAGCCTTGCCACACTCCTACATCCTACACTTTATTCACAGACTCCAGCACAAATGTTTCTGAATTTGGAAATATACAGTTTGCCTGATGAAATGTTCTATGCACTTTTAGAAATATTCTTATATACAAGCTTTAAATTACCTGATTTTGCATTCACACCTAATGAGATTACGGACATTTTAGGACTAATAGCAGCTCTGGGTTAGAAGAAGGCAGCCGTGGGACATTATGAAAAATACAGCTCTGCTCCCTAAATGTGAATGAAATAGATGTTCAACTGACATAGTGTCCTTTATGGCTCTATTTTTGCTCCTTTTGCATTTCCCCTGCTCAGTCGTCAGTAAATTTCTCTTTACCATATTAAACTTTTATACATACAAATCTACATCAGTGCCGCAGGCACTGATTTCGATTTTCAAAATTGAATTTTGGGTGGTGACTGCAATCGGTCCACACAGCAGCCCGGATTCTAGTCACACAAAGGGACGCATAAGCACTTTTGGGAAAGGGTGTTGCAAATTGCTTTGCTAATTAAGGTAGAGCTGGATTCGGTCCAGGAGGATCTATGAAAAAGGTTTTCATGGCTTGGTAATGAACTTCTGAAATGAGTTCATTCCGTTATGGGAGCCTGCCCCCTTCAATTCTAGTGCAAATCTATTTCTTGAGCACCTACTACTAGGCAGAGTGCTCTGCTGGGGGGCTGCAAGGGGACAATAAAGACCCAGCCTCGGCCTTGGAGAAATTGGAAATCAAGCCGAGAAGACAAGTCAGGCATGCGTTAAATATCAAACACGGTCCCAGGGGTAGCGTGTTAAATATCAAACACGGCACCAGGATACAGGACATCAGGGGTGGGAGCGGGTCACTAGGCCTGGCTGACAGGGCAGGAGTGGCAGGGGTCTTGAGTTTCAGCGCAGTGACAGTTCAGAGGGGGAGCCAGAGTCCCACAGTGCGCAGCAGCAAGGAGCTGGGGGTGGGTGGAATGGGGATCAGAGGAGTGGCTGGAGGACGTGTGAAAAAGCAGGGGGCAAGGATGTTTTAGGCAAAGCAGGGTCTTTAAGCTGAGCCAAGGAGTGCTTCAAGGGCCGGGGTGGGGGCAGCAAATCTTGGCAAGCCTTGTGCATCTTGGGGGGTGGTGTCCACGGTGCACTAGATGCTGAGGTTAAGAACCACTTGCATGGCGGCCCATTTGGGAGGCAACCGGAGGCCAGGGCACAGGCTGCCATGTGGTGAAAGGCAGAACACGGGCTGGCACCAATGCTCGGAGGACAGTGAAGACCTCACACACCTGCCTGCCACTCACTGGGGAGGCAACAGGCAGACCCACAGGGCTCCAAGTAAAGCAGGGACCCACCTAAAGTGGTCCCTAATTTATGCCTCTAGGAGGACGAGCACCTGAATCTTTAACTGAGCACAGAAAGCTGCCATCCCGTGGCCTCAACACTACCTTGGGTCGCTCTAGCTCTGCCTGGAACTGTGAGAGGAGGAAAAAGATGGCAACGTCTGCATTCCCTCTCACAGATGAGTCTCCTCACAACTCCTGTTTTGCAGTGGATTCCAGATTATAGCTAAAAATAGCACAATCTGTCCTTAGGCCATGCCTCGGACACTGGCCTTCTGGGGCCCCACAGAGCGGGGCATGGGCATGGCTGAGGTACTGTCCTTGCGACCAGCACCAGCCAGGCAATGGTGGATGGAGCTGGCTCCCTGCCACACTGAGGAAAGCCAGACTCCAGGGTTCCGCCGGGTGACCGAGACAACAGAATTACATACAACCTTTATACTCTCCCCTGAGACCTGGAACTATCACTTACATTACTGCAAACCCAAGACACAGTTCAACTTTTCTCAAACGAGGCTGATAGGATTTAAGCCCGGGTATGATGCAAGAACTCACTGGTGGGTGAGCCCCTTCCTGGGTGGCCACGTTTCCAGGCTGTTCCCCAGAGCCATGCCCCATGCTAGATTAGCGGGTGCGGGTGTGCAGTCAAGGATCTTTTAGGAAGCTGCCTGTGCGCCTAAAGAACTCATGAGAAGGACTGGCCCCTTTCCCTGTACTTAAGTCAACAATCAGAGTTGTTTTCCACCTGCCCCCACGTTGTGATTCTTTTATTGAGCGCTTGGTGCTGCAGGGGACGTATTTCCTTGAAGAAACTGTATTCAGAGCAGGCAAAACCCATAACCATTAACTTTCAAAATACTGCACAAAAGGACTGAGGGTGGAAGAGGTGTTAAGTGTGTTCCTGCTTCCCACCATCGCCTCCCTCTTGGTGGGTTCTGGGTGGACCGTGAGGCTCCCCAAAGGGCAAAGTGAAGTGGTATTAATGGAGGCGGAGGTTTTTGTACTCTGCGTTCAACTCTGAATGACTGATTTGCTTTCCAGTGAGTCCGGCCCTTCTGCACTGATATCCCACCCGAGGGTCATCTTTCTTCCAATCTGTACGAGGGGGGTCGTGGCTGGGGCAAAGCAAAGCAGGTGGGTAAAAAGCAGGAGATATTTACTTCTTTGGCAAAGCTGTCATTGGCTTGAACAGGGCATGAGGGAAAAGGGGTGGCTTCATGTTCACAGAAGGAGAGTTCTTTTCAGCAAGAAAGAACTCAGGAGAAATGGCAGCTGAGGAGAGAGGAGGCACCGAGGAGGCAACGCCGGATCAGGATTGGCACAGCTGGCTCTGTTGCTTACTTGTCTCGCCACTGACTCCCCGGGGATCCTGAGTAAGTTGTTTTAGGTTTCTGATTTAGGTTTCTGTAAAATGGGAATTAAGTGATGGCCACCTTCCTCAGCCGCACTGAGTATTAAATTAAATGAGAATATGCTTGCAAAAGCATGCCAGGCCGTGTGTTCAGTGGTACTGTTTACATGCAAGAAGCCAAGGGGCCGAGAGGACTGCCTGCCTCTCTCCTCGACAGGAACAAGGAGGCTGGGGAGCAGAGCTGCATCCACCTCTAGTCCGATCTTTCTGGCAACTGGCATAACCAAGGGGGAGCTCCCAGCTGGGCCTAACGCTTGCTGCCGGCTGCCAGCTTCATGAAGAGTCTATCAGAACTACCTTTCTTTCTCAAGCTTTATAAATGATCCGGGGTGTCAGTGGGAGTGACTCACAGTGCTGTTCTCCGTTCTGGCAAGGGGCTGCTCCCTCTACAAATTATCACCAAGATTTACTAAGCCCAGGAGCATTCTCAGGTGCCACGAGGATGAGGTACCATGACAATGGTCCTGACTAATGTGCTTGCTGCCCCCATGATATACTGGTTCGCTCTACTAGGGATGCATTCATCAGTGGCTCCAGAACCATAGACAAAGCCATGACTTGCATTTAAAACGATGACTCAAATCTGGGTGGGCCTTCGGCTGATTAGAACTATCTCCCCAGGCGATGACAAAAGATGACAATTCCAAAAGAGAAAGCTTTTCTGGGTCCTCTAACACTAAGTCAAGTAGGCAAACGTCACACTCTCTCACCTCCTCCGGTCTCTGTCTGCCTCCCTGCTGGCTGCTTTCACCACCTGAATTTCAGTCCAGTAAATTGCGTGTCTACCTGACTGGTAAGTTTCTTGACGGTAAGGACCAGGCTCTGTCCCCTTCTGGAGTTCCTAAGGTCCTCCCACACAGCAAGCTCTCAAATTCTCACCACTCAGGACACAGAACTATTCCTTCTCACTCTTCACTATTTCTCTCCACCTAGTTCTGCCACACCTGCAACTGTATTCAAATGATTTTTGTCTCATGAGTCATAACTGATCATTTATTCAATCTGTTCATCCACACATTTACTGGTTGTCCTTTATGTGCCAAGAACCATGCTAGACACTGGGGCGGGGGGAGAAAATAAATGGCAACCTCTCTATTCCCAGGAGGCTCACACTAAAAATACGTAGGGAGCAGAGCCCTAGAAAAGTCTATGGAGTTTGTAAAGTTGGAACTAGATACAATTCTTGCCTTCGAGATCTTGATATGTCGGAACAGTGAAGACCACTGTAAAAGGTGTGTCAGCGTAGTGGCCCCTCACTCCTTCCCCCAAGCCCAGAGCCAGGCACTTCATCCATGCCCTCCCCCAAGTCTGAACTTTGGTTTCAATGATATCACTGGGCATGTTCTTGCTTCTTGAGGTGGTCTGGCTTGGCTCTTTGTTGGACTAAGCTGCAAAAAAACATGTTCCTGCTTTGACAGGTAGTGGCCAAGTTTGGCAAAAGTCATTTCTTCACGTTGTGTGTTTATGTATCATATTTCCTATCTCTGACCTCTTGCCTGAGCCCCAGCCTCAAATATCTCACTGCCTCCTTGACATTTCCACTTGGAGGTAAGTCCACTTGGCATCTCAAATTTAACATGTCTAACACCGAACTCAAGACATTCTTCCCACACCTGCTCCTCATCTAGTCTTTCTCGTCCCAGTAAATGGCACCTCCTCCCACCCAATTGCTCAGGCCAAAAAAATCTAGGTGTTCTCATTGGTTTCTCTTTACCCCTTTACGTCACATCCACTATATTAGCAAGTCTCACTGAAGCAACCTTCACAGTGCACCACTCCGTCTCCTGTGCTGCCTCCCTCATCCAAACCACCATTATTCCTTGCCAGAGTAGCCTTTTCTCCAGCTGCCTTGTTCCTATCCTTGCCCACTATAATCCATTCACCACATGCAACCAGAATGATCTTTTAAAACATAAATTAGGTCACGTCAGTTTTCACAAACCTCCCCAATGGCTTCTCACTGCCCTTATGATAAAATCCAACTCCTAACCAGAGCCTGTTAATACCCTACTGAGCCTGGCTCTTGTCCTCCTCTGACCTCAATTCTTAGCAATTCCATCTCACTCACTCCCCTTCAGTCACTCTGGCTTCCTTTCTGTTCCTTAACACGCCAGTCTGCTTCCTGCCTAGGACCTTTGCCTGGAATGCCCTTCCCACCAAGTGTACAGCCAGCTCATCTTCTTCCCTTATGGCTCATCTATGTGTCACCTCCTGGGCCAGGCCTTCTGTATCAGAACCAGTATTACCCTTTTATCATGCTACTCTATTTGACATCCAACACAGGACTGATCTGGACTATCTTACCTCTGTCTACTTGCTTACTGTGTCCCAGACCAGAATGTAAACTTCAACTTCAGTTAAGCTGAAGAGGACACGACCTCTTCTAATTCACTTCTGTCTCCCCCAGCACCTAGCACAGTTCCCAGCACATGGCAGGTGATCGATGAATACGTGCTGTGTATGAATGAGCCCCACAGCCGCCCTAGCACCAACCTGGAGGAGAGCAATAACGTAGGGTCTATGACTCACACAGGGGCGGGGGCTGAGGTCCAAACCTGCTGCATGGACTTACAGGGGCCCAGAGAGCACACAAAGGCTTAGCTGGGGCCCTGCCAGGTCCTTGGGGTTCGGCTCAGTCACTGCACAACACTGCGAGGTAACAGCACCATGTCAGGAAAGCTCTAAGCCTGCAACTGACGCCATCTCAACTCTGGCTGCACCCAGAATCATCTGGTGAAAGTTACCAAATATTGAGGCCAAGGCCCCAACCCCTGAGGTTCTAATTCAATAAGGCTGTACGGTTCCGGTCACCTAGATTTTTTAAAAGCGTCTTCAGTAATTCTAAAGTGCAGCCAGAGGAGAGCACTGAATAAAAGGCTGGGTCGTCGCTCTCTGCAGTTCCGGGATAGGTGGGAGGTACAGGAGGGTCCGCGCGCACGTGCGGCCAGGGAGGGAAGGCTCGCGCATGCGTGGACCCCACTGCTCGCCCGCTCGTCGGCCCCGCCCGTGCCTCGTCCTTTCCGCCCCTCTCCCCCACCGCCGCTCCGCTGCAGGCGGAACCCATAGTCCGGTCACCTGGGTGTTCTCTCCCTCCCGAAAGGCCTGTGCTACCCGCTGTCGCAGGTAAGCGCCCAAGTCCCGGCCCCGTTTGGTCTCGTCCACTGGCCATTCCTCACAGAGCTTAAGGAAACGCCGGTAGCGGCTGGCCGCCATTTTTGGCCCCGTTTGTCCCCGCCCTTGAGGGAGGAGTCGTCGCGAAAGTGCGCCTGCGCACATAGGTCGCCAGTTTCCCGGGGTAGCGGGAAGGGAGGAGTGAGCATGCGCGAGTTCGCGGGCGCCCGCGCGCTCTCCGGAGAGGGGCGCTGCTCTCCTGTCTCTGCGAGCCGAGCTAATTCAGTGTTCCTCCTTCTGGAACCGGCTCAGCTCCCAGGGGCCAGTCAGACGCGGTGTACCCCAGGGACAGGTTTACTTCTCTTTTTTTCAATGCTTGCACAAGCTACAGACTAACACACTTCCTCCGAGACCTCTGCTAATTTGCATAAACGAATACATTTGCATGCAAATACAGGTTGTTATTCGATGAAGATGTGTATGAATTTAATCACACAGCACGCGCAAGTTGTTCGCCTCCCCTTCTCTCCTGTCGCAGCACTTGTGCTTGTCATTACCAGTAGGTACTGCTCCTTAGCTCTAGTTCCTCTGTCCCCAGCCCTTTAGTATCATTTCAGAGCTCCCCTCCCCACACCGGGCACGTGTCCCTGGGAGGCACAGATTTCCCAGCTTGAGCAAAGTCAGCTGGGTTGATTCAGCCTGGGAAACTTGTTTTACCAAGTCTTTTCTTATACATCTCCAGCTGCAGCATCATGTGGGATGTCATCATTTTTCTTTTCAAGATACCCCCACCAGTTTCCTTAAGCTGAGCTGGGCTCTGTCTTCACGATCCTGCATTGAGCCAGGACCATCCCAGGCATACAACACCCAGCTTCCCCCAAACCTCTTCGTTCTCACCCGTCTACTTTGTAAAGGTAAATCCAGGAGACTCTTGCCTTCAAGGAGTGGACTGTTGAGTAGTGGATATACAACCCGAATACAAGTTCAAAGTGACAGGGGCATTAATGGAAATGTCAGAGAATGCTGGGGAGTTTGGAGAAAGAAATACTACTTCTAGCTGTTCAGGGGAATAAGGGGAGAAAGATAGGAGATGGCTTCTGCAGGAGATGGCATTTGGGCCAGACTGTGAAGGATGGTTTGGATCTGGATAAGTGGGAATGAAAGGTTCCTGAGCCGCAAGAGCCAGGCCTGGGGGGAGGAATGGGAGAGAGAAGAGGCGGAAGGGGTTTAATCTGAGGAAAGATAAATGGGTGGTTTTTAACAAGGATCAGCTTTGAAGTGTTCTGAAGGCTGTAAGAGTAAAGACCTATTATTGAATGAGAGCTTCTCGGGATCTGGGGAGTGCAATGTCCACTTGAGGTAAATGAGTTCAGGGAGTGCCTGCCTGAGGTTAGGAGAGCTCAGGAGGAGTGGAAAATGAGGCTTTTGGGGGTACCCCCCCTTTCCTTCCCGGTGCAGCAGTACCTCCCAGCTCTGTCCTCCTCCTCAGCTGTCTGTATAGCCGCCTAGTTTTGATGGCTGCCAGGAGACCTAAAGGTCAAGGATTATATCTGTTTACTGTCAAGTTCCAGGCGCCTAGGGCTGTGCTGTGTGCCTAGAGGCCTTGTCATTCTGCTTGAGGCCTGACCACAGCTGTGGCTCTGAAGAGCACCTTGTTGGCTGACAGTGTCCCTAGGGTGCAGGGACTGAGGTCCCTCTATCATCAGTGAGAGGAAGATTATCATGAGGTGGCAGCAAATGGTCTTTATCCCACTTGAGGCACAAGTGGAATGAGAGGTTGAGAACAACTAGACATCTGGGAAACTCAAACCAGTGTCTCCTAAAGCTCTCCCCTCCCCAGCACAGCTCCTTCTAGGTGGGTTGTGGTTGTTCCTGGTTCAGACTGCCTGCCCACCTCTCTTATCTCCACTGGAGACTTGTTTGGTTTGGTGGTTCAGGAGTAAGGCCTTGGAGTTTTACACACCTGGGTTGGAATGTGGGCTTGCCCATTCATTCATTCATCCATTCATTGATTACACTATCTGTGTAATTTGTGGAGGCCCAGTGGAAGGTGAAAATAGAAAGTTCCTTGTTAAAATAGTAAGAATTTCAAGACAGGAGCTCCTGGATGGCTTGGTCAGTTAAACATCTGCCTCTGGCTCAGGTCATGATCTTGGTGTCCTGGGATTGAGCCCTGTGTAGAGCTCCATGGTCAGCAGGGAGTCTGCTTCTCCCTCTCCCTCTCCCTTTGCGCACCCCCCCACTCCTGCTCTCTTGCATGCTCTCTCTCAAATAAATAGAATCTCTTTAAAAAAAAAAAAGGGATTTCAAGACTGTAACCATGGAGCATTAAGCCAAGTATGGGGCTCTTTGGAGTGCAGAGCCCTGTGTGACTGCAGAGGTTACACACCCATGAAGCAGCCCCTGAGCTCCTTCCCAGTGGTGGACAGGACAGGCGAGGGCCCTGATCCCGTGGGGTTTACATGTAAGTGGGTGGAGACGGACAACAACTGAACCATATATAATAATGATAATAACAGTGTTTTATATATATTAAGTCATTTAGTAAATGAGTAAGATAATTTCAGATACAATAAGTGCTAGGGAGAGATTCAAAGCAGGGTGCTGGGTCCACAGCGATTGGGGCAGGGGTGGGTCTGGGTGGTCTGGAGGAGGCCTGTGTATGAGAGACCCTAGTCACAGAAGGGGCAAGAGTGGCTTCCTGGCAGAGGGAGCACAGAAGCCTTCAGAACACCCAACATATGATAGGTTATTTAATCTCTCTGATCTTCAGTTCTTCGTCTTAAAAAACAGGCATTCTAATGATAAAGTGACACCTGACTATTTGCTCTGTGTCAGACTCTGTTCTAAATGCCTCTTACAGTAGTGACTCATTTGTGCTTGGAATGGCTCTCAGAGAGAAGGACTGCTATTATCCCCATTTTACAGAGGTGATGACTCAGATACAGAGAGGATGCGGACTTGCCCAGGTCACTAGCTGGTAAGTGGCGGAACCTGGACTCGAACCTCAACTGACTGACTCCAGAGCCTACACTCTCACCCCCACCATCAGGATGCCCCTTCAGTATTATCAGGAGCTGCGTGCATGGCGTCCTTCGGGATGCATTATAGTTTACTTTTCTTTTTTTTTTTTTTTTTGACAGAGAGAGAGATCACAAGTAGGCAGAGAGGCAGCCAGAGAGAGAGGAAGGGAAGCAGGCTCCCCGCTGAGCAGAGAGCCCCATGCGGGGCTCGATCCCAGGACCCTGAGATCATGACCTGAGCCGAAGGCAGAGGCTTTAACCCACTGAGCCACCCAGGTGCCCCTAGGGATGCATTATAGTTTCCTAAGGGGCTCTAGGGTCCTCTCTAGTCTTGTGTTACCTGTGCCCTCCTGCCTTCTCATGTGTGTGGGTGTTTGGAGCCAGAGTCCAGGCCCACTGGCGTGTCAGTCACCCAGCGCCCTTCTGGACACATTAATAGGCACCGCCTGGAATATGACTTGGCAGGGCCAGTCCCCAGGGAGTTGATGACCATTTAACACCCACCTGCTGACTGTCATTCATTCTCACTGAATGCAAGCTCCCCTGGCTTCTTGAAAACCCCCACCAGGGCTGTACCTCCGGATCCATTTGGAACGGGGCGGGTATTTCAGCTCCGTGGAGTCCTCTGGTACCTCTTTATAGAAACAGGCACCTCAGGGAGGGAGCACAGCTTCAGTGTTTCAAGTTCTAACGATCCCAGTAATTGAGACACTGAATTGCACATTTAAATCATTGCATATTGAAAGTAAAAATACCGTTTTGTAATGCTGGTGTTAATAATGTAAACATTCAAAACGAATTAAATACTTAGCTGTATTGTGGGGCACGACTGCCTGATTTTTCTTCTTTCAACTTATTCAACCGAAGGAAATGATCGGCTGCCCATCCCAGCTGTGTTACCATAAAAAGTGGGCCTGGACTTGCAAGGGAGAAGTTAGGTTCATGCCCCCGCATAAAGTTGAACCGGAAGGGGCAGGCCGGTGGGAGATAGCTGCCTTTGTTTGGAGGGGAGCTGTTTTTCAAGACTCACAGGTGTTCACGGTGTTCCAGGGTAGGCTCACAGTGGCCTAAAGCTCAGCCCAGCGTACCCAAAGCCCCGCCACTTGTTGGAGACATCTGTCATCTGCCTTAGGCCCTGCCTCGCTCCTTTTGCTCTAGTGGATGTCCCTTCAGAGAGGCCTTCCCTGTCGCCCATTTCAAGGAGTGGCCCTGCCACTCTGGGTCCCTGTAGAACACTAGCCACACTCTGACAACCGGCCCTGACAGAGGCTCTCCCACTAAATGCCTCTGAAGAGAACAGGTCACGTCAGAGTCTGGACCCGGGTCTCCCCACCTGCCCCCGTGAGACACTCCTCTCTAGAGGTCTGATGGAGAAAGGTGAAGGGCACATCAGGGGCAGGTAGATGTCTGGATTTGGTTCTCAGATTAGCTCTCGAAGCTCCTGTCCCATTTTACGGCAGCCTAGTAACAGAAGGGAGAAGTTCTGAGCGATGCATAATGAAAAGGACCCAACCTGGCTGCAAGTCAGCCCGCCTGGCTGGCACTCAACTTGGTATTGTCCCAGGGCTGTCTGTCCCTCCCTCCCTCCCCTCTAGTTCTTGGCACCCAAGCCTTCATTCTAGTTCTTTCTCTCCTCTTCTGTTTTATGTTTTTGGCCACAGTGGATGCAGATTTAAATCAAAAGTCAGAAGTTTAGATCATTTTGAAGAGCTGCTGATGAGTGGTCCTGCCTTGCCATTTGTTTTATGAGCCCTCTTCCTGCCCTTTCCAGCATGGGCTACAAGGCTCCGTGCAGCTGGGAAGAGTGATGGGACCTGCCAGGGTGCTGCCCAGAGGCCCAGGGCTTCCTGATGACATTGCGTCATGGAAAAGCTGTAATAACATTCTGCTCTTCAGCCTCCTCTTCCATTACACCGGGAACACCAGAGGGAGGAGGCAGGCCTGGGTGACTGGCTTGCAGGCCAAGTCACTGACCAAGGCAGGCCTTGGTCTCCCTGCTGGGGAGGGCAGGAGCGGGTTGCCGCTCTTCAGCACCTGTCTTAGGGACCAAGTGAGAGTTCCTGGGGGGCAGATGGGGCAGCTGAGGTGGGGAGACAGGAAGAAGTCTGTCAGCACTCTGGACTCCCACGGACCGTCAGAGGACGCAGCTGAAGGGGAGGGATCTGTGTCAGAGCCCACAGCCCTGGCACCGGCAGGCCCTTGCTTCTGCTCCTCCATGTCCCCACTCACTCTTTATGTCTCTCCTTCTCCCTCCTCAAATCAGGTATCGATTTGACTTGAGGATTTTGGAGGTCATAACAGAGACTGGCTAGCTTCTCATCAGACCCATTTCCTTTTCCAGGCATATGGTTAAATGACATCTCAGCTTGCTGGCATCTGGGCAGGGCCCATGGCTGGTTCTTGCCTCTGGAATGCGTGTGTGCCTCCTGGGAGCTGTCTGAATTTCAGGCCTCGTGGTTGACTGGAAGTGCTGGAGTCACGAGACGGAAGGTCTGTGGGTGACCGTTCAGAGCTGAGGCTCTTTCTCTGCTGACCAAACCCAACTGGAATGCGAAGCTACTGTTGCTTGGGGATTGTTTGTTGTAACAGTAAGCCCACCCTGACTAACACCCCTGCGTTTCTTAGTTCAGAAGAGAGCTCCCCAGTTTGGGGGAGGGAAGGCCAGGTGGGAGGAGGCCCTTCCAGGCTTCCAGACAAGAGGGAGTGGTAGAAGCGGAAGGTTCGGAGGTCCCTGACAGTCCTCAGTGCTGGGCTTTCTCCATTTTCATCTTAATCTCTCCTGGTGCCTCTTCACATCAATCCCTGCGGCCAGTTCCAACCCCGCTGTTCCCTGAGCAAAATGCTTGATTCCTTTTGCTGTGCTTGTCCCTAATGCTTGCCTTCTTGATCACCTCTCAGTCTTGCCTCTCTTTCAAGGCACAGCTTGGACACCACCTCTGTGATCTCCCCATGTGGCACTGAGCCCTCACTGCCTCTCCTGGCCAGCACTCTGGATGGCTGAGCAAATGGCCACCCCTGATATTTTCACATGAGGGTCTTCATCTTCTCATTAAGTCATAAGGTTTTTTCAGGATAATGACCTGACCCTCACCCTTCCTTGTTTCTTGCAGGGACCTATGGCACTCAGAGAATATTCTTTGGTTGGATGAATGGAGGGAAGGAAGGACAGATTAATGTAATCACAAACACATGAGCTCCTCAGCCAGATTTTCAAGTGTCTCCACCCTCTTCACTCCGTTTCTCTCTTCTTTGCTGTACTACTCCCAGCCACCAAACCCCCGTTCTGGATGGGTTGGTCTGTCCACAGACTCCTGAGCAGGCTGGGCTTCTCCTTCCCACCGCTCAGCCAGCCCCTTCTCCATTCTTGTCACTGTTCAGGGCCCAAGTGAAGTCTCACCTCCTCCGACAGTTTCTGTGATGAGGGTCGGCTGTCAGGTGATGTGCATTTCTCTGTTGGCTATGGGCCGACTCTTCATCGTGTAGGACTGATCCTCTGTACCACACAGATGAGTCCTCTGTATCCCGGGGTACTGTCTCTGTGCGGTTTGTTATCAGACCATGTGTGGAGCCTTTGCCTCCTTGCCTAGAATCTTCACTCCCAAGAGCTGGATCTTCGCCAATGCTTGGCAAAAAGATCAGCAGGGGAGAGCTGCCTAGTTTGGTGTATACTTGCCGGGTACTGGATATTTAGGGCCCCCTCACCTCTTTTGCCATTTGAACGTGAACATTCTCTGAAGATCAAATACATCCATGCCTGCCATCTTCTTCTCGTACCTCTCTGTTCTTCCCCCTCAGCCTGGGTTTGCAGTGCTTGGGTGGACTCATTCAGCTGGGTCAGGAAAACCTTGTGCACATTTCCAGACAGCAGCAACCCCTCTGAGCCCGGGGGTCTGGGAAACACAGCCTGGAACCAGCTTTGCGCCTCGTAGCAAACTGCACTTTTGTTGGCGACATCCTCTGGGGCATGTGGGGGTTTGGTCTGGGCCTGGAGGGATTGGCAGAGTGGGGAGAAGGGCTCCTGTGAAGGGCGTTGTTGGATAAAGGAGGAGCTGAGGGAAGATGGGTCACATGGTTGGGGCCAGGAGAGTGAGTGTGGCACAGTTAGGGACACGGGCCAGCCAGCCCTAAAAGACTTCCATTCTAGCTGACACTCATCCCTGCCTCCCACTGCCCCCACCCCCATCCTCAGGCAGGTCCCACAGCGCCCAAGGCTGAGAACGGGGCCAGGAAGCAGAAGCTTTGGACTTAGTTGAAGCAGATTTTCAAGCAAGGAAGTGGCCTAGAAAAAGCAATATTTAGGACTCCATTTTGTCATTAGCAAATATTTAGTTTTCTGCTGACTTCCTTTTTGCCACCCAATGTACTTTGACTCAATTCTCCCACCATGGGTGCAGAACATGCAAATTAATCATGTCGTTACCTCAGCCAAACATAATTAGGGAAGTTAACTTGCTTCAAAATCCATATAATGTATACTACAATTAAACAAAAAAAAATTTTTTTTTTTAAAATCCAGGACTCTTTCTTTCTGTAAGTGTGGCTTTTTCGAAGGTTGATTGTAATTAGCCAGGAGACTATAAAAATTATCTGACTTTGCATTGTAGAAAGTTCAGATAGAAGGACAACTTAAGGGGTCTGGTACCTGCCTTGTAGATACATGGAAATATTTGATTAGCTCCCATTTTCCCCCGGGATCCCCAAAGGATTGCAGGAAATCGGTGAACTGTTCTAGTCACCCATAAATTGGAAATGCCATACAGTGTGATGATCAGAATAAACAAACAGAAAGGGTAATAAGGTACACCAAATAATCACTGGTGACCTCAGCAATTTTATTAACAAATTTATTTCCCTAATTGGGTAACGTATCTTCGTGCTTGACTCAAGGGCATTGTAATAGGTTTCCACACTGCAGAAGAAGGAATTAATTAGAACTGCTTGCTCTTTGTTCCGTATTTACACTTGTCCATCAGTCTTGTAAACATTGCGCCTGGATTTCTTGGCCCTTCAGGCTTCTGTCTCCCGACTCCCCACCCCACCCCCAAAATAAATAAATAGAAAGTGGATAGTGTGATTTAACAGCATGGCTCATCCTTTCGGCAGGCCCCCCCCCCGCCGAGAGACCCTCATCTCCTCAGGCAGAAATGGAGAATCCAGGGGCTCGATTTGCCAGGGCTGTGTGTGGTTTGCCCTTGCCCATTCAGACCCTGGGTAGGAAGCTGGCAAGACGGGCAGATCAGTCCCATGTGTTCCTGCCCCACCGAAATGCCTCCTAGGAAGATAAGACAGTCATTCGTGAGCTCTCTCTGCTCTTGGGGTGGGCTGCCCGTGTGAGCAGAAAAAAACATACATTCGTGACCTCACTCTTCTGGTCTTCTTCAAGTAGAGTTTTTTGCCTCACAGCTTGCGAAGACGTCAGAATGACAACAAAAAAGCATTTTTCAATGCAAATTCTCTAGAACCTTACTGTAACACTGGCTTCTCCCTCATGCCACAGCCCTCCAGTGTACTCCATGATGGTGCCATTTCACTCTGGCTGTCCAGCCTTGGATGACCGGCATTAGCAGAAGATGCCAGAGGATGTGAAATTACCTCCAGAGCTGGTTTCTGCAGCAGCCAATAATATCCCCTGCCCTGTGTGGCTCTTGAATGTGGCTAGCATTTATCACAAAAAGACATCTGACCATGCCTAGAGTATCCTGGCTACCAGTAGGTCCCTTGTGAGAACTATACTCTAGAAAAATCCGATAGGCCCAACAAGCCTCATTCTCCCTCTTGAATATCCTGCAGGATCTGGATGAGGTTCTCTAGGCCAAAAATATAGCCCGGATCTGGTCCATCATAAGAGGTGTGCTCGTCCCGGGAGCCTTTGTATGTTGTGTGGGCAAAGTCGATCATCCGGATGTCAACTTTGCTGACACCTCCGGAAGAGCTGCCGTGGGCCGTCCTTTCTGGCAGCTCCTGCCCATCATAGATGATGAGGAGAGAGCTGGAGTAGAACCGGTAGGAACTCTGGCTCCTAATGACCGAGAGGAGGGCACGGAGCTGGCACTGCATGGGCTCCAGGAGCTCTGTCCGGAGGCGGGTTCCGTCATGCAGGAACTGATGGAGGGCCTGTCGGAAGCCCTCGACGGAGAGTTTTCTTCCATAGTACTTGTCTTTGCAGAGAAAGTGCTTCTTATCAACTTGATAAACCTGATAATAAAAAAAGAGAGAAAACGTGAAGAATTGCTAACTGCTGTGGTTGCAGGGTTACAAGCTAGTGTGATATATAAACAGATTTCCGGGAGATGCAGAGCAGGAATGGCTGAAATGAATGGAGGGATGATCTTCCATCAAGCGCCAGGGGAACTTTCACATTTTAAACTGCTTTCTCTGCAAGCCCTTAATAGGAATCCAAGGTCTACATATCCTTCACCCCATGAAGGTGACCCTCCACCCGTAACGAAAAGCTCTGGATCACCTTTGCTGTGAATTTCCAGTGTCATCCTCCAAATCATGATTTAAACCCTGGCTCCTGGCCTTCTTCAATTCAAATATTAGCAAACCCAAGCTAGAACGCTTTAGCAGGAATCTGAGATCTCAGCCAATGGCCTTGGAAAGCCAACTAGATTCAATTTTCCCTAATAAAATTTGTAAAGTCCTTTCTCTGCAAATTCTAAGGAAACCATCACAGCTTTTGGGGTAGAGCAGGGTTGACTGAAGATAAAACGATAAGAAGATAGGCTGGATGAGGAAGGAATGGGGTTTTCCAGCAGCCAGTGCTGCCGAGGGGAGCCTGGAACGGGAAGGAGGTTCGCAGCAGCTCTGCGGGGCTGGTGGCTCCTACTTGGCACCAGCTCCTCTCCCCCACTCCCCTGTCATGTCTTGGCCACCAGAAGGAAGCAGATGGAGAAGATGCTGATGGGGGGACAGTGGCAGCTGCTCCCATTCATTCAGAGGCTGTACTGAGGCCAGTGGCTGGCGTGGCCATGACTTGGCTCACTTCTGTCTGGCACATCTGGGAAGGGCAGCCCATACGTGGCCAAGACATTTTCTCAGGTCTTTCCCGCCTTCAGATTACGTGGTATGTGTGTGGAAAACCAGTGCAGGAAAAAAAAAATCGGAAAGCTGTGATAGACTTGCTTTGGAGGGCGGGAGATGGGCTGTTAAATTAGCCATCATAAACACATGACAGTTGTCACTGTCTAAATAAATCAGATCGTTTTCAGAAGATTGGAGGTCCGGAGAGAGATTCCGCTTACACCCCGAATCATCACACTCCATTCTCTTGAGGACTGCATTCCAAGCCTTCCGAGGGACATCTGTGCAACAAATTTATAGACTCCACTTCCAGCTTCAAGGGGTGGCAGTTTCAATTAAGGAAAGCCTCAACGTGTGCCGTCAAATCAGTGTCTGGTTTTGCTTTGAGGAGATAGATGGTAAGAGCGAATGAGTGGGGGAAAGTTGATTTCTTCCGGTTCTGTAGCCCCTGCCATGAGCCACGTCAGAGCTGCAAAAATGGGGTAGAGTCTGGGCAATAAAAAAAATTAACTGTTCCTTTGCCTCAGCTGAGCAGGCTACGACCTTCCCACTCCTTTAACCAGGACAGCAAAAAATCCCCAGAAGACATGGAGTAGAAATTCGAAGAGCAGAGTGCCTTATGGCCCCTGAGAAGGAGAGTGTTCAGCTCTACCCTTCCAGAGACCAAGGAAGCCACGGAGTGCACAGAGAAGCTGTTTTTCTGTTCTCGCCCCAGCCCCTGCTCACCCACTGTCGCCAGAGGTCTGCTCTCCACGTGGCCAGGCCCCACGTGGCCACTGGGGAATTCCACCTACCGCAAACCCTCCTGTGTGGCTGGCTTTGTGGGCGGTGGTGTCTGCAGTGGATATGCCAGGACCCCCAGCCCCACGACGGGCCCTCTGCCGCCTACCTGCATCCCACAGATGCGCACACCCAAGCAGGCCGAGGTGCTCTGCGCGCACTTGTGCATGTGACGGGCCTTCTTCTCCTCGGACGCGTCATCCCCGTGCTGCCGGGTCCCCATCTTCAGGTCCAGGATACAGGGGTGCTTGTACTGTGACACGACATTTTCCAGCAGCAGAAACCCTGGTCAGGCTAAGTTCAGGAAGGCTCTACGGACTGGGAGGCTGCGGCCCTCATGGAGGCAGTTCACACGGCCCCGTGACTGCCCGGGACCCCCTTTTTGGGGCGCCGTTCCTTCTCCCCTGCTCCGCACGGACAAGCCCATTGCCCCTCTTAAGAATGCAAGGTATTGGCCTAGCAGGCTGCTTTAAGAAGTCCATTTATTTAGGGGGAGTTTATGACTCTGGGAGCTTCTTTTCCTTTTCCTTTCTGCTCCGAGGTTGAAATTTAAATGCAGGCGTGAAATCCCTGGTAGGCCATGCCCAATTTACATTTTACGGCAGAAAATCATAAGGCTAAAACCTCGAGTCACTGAATGGGCCAATACCTTTTGGGAGAAGTGGGTTGATGTTAGCTTTGGAGATGAGTTGCAGGAATATTAATTTCAGCGGAGTAATTATCCTGCAAAAGCTTCTTAGGGATTAGGGTTGCAGATGTGTCTTAGTAAATACTGTGGAACCAGTCACCCGTTGGCAGGAAGGAGCCCAGCATTGACAAAGGGGTATTTCAAGCCTAAATGTACTCACTGAGAACATGGAAGCCTGAGGTGGTAGGGGGGAGTGCCTCCCCTAAGAGTCTCCCTCTCGGGCACTGCCCTAAGGGGGCCCTGCACCCCCGCACCCCATCAGCTCCACAGGAAGACATCTGCGGGGAGAATTTGGAGGGCTAGAAGGGAGGCTGGGGTGTGGGGAACCCACCCAGCCCTCTGAGCCCCCTGCCACCCCTGCCCAGCACGGCTGTCATCATTCCTGTCTGCCGGCAGACACCCTCAGCCCAGCCCCTCTGCCCAGGTGGGAGCAGCGACATAGCCAGCGGCCTGGCCATGGGCACTGTATTCAGCTTAATTCCCAGTCCGACTTCCCCCATATTCTCTGATTTTCTTTTTCTTTTTTCTTTTTTTATTTTTTGGAGGGATCAGATGTCTTCTAGGTCCCAGATTTGAGGGCTTATGCCTCGATGTCTCCCTTGCACTGGTCTCTCCCTGCCCACCCCTGTCCTGGCCCCGTGTCTGTGTCTCCCCCTCCCACCCCTGCTCCCCTGTCTGCCTGTCTTTGTCCCCCCCCACCCCCCGGCCCCAGCCTCTGACAGGCAGCAGGGAGTGCTGGCAAGGATACGGTGCCGCTGGTTCTCTGGGTACTCGGTGCACAGACGGGTCAGGTGGGCCTGGTGGCACTGCAGTCCCCACGGGTTAAAGCTCCTCCTCTCGGCCTGGTTCCCTTTAGCGTCTTCCACGAGTGTGGAGACTGGGGCATTGAGATGGAACTCGGACCTCAGGAGCGACGTGGCCGGGCTGTGGGAGAGGGAAGCACACGGCAGTCAGAGCAGCCATGGCTAGCAGCTGTGGCCAGAGGGCTGGGGGAAGGTGCCCGTCCCTCCGACAGGACTCTCCTGGGCTGGGCTCTGATGGGGACGGCCCCTGGCTGCTCTCCACGCTGCCTACAGGGCCTCAGAGTGCCCCTGCTGCCCCATTCAGGCCTTGGGCACCAGATTGGGCCACACTGCAGCCCTGGCAGGGCGTCTCTCCAAACCCCAGAAGAATTCATTAGAGCCTGGCGCTTCCTCAGAGGGCTGAGGTGGTTTAAGTTCATGTGTAAGTGATCTGGATTCCTCTTGCACTCTCCAGGAGGATTCCTCTGCAACCCTGCCTGGAATCAGAAGGCTGGGGTTTTAGGCTGTGAGTGTGTCGTGTCACTATTTCCTTGAGACCTCAAAATGCCCTTAGGGCCGGGAATCCTGGATCTTTGGTCTGCCCTCTCTCCAGTCCTCTGCATCTCGGCTTCCCCATCTGTGAAATGGAGATAATACGTAACCGCTTCCTGATGCTGAGCCAAGAGACGTAATTAGATCTGCTGTGCTCCTTGGGGAAAGGAGGCACTTTCATTGTATTAGCTCCCTTTTGTTTCCTATAAATGTTTTATAAGTCCCCAGGGGTCCTTTTCATCTGAGAAAGGTCAGCTAACATTATCAGAGAGGTTCTGGAGACCTCTCTGGGAACTTGGGTGCCCTGAGCTGCCTGGTCTCTGAGATCCCACGGTGGGGGTGGGGGGTGCAGGGGGATTGTGTTGACCTCTCTCCTTGTCCCTTCCTGACTGCTGGGGAAAGGTGAATTCGGACTGCCATTAGCCATTTCTCCCTTGCGTCAACTTTTCTGGGTTTCTGTATTCCCCCTACCCCCACCCGGAGACACTGCGCGGTCTCCGTAAAACAAGTACTTAATTAAACAAGTACGTGCTGAATGCCTGCTCCGTATAGGACCCTGCGTATGTGGCAGCTTCTCAGATAAATACGTCGCGGAGTCCTCCCTCTAAAACCGCGTAAAGGAAAACCCATGCCTGCCTTTGGTAGCCTGGATGTTTCTAGAAGGAGCCTTCCTGGGAATGTGTCACTTCCTCGGCCCTGTCGGGAAGCTGTGGGCCTTGGCGCAGGTGGGAGCAGAGCTGGTCCCTGCTAGGTTAGCTGTCATCCTGCCATGAGGCCCTCACCTCTCCTCGAGCGAGTGAGCCAGCTGCCACTGGACGAGGGGGTGGGCGCCACCACTGCTGCCGGTGGTCTGCTGGAGCGTCTGCCATATTGCCACTGCCGCCGACTCCGTGGAGACCTTGAAGGGCCCCCGGTTCTCCTTCAGCGGGGTGGCCACCAGGCTGAGATGGCCTCGGCTGTCTTTTTGGAGGTGCACCGTGATGGTGCCTGCAGAGCACACGGGGGGAGGGGAAGGGGGGAAACCAGAAGGAATTTACCTGGTGGACATGTTGCAAGGGGTGACATCCTTCTGAATTGCAGTTTAAGGGTACTGATCAACCCCCCCTCCCCCTTCCCTAACTGCTCTCTCCAGGACAGCTACGGGGACTGTTCCAAAATGAGCCCCGGGCCGCGGAGCCTGCAGAAAAGAGCCTTGGGCTGGTCAGGGCGTTAGCTCTCCTTCCCTGAATCTCTCTGCCCTTTTGAGATTTGAACAAAGCCGGCCCCATACATTTTGTTCTCACCTTATGGTTCCTTGATGCACACCGGCACCTTCCCAGGCACAACAGAGCTGTTCCAGTGGGGCCCAGCCCCGGGTAATTGGAGCCGGTCTTCCACAAAGAGGGCCCCTGTGCCTCAGGGAGGCCGTGAGGGAAGTTGGGGCCCATCCCATAACTTCCCTGTGCCTCCTTCATCATCCTTTCTCTCCCTTCCCTTTCTGTCTGACCAGCTTCTTCCAGGAAGCCTGCCTCAGACAGCCTTCCTGGGTTCGGCCTTTCTGTCCCCATCCTTTAGACCTCTCCCCTACCCACCATCCTGGCTTCAACATGGATGCTCGCCATCTCCTTCAGTTAGACACACAGCCCATGAATATTACTGATGGAACATGGTTCTCTGATAGGAAACAGGAGGCTGGTGGGATTTCTCCAGCTACGGTAACTCTTGCCCATCGTGTTTGTAATCAAGGCACAGCAACCCGCTCTGGTCACTGTGAGCGTGGAGAGTGTGAGGAGACCCAGTGAACAAACGTGCTAATTGGCTTCTCTGGGACAGGGGCCAGGTCGGGTAATTAGGTCTGGCACGCATGTCAACGGCTCCGTGGTCACCCCTGTTGGATTTCTTGCTCTGGCGGCATAGTCCGGGCCTTCCCCCATGCGGCTTAGCATCCGCCCTAAATGGGTGCCCGGCCTCGCCCGAGTTCTGCTGGAGGTGGAGCTATGCTCTTGCGGGTGGCACGGGAGATAGCCCCGCAGGTAGCTTTGGAGTCCTCGGTTCCCTGTTCTTCCTGCAGCTGATCCCTGACTGTTCTGGTGGCTCCTCCTCCCTCCAGGCCACCCTGCACCTGTCTCCAATCTGCTTTGTGCCTGCCAGGCTGACCCTGTGGAGTGTACCAGTGACTTCTGCGCCCCTGATTTCCCAGGGGCTGGGCCAATGGAGGACGTCGGCAAGAGATGGGCTGGGGCTAGAGAAAGATCGAGGTGTTTATCCCACTGGTTTCCTCCCTGCCACAGCGTGGTCCTGTCCCTCTGTGGCCTCCCTCTTGCTGGGTCCGTGGCCCCATTCCCTTCAGGCCTAGGGGTGGTCACAGCCTTTCAGGGGCGCTGGTCCCTGTGTGCCTCATCGCCCCCAGTTCCCTTAACCCTGCGTGCATGGCTACAAGCCGTCCTTTTGAAAACTCTCTTCATTTAAAGCCCGTTCGGCACATCGCTCATTGCCTGCTGGGGCTCTGACCTGGGTGGGCTGCATGTGATCAGGTCCCCCTCAGGTATTTATTTTCTCCCCCCACCACTTGGTCACTTTCTCAGCGCGAGTGGTAATTTTTGCTGAACCAGCGCTCAAGGCAGCTGATTTCCTTGTTTGCGTCCCTGCCCAGGCTGGTCAGTGCAGACGCTCATTTCCAGGGCTGCTCTCTAATTCAGCAAGTCGCTCTTCAGGGCCATCTGTGCCTAGCTCAGCGGCCTCTCTGGGCTAGTCCTGTCATCTCAGATCCCGGTGCCCTAATTTCGCAGCCCGAGAGTGACATTCAGTTCTTTCCAGCTTCTTAAAAAAATTCTGCGTTGCCTCAGCTCATCTCAGGCCCCTGAATCTTGTGAATTAATAATGATATGACTAATAATATTATCCTTGAACCTGGTATTTTGTTGTTTACCTGGAACCCAGGGGTTCTGCCTGGGAGTATGGGGGGCTGATGGCAGGTCGGGGAAGGAACTGCAGTCGTGCTAATCAGTGCCGTGTTCATCTGTTACCACTGAGTGACAGCAAGCCTGCGAGGCCCTTGCCCATGGTCACGGGGACTTGGGGAGATGGAATGACTTGCCCAAGGTCACACAGTAAGGGGCAGAGTTCTGAGAAAGGCCACAGCAGACATGCTATGGAAGAGGGAACAAGTTGTAACACGGAGTCGAGGACTTTATTGGAAACTCCGGTGTTGTCGTGCTGTGTTTACTTGTGTGTGGATGAGGAACGCTCCTGCTGTGTTCTCAGCACATTGGTTCGGCCCTTCTGTTCCGTGGGAGCGAACAGAGAAACCTGTTTTGAGAGGGTCATTGGTTCAGAGGGGTGGGAGTGCCAAGAAGCCCCAGGACACGGCATTTCCCTTGCCGTTCCTCTTTCCTCAGGCAGGAGAGCTGCTCTGCTTGCTCCGGGGAGGGCCAACCTGGGAGCCGACCCTGGCCCCAGAGCCCACCCCTCCACCGTGGGGAAAGGAGAGCGCGCTAGCCTCAGTGCTTGTCCTTGGGGAGCTTGGAGCCTCGTGGCTGCTGGGGAGCCCAGGACGGTGTGCCAGCCAAGGGCACGGCCCTTTTGGGTCTTTTGTAAAGTTCGGCTCACCCTCTGGCCTTTCCCGCTGTGGGACTGTGGGATTGGGCCACGCTCACCAGAAACCACTGTCTTAGGGAGCCCCAGCCCCAGGAGGCCTCCTCGGAAGGACAAGAAATGTGACCTTCTCCTGCTTCTCTAGGCTCCAGCTCTTGTCTGATCTCATCAGATCTGACTGTCTCAGTAAATGGAGGCGAGGAGAGGTGCAAAATAACCCAAAACCAATAAAATCCAAAAATCATTTCTATTTCTCATATTGTCAGAGCTACCCAGCCAGACATCGTGTCCCTGCCTCTCCGTCTTCCTGCACGCCTCTGGTTCTGTGTCTCCACCTATCTGTCTTCCTCCCTGTCCCACATCTCTCTCCAGCTCAGCCCAGACTTTGCTCTGAAGCCCTAGACGCATAGCAGATTGCTGCCTTGCAGATAATCTCAGGTTGCCTTCTCTAAACCAAAGCAGCCGATCAGTGGAATCCAGAGTCCTTGGGGCTTGGCTCGGTTTTTAGTCAAGATTGTGTTGGCCCCAGCCTGCCTTCTGGCTTGCTTTGTGTGTCCATGGGAGCTGGGCCTGGAGGGACATGGGCCCCTTGCACTCTGCCACCTCTGCCTGGCCGGGGGTAGTGGGGGACAGCCAGAGTTTTGCCTGCAGTCACGCCAGCCAGGCAGACAAGAGTGCTTACTGCCACAATTGCCATGCCCAGAGCATCTCAGCAATTTCGGCTTGGCCAAGCAGCTTCCCCAGCCTCCAGAAATGTTCTGTCATGTATTTATTTTTAAGCTCATGAGAGCATTTATTCGCCGGCATGTATAATATGAATCTGGCTCATCAAACCAACCAGACTTAGGAGTATGTCTTTGCTCACCCAAAGCTGACAGGTACACTCGGAGGCAGAGAGATGCAGGTCCAAAATGTTGTCCTGCCCTAAGAGCCCCGCAAAAGGTCTGGGCAAGCTCCTGGCATGGGGAGGCTAGTCTTGGGAGTGACGTCCCTGCTCAGCGCTCTCTGATTTCATCACAGTGCAGGGCAGTGAAAACGGAGAGGCTGTGCTCCATGACACACAGTGGCCACTACAGAAACAGCCCCTCTCTGGGGGAAATCCCTGTGGCAGCCTTGTGGGCATTCAAGTCCCCCTGACCTGAGGTCACTCATTGAGTGACTCTGGGCAAGGCACATCCCCTCCTTATTGGGCTAGATGACCCCCTGACCTAGCCTGGGAGGCAGGCTAGAGTAGGGGTCTGGACAGTAGACTAGTGCCCAAGAGTGCTGTTCTTTCCTTCCTCCCCCAGAGAATGGGCACTGGTAGACAGGACCCAGGAAGGGCATTGGGATGGGGTCCTGGAGACCAAGCAGCCTCTTTCACTTTCCTGCTCTGCCTGTGGCCACCCCGGCCATCTGTCTCAGCTCCAGAGCCATGTCCAACAGGCGTGAAATGCTGTGGGCAGGAGGCCCCCCCACGCAGGGTCCTGCCACCCCTTTGCTACGTTGAGTTCCGTTGTGAAAGGACAGACATTCATTCCATTGGGTGCTCTGATGACATGAGCAGTGACCCACATGGAGGGGCAACCCCGGCCTGCGGCCCCAGAGACCCCAGGAGAGGCCTGCACAGGCCGCACACCAGCCACCTGCCCCTCTCTCTCCCAGCGTGTGGTGCTCACAGGCCTCATCTCAGACTCTCAGAAGGTCTTGGCAAGCCGGCACTGAAGCGGTGCTTGGGGCCCAAGGCCTTGGCCGCCAACAGTGGGTCTCAGTCTGAATGCTGGATACAGATTCTTGGGCCCTGCCCCCAGGGGTTCTGGTTCACAGGGGTAGAAGGGAGCCTGGGAATCTGCATGTGAACCCCTACACCATCCTTGGTCAGTCCCAGAGCAAACTCTAAGAAATACCCACAGAGGTAGGCCCCATTTTTCCTGGTTATTTTGATCATTGAGATGCAAGTAAGTTTTCGACTGACACATTTGGATATTATCATTCCTTTTACTGCAGATGCATATTTGAGGGCAGAAGCTTGTAGTTACACCATTTAGAAACCTTTAAAAGAGATCTTTTTTCTGAGGACTCGTCCCATTGAGGGGCTCACGGCTGGCAGTCTTGCCCTGAGCCCTGTGAGCCGCATTTACTGAAGGCTGGGTGTAGACAGAAGGCCTGCCTCGTGGATGCTGGCCAGCTGCCCAGAGGACCCCTGCCTGGAGGCCCACAGATGGCGGCCCTCCCCAGCCAGACTTCACCCCGCCCTGAACCCACCTAGTACTCAGATCTAGAATACACACGGCTCCGTGCCCCGCTTCCCCAGCTCTACCTGGAGCGCAGCCCATGGTCCCGGCTTGGCCACTACCTGAGAATGAGGAATTCTTGTTTCCTAAACATGTTAGGTCCCGGCTCCTTCACGCCCTGACCCAGGCCTGAGGCTCCACCCATCCACCTGGGTCTCCAGACGGAGGGGCAAGAGGCCTCGCCCACCCTGTCTTCCCCAGCCCCAGTCACAGGACCCAGCCATGGCACCCCTGAAGCACGGAACAGACGCCCTAGCAGAGCAGGGTGGGGCCATGGTATCATTTCACTCCATACTCAATTCCTCGAAGCCTAGTGTCTTGAGCTCGTTTGTAGGAATGCCAAATGGTATTAGACTCCAGGCCTGGAGGCTTGAAGAGTTCAGAGAAACTAGGACAGCGAGGGCCAGCCTGGCTGTGGGGAGGGGGCCTGCCTCCATGGCAACCTGGGGAGGTGGTGGGGGTGGGGGGCGGGGGCATCCAGGAGCCTGGCCTGCGACGGCAGCATGATGGCGCACAGAGCCGCAGCCGGCCACCGGGGACACTCACCTTTGTACTGTGGGGTGAAGCGCTTCATGGCCAGAGGCAGAGACTCGTAGAACCTCTGCTCCCGGGAGATGAGGGGCTTGCACACGGTGTGCTCATCGTACTTCATCACGCTCAGGTGTCCCCCGACCTGGTGCAGGAAGGGCTCTAGCCGCACGCCCACTCTGTCCTCCCCAGCATCTGTGCTGTCCTGCACAACCATGTGTCCGCGAGAGGAAGGCCTAGGCTGCTCCCGGACAGGGGGCGGGGCCGTCAGTGGGGCTCAGCTGTCTTCTTAGTGGCCTTGATCCCCGTCATAGCACAGCTTTCCCTCTGTCTGTTGGCCTGGGAGGGGGGTCCCTGGAAAGCAGAGGAGGAAAGTTGAAATGGTGTGAAGGAGACAGGGTCCTGGGAGGAGTGGAAGGACCCGCAGTTCCCAGTCACGACCCACTAGAACAAGACTGTACAGAGGCTTCCATCACTTCTAGAGTAATCCATTACAAGAAACTAGTACTGCGGTTGCTCTGGGGAGCCAGAATGAGAGATAGACTTCTCTGAATCCCGTCCTATGTTTAACATTTTTGAAAAATCAAATAACACACACAACCGTAGGCTTCCAGAGTGCCGAGATTGTGTTTAACTTCTCATATATGTGTTTCCCACCTGCCTTTGGGAACGTTGGTCGCAGGCCCAAGGAGAGAGCAGAGTCCCTGCTGTCAGGGTGCTTGGCCTCTCGCAGGGGCCCGGGGGGCACAGCAAAGCTTCGGTTTTGTACAGCACAGCTGTGCAACCCGTCTGCATCACGTCTTCACGACATAATTGCCATGTGGCTCTGAGAAGTTACCAAACCTCTTTGGGCCTCAGTTTCCCCATCTGTAAAGTGAAATAATAAGGATACTTTATGGACATAGGACAACATTGAGATAGAGCCCGTGAAAAGATTGGCTCAGGGCCCAGAGCTAAGTCCTCAATAAATGTGATTTGTCGTAATTATATCTAGCCTTATTGCCTTGGTGGTCATATTTTCCTAACAGCTCTAGGTTGGAAGGAAGGCCGTGTTTCTCACCACCACTTAGAGGGAAGTGGGGCCTGCAGTGCCTTGACTGGGCTCTGGTGCAGGCCAGGGGCAAGGCAGGAGGAAAGTGGGGACTGCTGGTCTCGGGACCTCATTCCTTACGACCGGCCGCTCCCTTTTCCTCCCTAAGGGCAGGCTTGCTGGAACGCTGGGCTGGAAATATAGCCCTGAAAGACACCCTGACTTTGTCTCAGGAGAATGCCCAAGGAGACACTGTGAGGGGAGGCTCTTCTGGCCACATTCGTCCTGTCCCGTCTGAGAGGACATTCCCACAGGGGTGCCCATCACCGCCAAGTTATTAATACTCTCTCCTCCGCTGGACTCCCGGCCAAAGATGCCACCAAGCTAGGCGGCCCTGGCCGTGATTAACGCTCTAAACGACCTTCAGTGCAAACCATGAGCATGGCCAGCCGGCTCCATGCGTGCAGTGCCTATCAGTTTATACAGGACCCCAGCTCAGAGAGACCCCCTGCTGCCCCCAGGGGTTTCTCTCTCTTTCTCTCTCCCTCTCTCTCTCTCTCACTGGCTACCGTTTTTCAGGCCACAGAGTGCCCCTCTAGGAAGGGGGAGGTGTTTTGCCTGGTGTGTGCATTTGCTCTGCTGGGTGGAGGACGAGGCTTCTGAGAGCTGCGCGTATGGCCAGAGCAGGACTGGGAGGTTAGGGTGGCCGGGCCAGGCGGCCAGGGTGGGGGGAGCCTGAGGCCTGATGGCGAGGGGCTGTGCTGATGCAGCAGGCTCGACCTAACCCCGGGTCTGCTCCCAGACAGCAAGGAGGGAGCCCCACTTGGAGCCTGTGCCACGAGCTGAGAAGTCAGTAGGAGGCATCTAGATGCAGAAGCAAATCTGAAATCGGTGCAGGGACAAGCTGATACAGGACAAGGTAGCCCAATTGCTTGGCAAACCCAGTCCTACTTGGCAGATGTGGTGAAGGCAAGAAGGAAGGTAGGAGAGAAAAACCCAGGTGGCCCAGCACCAACCAACCAGGTGCGGCCTTGCTAAGACTGCCCAGCCATGCTGACGCCTCCAGGTGGCGTCCCAGGCGGCGTCCCAGGGGACGTCCCAGGCAAGCCCTCCTGTGTACCCATCTTCCTCACGCTCCTGTCTCCCTAATGCAAACTTAGGGTGGGTCAGTAGTGATAGGGTGTCTGCTGGGAATCAGCCTGTACTTCTAAAAAAAATCTAGATTTAGGGCACCTGGCTTGCTCAGTGGATAGAGGGTGTGACCCTTGATCTTGCGGTCGTGAGTCTGAGTCCAATGTTACGCAAAGAACTTCCTTAAAAAAAAAAGTCTGTACCCGGCACGTTGGGAAACTGAGACTCTTTCTTTCAGGGCTCACCTTAGGGTACAGATGAGGTGATCTCTGAGGGTCGTCTTGCTCCTGAGCTCTGTGGTCTGTGGTTCTGACATGGGTCGGTGGGAAGGGGCAGGGGGAGGATGGAAGGCAGAGGCGTCAGTACCTGAGCTAGGCAGGTGGGCTCTGCTGCCGCGCAAGGAGGCACTCTGTGGCTTCCCCTCAGCACTGATGCTGACCCTCTGTTCCCAAGGTTGTCTCTCTCTGTCACTGGGTACAGTCTTCTGCTCTACTGGAATGAGCTAAGGAAGACCTGTATTTTTCTCAGTCCTCCCCCTTAAGTTCCAAATAAATAATTCAAGCCGACAGATCTCTCTCAACACAGACCTTCCTTTTGCCACACAGAGGAACATCTGTCATCGGTGTGGGCCTTGGCCTTTGATCAGTGCCCTATTTCCTCAGAGCACTGGGCAGGGAGTCAGGAACCCAGATCTGTCCCAAGTGTTCCCACTAGCTTGCTGAGGCCCCTGGGATGAACTTGGTAATGTTCGTCTGAGTCTTGGTTTCCCACCCACTGCCACAGCCTTGTCACGATGCTCAGATGACAGAACGCACAGCATTCCTTTGTGAAGTCCTTTTCCCAAGCATCCCCACCCCTCGAGGCTTGTCACTGCGTGGGTTATTCTCAGGACTGACTCAGCTCGGGTGCTGGGAAGGCAGGTGAGGCGCCTGCCTAAGACGGGACCTTACGCCCCCTCTGACACCCTTGCTAAGTACACTGGTCTCCCTTCAGTGCGTCAGAGGGAGACAAATGTCCTCTCTCCAGCCCACACTTCCCTTCATAGCCCCACAGCTGGACCCTCACTTAGCATCCTGCCCTGGTGTTCCATGAGAGGGAGAAGAGGGAGAGAGCGAGGGAGGGAGGGGAGAGAGCGAGATGCCCCCAGCCAGAAGAACTCAGCTAGAAGTCCCCTTCCCCAGGAGTCATGGACAAATGGCCCAGGTCCCCGCATCCTATCCTGTCACTGGCTTGTATCTTTTTTTTTTTTTTTTTTTTTTAAAGATTTTTATTTATTTATTTGACAGAGAGAGAGATCACAAGTAGGCAGAGAGGCGGGCAGAGAGAGAGGAGGAAGCAGGCTCCCCGCGGAGCAGAGAGCCCGATGCGGGGCTCGATCCCAGGACCCTGAGATCGTGACCTGAGCCGAAGGCAGCGGCTTAATCCACTGAGCCACCCAGGAGCCCCAGTGGCTTGTATCCTGAATGAAATAACTCTGGGCTCACTCCAGGACACTCAAGGGCTGAAATTTCTGATGGGCCCCACTGTCTAGCTGGTGGTTGAATGAGGCCCCATGGGGCTGTCTGTGTCTGTGCAGCTCCAGGGGGCCCGGGTGACAGCCAGCCTGCCCCCGGTCTGAAAGGAAGATTGCGGACAGCAGGGCCTGCAGTTGTGTTTGGCTTCCAGAGTGGGGACAGATGATGGTATGAGTGATGCCAGACACAGAGACAGAGGCCACCAGGCTGAGGTGGATGAGCGCCTCTGGCTTATCACTAGCAGCTGGCACCTTTTCTTCCCCGAGAATCCGTGTGTATGTAATCTTTTGCCCCAGGCTGAACCCAAGTTCATTAGAAATTACAGAAGATACGCCCCGTTCCAGCTTGCTGCTCGCATTTTAGGGAAGATGGCAGATGAGGCCACCAATCAGACTTCTACCGGCTCCAACTTAGACTAAGTTCGTCATGAACCTGGTCTTATGAAAGCCTGTCAGCTCCCTATAATCTGGAAACAAGCTGGCTCACTGTGGTCCTTGTCGGTGCTGTTCACAAACACTTGGGTTTTCCTGCAGGGATGTGGTGTGATTGCACTTCCCTTGCCCTTGGAAGGTAGGCGTGGCCCCATGACTTGCTTCCGCCGACATAATGCGGATGGGAGCGCCCAGTGCCATTGCCGGTGGGAGCCTGGAGGGCAAGCCATTGCCAGCGTCCTCTCTCCCTGGCCTGCCTTGGAAGGTGCTGGATATGTATGTAGCCTGATAGAGAGGTACATCTCTGCTCTCAGAGACCGCTGCGACTCAGGGCTTGTTTGTGAGGCGGGCGGCCTCGTGTCCACATCTGGATGCCCAGCAGGGAGCCCGGAAGTTGGAAGGGACCCCACTGGAACCAGGCACTCAAAGACTTCCTGCAGAAATGCACCCTGTATGACACGAGCCGCTCCTCTGAAGCATATCCTGGGGTCACGGGCTCTGCAGTCCCCATCTCCATTTCTGAAGAGAGTCCCTCTCTGGTGGAGAAACTGAGGGGCTGAGATGGCAAAGGCCACTGGCACACTTGGGAGCTAGAGAACATTCTGTCTCCTCTAAAGATCTCAGGGCTAGGGTCCTGTCCGAGGCCGTCTCCACTCTGTGTGCCCCTGTGGCCTGCCTCGCTGGAGCTCACATCCGGTGGACACGGTCCAGAGGGCCACTCAGCAGAGTGGGTTCACGGGGCCAAGGGTGAAGGGCTCCCACCCGCGGGCCCCTCACGGCCTTCCTAACGCTACACCGCCACAAGCGTCATCCTCAGACCAGAGCAGTAGGACCCTCAGAGCGTGATCACCTCTCACATGTACACGAACACGTCTGTGATTACCAAAATACAAATTCATTTCAAGGCGCTATTGAGCTTCTAGTAGTTTTAATCCTCATCCATTTTCTCAATCAGCGGATACTAAAAGTATAATGAGTATCACAGGGGGACTCGTAGGGAACAAATTATGCTGAAATGGAGTCCTAGCTGAAGAGTTTAGCAGAGGTACTGCTGTCTCCTAAGGTGGGTGTGGTGTCACGGGTCCTGGATGGAGTCTTGAGGCGGGGTAGGCCAACAGGGCCTGAGAAGGGGCTGTCTCCGGTGGGGGTGGAGCAACAGGAAAGTGGCCTGGGCCGGCCAGGAGACCAGAGGGAAGGCTGTAAGCAGTGGTAAGCCTGGCCTGCTTCACTCGCAGGCCTAGAGGGGGCCTGGCCACATAGACCTGGGGTGCCCAGCTTGTCTGACTCCTGCTCAGGCCAGGGAGGAGGGGGTTGCCTGAGAGGGTGAGGTGTGGAAGGAAGCCTTCAGCATCGCATCCCAGTAAATCTGATGGGGTGAGGGGGGTGCTGGGAAGTGTTCTGGGGAAGAGATAATTAAGAAGCAGCTTGTATCAAAAGAAGACTGCCATATAGGCAGGGTCGGCTGCAGATTCAAAGGCCGCATGGTTTATGGCCTGCCCTCTCGCCTCTGAAGTCCTATTGTGCATTTTGCAGGCCTGCTGGAGCCAGAGGTTTGGTACAAGTACCATTCAATGTCTTTGTGATGCCCGAGGGAGCATTTTTTTAAATCTGTTCGAGAGTTGAGGACCCAAAAACCATTTAAAACTGCTTAGGTCGTAATGGGCAGGAGGATTTTGGAATTTCTCATGTGGCAGATGTCTGTGTATCATCTGGGGCCATCCAGGCTGGGAAAGCATGAGATTATTTCCTGGGGGGGGGGGAGCCATGTTTTAAAATCCATTCTAAAAATGACTCAAGGGCCGTGGGATGGTGTGCCCTCTGTGTGTGTGGCCACTCCCCACCCCCTGGCCCAACAGGATCAATACCGAGCCCTGGCGGATGTCACAGCTCACCTTCTCAGCCGTGGCTGAGATATGGGGCTTGGCAAAGTGTCTGTTCCCCAGGGAAGGCTTGATCCCCAGAACCCCAGAGCAATGCTTCATATTCCTCTATCACACAGACTTCTTTCGGGGCTGATTTTATCCTTTGAGAGATTTCTTTTGTCTCTCTCCTTTTCTCTTAACATTTAAAATCTCCCAATGTGCCTCCAGTTTGGGAACCAAATGCGATTTTAATACAGCGATTATTAGTTTAGAAGCCCTTCAGCCACTGACAAATGTCCTTAGCGGCGGCAGCAGCAGCAACAGCAGCAATGTTCTGAGCTTGCTGTCAGGGCGGGAGACGCATGGGGCAAAGATGACTCCAGAATCCTAGCGCCACTGGAAGGGCTGCTCCGGGGGAGGCAGAGGCTGGAGACTTCTCCCTCCCTGACCCTACCTTGTCTTGACCTTATAACAGCATCCCAGGTCCTTGGGGACCTTGGGCGTGGCTAATAATGGCTCCAGCAGCATCGCCCAACTCCCTCAGGACCTCACCCCCTTGAAGCTGCATCCAGGATCTTGGATACCGCTAACCATCCAGACGTGCACATTCCCCCACCTCTGACCCCCTTCCCCGCACCTCCCCACCTTTCTCTAAGCACTGCGGTCAGCAGCCACCAGCCTTACGTAAGAGGTCTTTGAGCCAGAGACAGAAGGTTTTGGCAGTGGTTAGTTAGCATGGCAACTTTATGGCTGCAGGAAGAAACAGCCTTTTGAGGTCAAAATGCAGTCATGGATGGAGCAGACGTGTGAGCATGCAGATGAGTGCGTGCGTGCGTGTGTGTAAGCATGTGGTCGTGTCCTTCACACCACGGGCTGGAACTGGCCAACTCCGATGAGCCCGCCTGTTCAGGGAGAAGGCGAGCGGGCCTTCCCCCAGCAGAGGGCAGCAGCAGACGGGCCAGAAGCGCCCTCAGCCCAAACTCCACAGCTGGCCAGCCCTGGTCCCGACGGGGAACACATCCGGGACCTGACTTTGCCAGGCCTGCCCTCATAGAGCCCAGGACGGCGGCTTGGGGGCCGCTGCCTTTCCAAGGGGCAGTTTTTCAAGAGCTCAGAAGTTACCATTGAGGTTGATGTCCCTCTCTCTTCTCCTCTCACCACGCCCTACTTTTCCTGAGGAGTGTCTGGCTGGCGGCAAGGGGAGGCATGTTCTGAGGAGTGGGGTGCCTGGCCCTCACAGTATGAGGGACCCCAAAGCCAGGGAAAGGTCTTGCTGAAGAGGGGACAAGACGTATGAGCTGGAGGGCATATCCGAGCTGAGGGGAACATGGTCCTCCGCAACACGACTCAACCACTCCCTCCCCGTGGCAGCTGGACCCCACAGTCCCAGCCCTGCTGGATAAGGAGGAGTAATGGCTTTTGGTGAGCCCCTGCGTCCCCCATTCCTGGACTCCTCCTGGCCTCTCATCTCACTTCCCAGAACAACCCAATGCTCATAAAGTGGATTGCTTTTCCCTGTGGCTGCTGGTGAACAAGATAGCAACCATATGTAAAGGATTTATTCAGGTGCCCTGCTCAGAGCAGAAGGACACAGAGGGAGACACGGGGTGGCTTAGCCTGGCCTGCCACCCCAGAGCACACCAGCAGGGTCCCAGGGGCCACAGGCCCTTTGCGATGGATGAGCTTCTCAAATCCCTGATAAGGAGCTGGCTCTGGGGGAGCACAGCACAGGAGGGGACCAGGAGACCTGGTTCTGCCTCAGATTCCCTGTCCCTTTCTCTCTGGGCCTCAGTTTCCCTTTCTGTACTGAGAGCTGGGATAATGGCATTGGGGTTATGTAAGAGCCTCCTGAGGTACTTTGGGGGGAAACACTGTGATGTCCCAAAATTACTTCAAATACTTTCGCCTTAGAGCAGTCAGTGAAGCGTATGGCAAAGGTCAAACAACCGTGTAAATCCTGGGGTAGGATATGCAAGCGTTCGTGATATCACTCCCTCTACTTTTTCCTGTGGGCTTAACATTTTTCATAGTAAAAAAGGTTCAGATATAAACTGGTAGCTTTTAAAAAACGCGGAAGCCTCGGTCCTGCCCCACTGGATCTGATTCTCTGGGGAAGGAATCTGGCATGGAGGTTTTTAGATTCCCAGAGGTCCCAAGGACCATGCCAGGCTCAGACAGGTTCGGTTCTCAGGTTTACTGAAGGCCAAGAAGAGCCCAGAGAGAGGAGGCCCCCCAAAACTCTGCCGCTGCTCAGGGCAGGGGCCCTTGGTAGTGACCGTGGTCTACCAGCCCTGCATGGGGACGCCCCGTACCCAGGCCATGGATGGCTGGTCCCAGGAGCTGACGTCACCCCAGCCTGGTGCACCCCTCCCCCTGGCGGAAGGGTGGGGCTGCCAGGACAGGACACGCCGTTCCTGGAGCCCAAGGGTTGCTGTCCACGTCTCCTGGGACAGCTGCCCCTGTGAAGGGTTAAACAGTGCGAATCACTGGCTCCAGCCCCTGTACACAGCTTCCTCTACAGTCCCAGCTCCCCAGAACCAGCCCTGCCTCCATGCAAGAGCCGAGGTTAGAGACCCGGGGACGCCCTAGGAAGGGTTGGAATCACTCCAGGGGTAGGGGGTAGAGATGGGAGACAAGTGAACGACAGAATCTCTGTGTTCCTGAGCTGACCCAGCAGCACCCGCAGACATATAGGTGCACACGGAGGTACGGACAGCCCCAGAAAGACTGGCCCCTCCGCAGGGTGGGCCCCTTGTTGAGGGATGGGGTCATCCCATCCTGGGTGGACCCTCATTCCAGCACCATGAAGGGCTCAGCAAGGCCCTCCCTGCCCTATCCCCCCTGGGGCGGCACTCACCAGGGCCTTCTTCCTGGAAGGATGGCAGGGAGCGTGTGGAAGGGAAGGTCTAGGGGGAAGTAATCTCTTCGTTCGGTGCCTGCTGATGGCAGGCTCTTCCCGGCGTCCCAGCACTGAGAACTCACTGTCCGCTGCAGCGCTGCTGGAGAGGTCTGCCTAGACTTGGGTCTGCCCACGGGCCTGGGATAGGGAGGTCACCTGACCCTGGGGAAGGGCTGGCAGGGGCTGGCACGTCCAGCTGTCAGCTGGTGTATGGCTGCCCTGAGCAGGGCCTGAGGGCCTAGGAGGGAGGGGAATGAAGAGGCAGAGGAGGAGAGGTCTGAAGGGGAGAAGCGGTCAGCTCCGCTGCCTGGATGGATGTCAGGTCCTGCGCACCCAGGGCCCAGTGTGTCAGGCCCCTGGGGGGTTTTTGATGCCTTGAGGTAAGGGTAGGCTAGGGAGTCTTGTTCTCCCTCCCCCCACCCTATTCCTCCATAATTTTACTGTCAGTTTGCCCCAAGCTGTGGTCACCAGAGAGAAGGTCATGCAGGAAGACAGCCAGTCAACAATCAGCTTAGACAGTCAAGTAGTTTTTGAGGCCCTTATGTGTTCTGGACTTGCTCCTTGCTCCGCTGAGCTGACCTAGGAACCAGTCTGACCAGTGATGGTTGTCAGGGAATTACGGTGAGGGCAGAGGAAGGGGTGTTCATCAAGTCAAAGGGCAATCCCAGTTTATCTGGCGGGCGAACATGGAGCTTGGGGCAGGGGGCACCTTGCCCAGCCTAGGGGGAGCGGGGAAGGCATACTGGAGGAAGGAGCCATCAGAGACCTGAAGGATGAACAGGATCATGCAGGGTGGGGTGGGGAGAGAGGGTGGTGGGAAGAGCATGCTAGCTAAGGGAAGAGCATATGCAAAGGCCCAGAGGCAGCGGGGAAGAGGGTAGTCCAGGAGGTGGAACCAGAGTGCTCAGAGCATGTGAGAGGTGGGGAGTGATGACAGAAGAGCCTGAGGTAGGAGATGCGGGCCTCAAAGGTCTCTAACCTTGGCTTCTCAGGAAACACTGAAGGGCTTTATATCAGGAAGGGCCGGGCCCAGGTTGGCATTTTGAGCACATCCACTCTGCTTTGGGGAGAATGGATCAAAGATGGGCAGGCAGGTTAGGAGACTGCTGGGCGCTGTCCTCCAGGTGAGCCCAGCCTGGTGGCGGGGCTGAGGCAGTGGAGTGGAAGGGAATGGTGAGTTCCTGAGATATTGAGACAGGCTCGACAAGGTCTGGGGACATGTAAATGGGGAGAGATGAGGTGTAGGCAAAAGACAGAGGCTCATCAATGCCAGGCTTCAGGTCTCAGCAACTCTGGACCAAGTATAAGGTCTGAAGTCTGCTGCCCCAGACTTCTGGTTGTAGTTCCCTTGGGCCCTGGATGCCCGACTAGCCCGAGGCCTCAGCCTGCCCCTTCCCGGGCTTCTCCAAATGTGGGCACTCGGCCCCTGAGGCTAGAGTTCGGCTCTGGGGCTCAGCCTCCTCTCTGGCCACAGGCTCTTCCCCGGGCCCCTTGGTCTGGTGCAGCCTTCTGACTCTGGGCCACTTCCCCCAAGATCCCTGCCTCCCTCAGGGTGCCCTCACCTGTCTCCTGGTTTTAACAGGGCTCCCCCAGATTTACTGCTGCAGCACTGAGAGCCACGATGGCTTTTCCATCCCCTCACACACACACCCCCCCCCCCGTTTCCATGTGTCTGTGGAGAACTCCTTCCGCACAGACAGCTTGTCTGCCCTCACTGCTCACGCACAAAGCGCATGAGCCCTGGGCTTTGATAGGAGCCAAAGTGGGAGGTGAGACAGGACTGGAACGCAGGTCTCCTGGCCCTTGTCCCAAAGGTCCCACGGTCACTGTGTGCTCTAGGTGCTCTGGGCCCACTCTGGGGTCTGGCATATCACCAGCTGCCCGACAGATGTGTTAGCAGCAAAAAACAGTGTCATGGCAAGGCCACGGCAGCCTTGGGGGCTGTCAGCAGCTGCCCTTCCTGTGGCCAGCCTCCTTTCCGGTCCCCCCCCCCCCCCCAGTCCTCCCCACACCCAGACAGGGTAGAGCCCTGCAGGCATGACAGGGATTCCTGGGCACCCTGAGGCTGTTGGTTTAATGGGCTGAGGATTCCATGCCCCTGCTTGCTCCCCAGGGCAGGGGATCGCATTTCACTCGGACAGGCGGATGCTCAGGCTCTTCCGGGAGCCTCCTGCGTCCTTGGTCTCTCATGCTGCCCAGCTATGTGCTGGGCTCCGGTTACCAAGCCCTGGAAGAGAGGGTGTGACCTCCTTTCCCCCCAGCCCTCCCCCACCTCCTCATTCCCACCTGCTGGACTCAAAGCCCCGTTCTGGGAAACCTTGAATCAACATAGGGCTGAGCCGCAGGCCCTTAAGGGCAGAGGAGAAGGGACCTCCCATCAGAGCCATTTGGCCAGTGAGCGGCTGAACCCAGGGCCTCAGGAGGGTGGAACCGCATTCCAATACTTGCTTTCTGGTGTTCTTTTGTTGTCATAAAGAGCAAAGTTGCATACTGACTTCTGACACATCTATTTATTGAACATCATTTTTGAGCCCCTACTATGTGATCCTCTCAAGACCCCCTGCAGTAAACAAAACACACAGGGCCCTGTGGTCACAGAGCCAGTGATCTGGTGCTTTCCATTATGCAATCACATGAGCCACTTTGTTTCCCCACTGTGGCCAAGTTCTCTTCATGGTCATTTTTCCAAAGCTCAGCTTTACCTGCCAGATACCTGCAGCTAAGCCTCCTTCTACAGCCATGGCTGGGACCAGCTCTGCCCACAACTCCCAACTCACTCGCCCTCTGGGCCTGATCCTGCCTCTCCTCTAGGCAACCAGCCCTGACCCATGAGGCTTGTCTGTGGACATGCCATTCCTGGATGCCACCATTTGGAGACAGAAAATGCCTGGGGCTCATAAGCACACAGCTACCTGTTTGGGGGCCAGCCTGCTGGCTCAAGGCACAGGGTGTTTCCCCTTCAGCCCTCCCCACCCAACTGAACTTTTAGGACACCCCCCTCCTTCATTGCTGCATTCCTGGGCAATTTACCCATCACCACAACCTGTGAATTTCAAGTCTCAAACTGGACTCCTTTTCTCCATCTCCACGGCCACCAGCCTGGCCTATCACCCTGCCATCTCCCACATGGATGGCTTCAGTGGGTCCTCATGGCATCTTCCCTTCTCATCACACCCCTGCTTCTACAGTCCAGCCTCCCCAGAGCAATGCTTTGAGACAATTCAGGTCATGTCATTTACCTGCTTAATTCTCTTCAGGGGCTCCCTGTCCTTAGTATAAAGTCCAAAGCCCTCCCTAGGGCCCAGCCCTGCCCACCTTCCCAGCCCGATCTCCAGGGGCGCCTCCTCACCTTCTTTTGTCTACCACACCTTGTGGGGGGCCTTTGCACCTGCTGTCCCTTCTGCTTAGGACACCCTTCCCTCACCTCTCTGCCTGGCTAATTCCTCTTCACACTTCAAACACTAGCTCAGGTGTCACCTCCTCCAAGAAGCCCTCCCTGACCTCTTGGACATGGTCTGCTACCCAAGACCTTTCTTTAGAAGCACTGATCTCAGACAGAGTTGAGTTTGTACTTGTATGACTATTTGCTCCCTGCGTGTTTTCCTTCTGTGAGGGCAGTGACCTGGATCATTGTGCTTAACACTGGGTCCCCAGGCATGTAGCGTAGCACCAACTGCCTGGTACCTGTTTGGTGGCTGAACGAAGGAATAAATGTATGAACTCATTCTGGGTCTACAACTCCCCTTTCCAGCCTCTTGATGCCCCTGGCTTTCACAGCTGGGCGTGTGTGGGGTCATGAGCTGGTCTCCAGGGGTTCCTTTTCTCTTCCTGGCCTCAGGCATGGAGGCCCTGCCTGGTCACTGTGACCTGGGACACCCTTCCCCCTCTGCCTCCCCCTCTACTGCCCCCATGACCCAGTTTTCCTGCTCTGGAGACAACAACATGTTCCAGGACATGTCGTCACCCCCTTCTCGAGGCATAAACATCGTGGCTGTCGTGTTTGCTGCTGACCCACCTGGGCTCCTGCAGAAGCCCCTACTGCCCTGTGCTGGGCCCCTCTTGCTGCACCCCAGTTTGGCATGCCACTCTCCTCTCCCTTCCCCTCTTCTGCTCTCTGGCCGGGTGGGGCCCAGCATGTCCACCGCCCCCTTCACGGCCCTCCCCCATGTCCACTCTTTGTGAGGAGCCCCATTTTATAGGCCAGCATGTTGAGGCTCAAAGAGGGAAAGCACCTCAATCTTGCAATTCTCTCCACAATCTCCTTTCTTCCTCCTTTTGCCTTCCTGTGGGTTATTTCCTGTGCTGTCCTGGCCTTTTCTGTCTTTGGTTTTCCTTTTTTCTCTCACATTCTCTTGTCACTTTTTCTGTTTCTGCTGGTACTTCCTGTTCTACTCTGCTGTGTTCAGGCCGCGTGTGGGTGCGTGAGGGCCTCGAGGTGGTAGAGCCCATTGGGCTTAACAAGTATGTCCTCGTTAGTGGGCTTTTGGAAATGGGATCCCTGGGAAGGGCAGGGCTATGAGCTTCTGCCCAGAAACGGCACCGGGGGGCCTCACCCAGGCCCTGGGTGCCTCGAAGGGAATCCCAGAGCAAGGCGGCTGGGATGCAGGCCCTTAGCTTCTTTCATGGTTGACATGTTGGTCTCACCTGCCCGCCAGTCATCCAGAGCCTCCCCAGAGGACGGTGAGCTGGGCCCCCCACATCAGCAGCACACCATTTCCTGGAAAGCTCGGGATAGAGCACACACAGAGCGAGGCCACTGTCCAGCCCCTTGCCATCGGTGGAGGGCTCAAGGCTGGTGTCTGGCCACTCGCAGAGGATTGCATGTGTGCTGGCCCGACCCAGCGCCCAGCAAGTGGCCCCGCCTGGGAACTTCTAGCCTGGGCATTAGGATCCTGAGCCAGAGCCCGCCTGGACCTGTGCTGGACACCCAAATGGCTGATGCTCAAAGACCCCTCGGGGGGGAGGGACGCCGGCCATGGCAGCCACTTCCCCCTTACTGACCTCCTCCTGCCTCCTGGAAGCCGGGAATCTGAAGAGACAGTACACAGTTGGGCAGGCAGGACACCCTCTGTAGGTCCAATGGACTCCCTTGTCTAAGAAGCAGTGGGCTTGTCATCAGCCAGCTCAGGAGAAGCATCAGGAGCCCCCAAGACGCCAGCCAGGTGCTGGGGGGTCAGGGTGCTGGCTCAGCATCATGGGGGGCTCTGAGGTAGCCGCCACAGACCCCCGCAGGGTTATCATTCCATGAGGGCAGCTACCATTCACGTATTTTGTGCCCCCCTGTTCTTTTTTTTTTTTTTTAAGATTTTATTTATTTGACAGATAGAGATCATAAGTAGGGAGAGAGGTAGGCAGAGAGAGAGAGAGAGGAGGAAGCAGGCTCCCTGCCAAGCAGAGAGCCCGACGCGGGGCTCGATCCTAGGACCCTGGGATCATGACCTGAGCGAAAGGCAGAGGCTTTAACCCACTGAGCCACCCAGGCGCCCCTGTGCCCCCCTGTTCTTTACACACACACACACACACACACACATACATATACAACTCATTGGATTCTCACAAGAACCCTGTGAGGGAGGGGCCTCTATTACTCTCTCTCTACAGCAAAGAAACGGAGGCTCGGAGAGGCCTCTGGTCACAGAGCTATTCAGTGGCAGAGCGGGGACTTGAACTGAGGATCCCCATTCCTAATGACTATTTCATTCCCCAGACAGCCCCCAGACACATGCTGATGCAAGCACACAGCCCCACGCCCCAGGGGAAAGCCGAGGGTGATCCCTCCACTTGCCCAGTCAAGCCCACGGGCCAGCCCTGGGCATGGGAGTTGGCAGGGGTGAGGTGTTGGGCTCTTCTGGGCGCGTGTGTGGACACAGCTGGGGACCCCCACCTGGGACTGGTTCTCCCTGCAGCCTGGGCTTATTGGCCGAGTCCCCCAGCTCACGTCCGGCTGAGGCGCGGAGAGAGCGCCTTCCCCAGTCCCCAGACAGCTCCCAGGAGAAGCTGCCGATGTGTGTCACAGAGAGCCTGGTTCCAGCTGTCAGTACTGCACTGCGAGGCTCCTGTCCCCACACAGTCACGGTAACAGCAGCCACCATCAAAGGCCACCAGAGGAAGGACCCTGCTCTGCCCACAAATGCCCAGAGGACTTTGCCCCAACCACTAGACTCAGGAGCTGCCATCCTTGACAGAACAGGCTGCCACCTGCCTTCCCGGTGCACGGGCAGGGCCACTGGCAGGGCTCTGCTCCAGAACATTCCCCAGGAGATGAGCCCACCATTCCAGCTTTGTGGGTCCCACTGGTCTGAGCCGTGCTTTACAGAAAGAAATGGAATTCCAGAACATCGGAGCTGGAGGGTCCCTCAGAAGCCACCTGTTACCATCTTTTCATTTCACAGCAGGGAAGAGACTAAGAGAGGCTGCAGAGGGAGGCCTGGAGCCGTGCGGAGGCCAGTGGGAGAGTCACACTTGAACCCAGGTCCTGAGACTGCTAGTTCTCCCTCCCCCAGCAGGGAGAGGGCAGGCACAGAGCCTGGCCTGTGGGTGTGGAGTCCCCCCCCCCAATGCTGTTCCGCAGTGATGTGATGTTCGACCAGCATCTTACCCTTACCGAGCCTCCATTTCCACCTCTTTAAAGCCAGATTAATTTTCTTAGGGTGAATATAATACTGTAATGACGTAATGCCGGTGAAAACCATTTAGCACAGTGTGTGACCCCAGGCCTCCACGATACCGGCTATTTGTGCCATTATAAGTGGCCAGCGAGGCCTCACACAGATGGGACTGTCAGGGAGGGACACCACAGTGGCTTCCCTTCCCAAATTAAGATTCATGCCCTGACATGGTTATGGGGACGGTGGCCCAGAATATTTGATCCTGGGACTGTCTCCCAAATACAGAAACTGTAGGAACCACAGAGGCACGTAGCATGCTGTGGGAGCCTGAGGAGGGAGACGTCAACACACTAGCTGTGGGGGGCAGACCTCTGGCCCGCCACGGAGGTGGCGTCCGAGCTGGACCTTAAAGGGGGCTGAGAGTCCCCAGGCTGAGAAGTGAAGGAAGGGAACAGCAAGGGCGGTAGCATCCATAAAGACCTGCAGGCTAGAAGAGCAGGGAATTTCTGGAAGCCTGGAGTGCAGGTGAGGGTGAGGCAGGTTAGGGAAGACACCTTGTCTCACCCTTGACCCTGCCCACGTTCTGACCGCGAAGCCAAGTCCATAGCTTTTTGCGAGGGCAACACTTCCCAGCTCCCACAGAATGTTCTGTCATTTCACAGATGAGGAGCCAGAGGCCTGCCGGAGAATGCGGCCCCCCAGAGCTGCACAGCTGGGCAGCCAGAGCCACGAGGGGCCAGATCTCCCAGCTTTGTGGCCAGGGCTCGCTTCCAGATGCGGGTGGGGGAGCTGAGGAGGACTGACTCAGGGGACAGGGTTGCGCACGGCGATGGCCCCGTGCTCCCAGGCAAGTCCAGCCCAGGCCGGTGACTGATGCGCAGGGATGACGGCCTGGGGGGGCAGCTGATGCGGGTTATTTATGGCTGTTTCTCTGTGAGTCCTTCAGGGCCGCGGAGGTAATTGAATAAGTGAGCGTGAGCAAACTCGAGCGATCATTTAATTGTGACAGAAAATGAAGTTGGTTGCAGCCGGGGGCCGCCAGCCCATTACTGCTGGCCTGGCTTTCTGCTGAGTCGGGCAAGCAGGGCTGGAGCAGCGATCTGTCCTTGGTCTGCCCCGGCCCCATCCCCTGGCAGTGGTCCCCAGGTCCCTATGCAGGCAGGGCCCCGGGGCATTGGCGGTCAGGGAGTTTGTCTTCTGGGCAGGCCACTCCCCGTGCCCCCTTCTCTGCCCCAGGAGAAAACCCCAGAAGCTGGTGCAGACATTGAGGGGGGCTGGGAGGACCTGGGAGCTCTGGGGGAGGCTGGTGATGTGGTGGGGGAGGGAAGGGGCTCAAATCATGAGGTCTGGAACAGCAACTTCAGTGGGTACATGGGAAACCCTTGTTAGGTGCCAGGCACTATTGTAGACACGAATTCTCTCAACTTAGTTAAGCCTCCAGTCACGCTGAGATGGAAGCACCATTATTATCCCCATTTCAGGGATGAGGAGACTAAGGCCCTGGCTTGTGACTCAGGGCACTTCTCCTTGCGAAGCCCCCAGGAGGCACTGAGGTTCTGGGGGTACAGCGATGATCCAGGTGAGATGCAGTGAGGACCTGGCCAGATGGCTCCTGCAGGGTCCAGCAAGCATTCTCTCTCACCTCCTTTTCAGCCGGTCGGCCCCCCATTGCCTGCCCCCTCTAGAGAAGACCAGGTTAGAAGGCTGGCCCCCAAGTTTTGGGGCTAAAGGAGACCCTTGCAGCCCTGGGCTAGCCTAGCCACCAGACTCTGGCCCTCTGGCCTTATGTCCTCTGGCGCCTGGTCTGGCCCTTCTGAAGAAGCAGATAAAATTAGACCTGCAACGTGAGAAGCCAGTCCACCTTCCCAGGCTGGGCGGCCACAGGGGCCCTAGGGCAAGGCCGGGGAAGGCAGCCCCGGGCCCACTGGCAGCCAGAGCAGGGGTGGGCTTGGGTCTAGACCCAAACTGAAGCGGACCTTAGGCAAGTTCCCGGGCTCCTGCATGTTATCCAGCAATACTCAGGGCAGTCCGGGCCTCAGTTTCCTTCCCTGGGAAGCAAGATGTGAATGCTCCCTGCCACTTTCTCTGGGTGACCCTGTCATGAGGAGCTGGAGAGACATCAGGAGGGGCTCCTTATTCATTCATTCAATTCATTCATTCATTCATTCATTCATGGGACACTTGTTATGTACCATCTGTGAAACACTATTTGACTTAAAAAAATGATGCCCCCGGGTTATTTTTGTAAAAATTGAACTTACTTCAAAGGAAGGGGAGCGTGTTTCACCACACTTAGAAAAGAAAAAAGAAGGAAAAGGAGTCCCATATATTGGCCCAGTGCACTAACCCTGCCCCACTACCTTCCTTCCTCCCCTCTTCCCTGCTGAAGCCCACAAAGAAATAGCCGTGGGGCAGGAGTTTCTGTGCAGGGGGCCTGGCTGAGCTTGGAGAGGGTGGGAGGGCAGGAGGGGCACCACGGGAGGTCCCACGCCCCTGTGATTGTGGAAAACTCACCCTTAATAATGGGTTCCTCAAATGGGTTCTTCGCTGCGCCTCTCAGATGTCACAAGCGTACTTAGCAGCTTCCTGCAAACTCTCCGTAAATATTCGCTGGCTGAGGAGAGCTTTGAGCCCAAACCAGAAAGCAACTCCAGGTGGGGATACAGCTCCCAGTAACCACCCTGGAGAGGTGCTGGGCAGGGAGTGGGGGTGGGTGGGGGGCAGTCTGGGCCCAGAGTCTTCTTGGTTTCTGGATTCCAAGTCAGGTGCAGAACCGGGAGGGTAAGAGTGGTGATGGGGGTCGGGAGTCATGTTTGCCTGTGGAGTCTCTCAGATGTGCCTGAGTACACATGTTCCCACGTACCGGGGTGGGGGGGTGCATGTGTGGATGGTGTCTTTGGTTGGCGTGTTGGAAGTCTGTTCTGTCCACTCTCACTCCCTGAACACAGGAACAGCACCAGGAGACTCAGCTTCCTTCCCATGCAGGTGCCTTTAGAGCTGGCCCTTGGCCAAAGCTGTGTAGCAGGTAAAGTAAATCCTGGGAAATCCGCCCCTGCTGCTGCCATCTCCACTGACCTGACAGTGTCCCTCGCTGCTGCTCTCCCCGCTGGCCTCCTCACGGTGTTTCTTCACAGGGAATACTATGCATTTTCCCTTTTCTTTCCTCTGACAAACCTGCTTGTAGGTGAGGCTCTGATAGGTCTGCATTTTTAAAAAGGACAAAGTGTTAAGCTAAAGGAATGAATCTTTAATGGTGGAATTTCAGACCTCTTCCTCTTAGGAGAGGTTTTATTTGTTTTGGCTTTGGTTTGGTTTTGTCAGGGAAGCTTCCCTGTGTCCCCAGAGCCACCCTGCTGCCCCAGGCTCCCTCCTGGACACCTTTGGTCAAGTCACTTTCTCCATCACTTGCCAGAGCATTTGGGGGTGGGGGTGGGGATCAGTAGCTCCCACTGGCTCTGAAATGGGCCCCGAGCGGGGGAAAATCCACTTTCCGCTCCTGCCTTCAGCCTGTCCCTTTCCCACGTGCCCTGGCACACCCTCCCTGCCACTCTGGAAGTCAGAAGTGGGAAGAGGGAGAAGTGCCATCCTTTTTTTTTTCCTTTTAAAAGCTGTATTTATTTATTTTGGGGAAGGGTCGGAGGAAGAGGGAGACTCCCAAGCAAACTCCCTGCTGAGTGTAAGCCAGGGCTCCATCTCACAACCCCAAGATCGTGATATGAGCCAAAATCCAGAATTCAGATGCTTAACCCACTGAGCCACCCAGACGCCCCAAGCAGCACCATCTGTAGGGATCTCTGGCTGTACCTGTTGGGGCAGGGGCTGGGGACACGGCTGAGTCCCTGGCCCTCCCGGCCCATCTCCTCATCCTCAGTCTCCTGGCCCTGGGAGGCCCCTGGTGGAGCTAAGGGAGGGCTCAGTACGGACCCTGTCGGCCCTTGCTGTGGAGATCAGAAGGGAAGAAGGCCCCAGCTCTGGGGACCCTTCTGAAGGCCTGCATTAGAGTTTCAGATCCTGGGGTGCCACCACCGTGTTTTGACCTCCCCAATCGGCTCAGACCACCCCCCTCAGCTGCAGGGCCCCTCACTGGAAGTCTCAGAACTTGCCTTTCCCATCACCCCAGCCCAGCCCTGCCGGGTGTCAGGACTCTGGCCTGACCCTGCAGGACACGCCACAGCCTGGGCCAGGTCCTGCGGATCCTGTCTGCCTGGAAGCAAGGCAGCCTGAGCCAGTTGTCACTACTATCCTCAGAGAGCTGGGGGTGTGGGGTGTAGGGAAGTTGACTGGCCATACCTCCCTCTGCCCTGCTGTGTTGCTGACCCCTGCTGGCCATCTCCACACACCCCTCCCTGCACCGGTATCCCTCCACAGAGCCCTAGTGCTTGAATGCTCCCAGAGACAGGGGGCTCACCACCTCATGCAGGAGCCTGTTCCAGGCAGAGGTGCTTTGTTTCTTAGGAAAGTTCTTTGTGTTAGCCCAAGTCTGAATACTTGGTGGCAGCCATCTGTTTCCTTATAGTCACATGCCATGGGTAAATTCTCATCATCGTGCACAATCCGTGTAGCAGGCTCAGTGCAACATGTCATTTAACCCATCCAACACCTGTGTCATCCCCATTATATAGATGGGAAACCTGAGGTCCAGAGGAAGCATGTCTCCTAAGTGGGTCACAAAGCCAAGCAGTTATAGAACCTGGGTTTCAAATTCAGAGCCCATGCCCTTGCCAGCCAGGGATCTCCCCAGCTCACCCCACTTCCCACTTGGCTCCATCTTGTTGCTTTTCCACCAAGCCCTGCTCTCCCATGTAAGCTCCCACCTTCCCCCAAGAACCTGAAATAGATTCACTCCTCCTCCAGGAAGCCCTCCTGGACAGCAAAGGGGTAAGGAAGGAGACTTCCTCCCTAGGCATCTTCTCACAGTGAGAGGAGGGGAGGGAAGGAGATAGAGAGCCCGTGTCTATGATGTGGGTGAGTCTGTGGTGACAGTGTCAGGGGGTCTGTTTCTACAGCTCCTCTCCCCTCTAGGCCAGATTTGGTCAAGGACATACTTGGTGCCTGGCTGGACCTCAGGAGTCCACATTTGGGAGGCCTGCCTGGGCCTGGTCTCATATGGACCCTTGGCAGGACAGCAGGGTTGGTGGCAATGGGGGTGGCCTCTCCCTGCCTGGTACACGAGGTTCTGTTGGGGTCAGTGCTTGAGGGCGGGGCTGGGGGTGCAGAATTCCTCGCCCCTCAAAGGACAAGGAGCTGGGAGGGGGCATGGAGAAGCTTCCTCAGTTTAGCCAGCCCTTGCAGGGCGAGAAGCTGCACAGGTGTGGGGGTGGGACACAGGACACTCTGGTTACCAGGGGTCTGGATTCTCCCCCTTCCTTTGATGACCTCTGGCCATCTTCCATGGCCTCAGTGCCCTCGGTCATGCTCAGGCACTCTCCTCTCTGGCTGCCACCTTAAGCTCCTTCCATTTTCCAGTCTCACTGTTGAGACCACAAGGAACAGCCCTGCTTTCAGAAGGATTCCCATGGGTGAAAAACTCGTCAAACTTTAACCAAAAGCATCTCAAGGTAGGACAGCACTTTCAGACTTCTCTAGTTCCATCCATTCATTCCATGCTAGCATATCTGCTGAGTGCTAAGGCAGCCTCTGCTTACATACCTCCAGTGACATGAGGCTCACTACCTTTCCAGGCAGTCCAAGGCTCAAAATAGTGAGGACCTTCTTTCTCCTACAGAGCTGAGCTTTGTCTCCCTGAGGCTTCCACTCTCAAAGCCTCAGAATCCCCCTAACACTTCCCCTGATGATGTTTGGAGTGAGTGACCACTTTATTTGCTGAAGAGTTTGAAGGAAGAGGCTGCCCTAGGGGTGTCCTGGCCATAGGAAAGGAAAGACAGGGATGCCTGGGTGGCTCAGTCGGTTGAGTGTCTGCCTTCAGCTCAGATCATGATCCCTGGGTCTTGGATCGAGCCCCATGTCAGGTTCCCTGCTTCTCCCTCTCCCTCTGCCCCTCCCATCCACTCATGCTCTCTCTCAAATAAATTTAAAAAAAAATTTTTTTAAAGAGAGGTGGATGTGGGGACCTGATCCCAGGTCAATGGCGTGGAAGGAGGCCGGGTTGGAGCTGCCTGAAAGGACGCTGCCCAACAGGACAGCCTGACCATCCCGGACTTCAGACTCAGGCACCCCAGTCCCCACTACTCTCCTCAACCTGGATGCTATGCCTTTACTGATGCAGCCACAGACCCACGGTCCCCATTGCTGCCTGTGGAACTGACCATCATCCCCGGACCCCTGAGCCCACACTGGAGTTCGGTCCCCACCCCCTTCCCCCAGGCCCCCAGGTCTGTGCAGTCAGCTCTGTGGCCCTGCGTGCCATAGTTACACTTGCTTCCTCCCATGAGCCACTGTCCCTCCCCCATTCCTCTGCGCGTGGAGGCAGGGCACAAATAGATAAATAAAACGAAATCAACATGTTCGTCCCTGTTAAGTTTTATCTCATTAGATCCACCCCATCGCTCTGGTCTGTCAACTTCCCTTTAGATCCCAGCTCTGTCATCTGGCGTATTTGCCATCATCCCCCCCCAGCTGTGTGGCATCTGCAAATTTGATAAAGTACATGGAGCGTGTTTGTCTCAGAGGAAGCCCCCTTCCTTGCATTGGGTGGCTGGAGCACAGGCATGCTCAAGCGCGTGTGTACACACACACACACACACACACACACTCACGTGCACGCGCGTGCTTGCTTTCCCCTTTCTTTTCTGGCTGAGGCTTGTCAGCCCTGTCCAGTCACCTGGATCCTGGTGGGGATCCTGGGCACCTGTGTCTCACAGAGGGTTTGGCATTCGCAGCCACTTGCTGTGCACGTGTCCCTGCGGGGGATGGGATGCTTTGGGATGTCCGCATGTCCTAACCTCCATCAGCAGCTGTTTAAAGAGCCTTTGCCTCTGGCAACGCCCCACCGGCCCCTCCACCAAGCTTAAGGCGAGGCTGGTGAGCCAGCATGGACCTTGGCTCTCCCGGCCAGCTGTGCATCCCTCCCACTGCCGCTAGACACACCAGACGCAGCGTCCGGATGTGTAGCTCTTCCCCCTCTTGGCTGCGGCTGCCGATGGTGAAGTCAGCACGACTGCTTGGGGTGAGAGCTCCTTCTTGCCAGTGTACCTGCTGCGTGCTGTTTCTCTGATCCTTCTCTTTGGGGGACCCCAGACCTTCTCTTTGAGGTAATTGCATAGCAGGGATAGCCAGCTTGGAAAGATCCAGATCTTCCCTGCAGAGCCTGGCAGACATTGCCTAAATAGAATGAAAAAGATCGCAGGGCCTAGACAGACCTTCCAGAATCTTCTAGGCCATGCCCCAGCCTCCAGGCACTGCATGTTAGACTATGGAAGACTCAGGCATATTCCTCTAGCTCCCCTCCTGCGATGGGAACTGTTTGTTCTTCCTGCATCGAAGGTGGTAGAAGTTGGTTACCTGGGCCAGGGAGCTGAGCTTGGTAATAAACCAGCCCAGGTTCTTGGTAGTGGCTTCTGCCCATGTGCATTGATTTCTTGCTCACATCACTGCATTGCAGGTCAGCTGGGGATTTGGTCCAGGCCACCATGGCTTTGGGTCCCAGGCGGAGGGTGTGGGAGCACCACACCCCGGCAGAAGGAAAGAAATCACAGATCACATGCTAGCTTGTAGGCTTTTTGCGTCCACGCGCCATTTGTCACTTCCATTCAACATATCACTGGCCAAAGCAAGTCATGTGGCTGTGCCTCATTGCAAAGGGACTGAGGCAGTTCTGAGCTTTTCTAGTGCCAGGAATTCTGGCAAACGGCCTTCGTGATGTCTCTGCATACTGGCTGCTCCTGTCCCACAGACCTGTCCTGAGTTCTTGTCATACCACTCGGATGCTCATTCTGAGTCTAGTGTGGACTGTTCTTCTACTTCCCACCCAAGGAACTGTGTCATACACACTCCTGGGAGGTTTTGCCCATGCCTGGATCAGTTATCCATTACGTGTCACATACCACCCCCAAACTTTCTGTGTGACAAAATTTCATAGAACTACATACACACACACGAAGTGCCTAAATCAGGTCTGTGCGTAAGTTAGTAGTATTGGATCAAGGTCAATGTCCTGGTTTTGACAATCGGGCACAATTATGTGGGATGTTATCACTGGGGGAAGCTGGGTGAAGGGTACCCGAGAAGTCTCTGTACTCTCTTTGCATCTTCTTGTGGATCTTCAACTATTTCAAATTAAAAAGTATAATGGTAATAATATGGACTTAGTGGCTTAACACAGAACCATGCATGCATTCATGACTCTGCCATGTGGGCAGTGCTGGGTGGGAACAGCTTATCCCTGCTCCCGTGGGACACACTCACGCGTCCAGGGTGCCAGCCGGGGACGCTGGAACAGCTGGGGGCAGGCAGGCAGCTGTCCCCCACAAGCTCTGTCCAGCAGGACAGCTGGGCCACTTTACGTGGTGGCTCTGGGCCCCAGGGATGAAAGCAGAAGTGGTCAGGTCTCGGGCTGGCACTGGCCATCCCCCTAACCATCTCCCTTCCGTTAAAGCGGTCGCAGACCCCACCTGGATTCAAGAAGAGGTAGATGCCCCCTCTTGATGATGGGAGGGGCGGCGTGTTCAGTTCATTGCCATCACCAGCTGTGTCAGAGGCTTCTCAATCACCCCCCACCACTCGGGCTGCAGTCCAGCTCCCTCACCTGTGTACGGGGGCTGGAGAAGGCAATGGTGGCAGCCACGCAGAGAGTGTCACCGATGCAGGGGCAGAGCTGGACTCCCACCCCAGGGCTTAGCCCACCTTACCGCTTGAAGCCTGGGCTGGTGCCCGGGCCCACCTCGTCAGGCTGCCACCGCTGGGGAGTCTGTTTTGCAAATGCTGGTGTTTGCAATCAGAAAGTTCAGCGGCCCTTCCAGTGTGCTTAAATTAGTCCCCATGAAAACGAAATCATTTCATTTGCAGAGAAGGGCTTAATTGCAAGGGGAAGGAGGCAAAGGGAATTCTGTTGCCTGTTTTCATTGAAGAAAATTGCTGTACTTTCCCCTGTCTCCTTCCTAAACAGAAGCAGCTCAGAAATTGGGCTGTAATCACCAGCGATACCTCTGTTCCCCTCGCTTCTCAGAGCTAGTTCGGTCCTCTGCTCCCAAGCCCCTGCTCTGGACTGTCCCCATCTGCAGCCTGGTACCTGCAGGAGGCAGTCCCTCCACGGTGGCTGGCAGTCTCAGCACACTGCTGCTGCCAGGTTGAGGGGTTCGCCCTTGAGGTCCTGGGAAGCCTCAGCCCTGGATGCCCCAACTCTTGGCAGGAGAAAACATCCTGTCACTTCCTTTAGAAATCTTGGCCAATCTGCTCCAAGCTCCCACTCCAGGAGAGGAGGAGAGAGCCGCGTGGCGCCCTGGAGGAAGAGCAGACCGGGTGGAACAGCAAATACGGAGACTTGGCGGCAGCCGTGGGCCTGGGCAGGGTGAGGGCAGCAAACTGTGTGGTCAGAAAGCATGGTGGGGGCAGGCATGTGGGCACGTCAGAGGAGCCTCCCAGAGCCTTTCTGAGGTCCTGGCATAGTTTTACTGTTCTGGCAAACCCAGCACAACTCAAAAAATCGTGAGTGGCTCCCATTGCTTTCTTTGGAGAAGGGAAGAGAGCAGGGCTGAGGACACAGGCTCTGGGCTGGTGTGTCTGGATTCAAACTGCGGCTCTGCTACTTGCCTGTCCAACCCGTGCCTCAGTTTCCTCCAGCCCCCATAAAGGGGATAACAATAGCAACTACCGTGTGGAGTGCCGTGGCCCCACAGTGGGCTATGGCTCACTAGGAGCGTGTCGTGATGCTATGATGTGATGTGTTGGCTAATTTTACCATTTCTTTCTCAATGACGTCCCTTGGTACAGGGATGAAGTGATTGATCTGCCTGAGGTCCCAGCCAATAAGGGACAGAGCGGGTCCTGAGGATGCTGAGTGCCCGCCTGCCCCCCACTGTTCCAGCCCCAGGTGGCATGCTCCCCCCCCCCCCCCCACTCATCCCCTCTGTCTCTTTTCCCTGATGCAACACGAGCCCCTCTGTCCAGATTCTCTCCTTGTTTCTAGAGCTTTCTCTGGGGACAGGGTGGAGAAGCTGGCCTGACTGCCCCAGGAGGCCTGTTGGGAGCTGAGTTACTGTCTGACCACTCCCCTGCCCCTTTCCTTTGGTGGAGGGCAACAAGATAATGGATTTGAAGTCCATAGGCCTGCCTCAACGCAGGGATTTGTGTGTGTGTGTGTGTGTGAGAGAGAGAGAGAGAGAGAGAGAGAGAGAGAGACTCAAAGTCAATGGTGTATTAATTAAGGGGAACAGCTGCTACCGCAGTTCTTATGATAAGTCAGTGACAAATGGCTGTGTTTACCTTTCTTCTGAGCGGAGGCTCCGGAAGATGGCCTGGAGCTCCTGGGTGGATGTCCATGGCCGAGATTTGTGGGGTACAGCTTCTCCCTCCCTCACCACCCGCAAGCTTCTTTATCCATGCCACCAAGCCCAAGGGGCCTGTTTGTCACTGAGGAAAGACAGGTCCGCGGCCTGGGGAGGCTTGGAAGGGACTAGGTGGAGCCACGGAAACTTCTTAGCAATGGCTCCCACTAAAAAAGAGGCCCCCGGACCCCATCCTCAGGCAAATCCCTCCACCCTGCCCTGTCCCTTGTGCAGTAAGAGCTGCTTGAAAGAGAGGCTTGGCCCTTCAAAGCAGAGGAGGGCTGCAGGGCCAGATCTGAGGCTGAGCGGCAGAGGACGCACCTCCGGGCCTTTGTGCCCGGCGCTCAGTGCTCTAGAAAGCCAGGGGCCGGCTGGCGGGGGCCTTTTGTTATCTGGCTTATTTTGATCTCACTGCCGCTCTCCAAACAGCCTCACAGAAATAGAGCTGTGCATTAGCTTCCTTCTCAGCTTAAGACGAAACAGGGCAGAGGGAAAAAAAAATCTTCCCCTGAAAAACAGAAACGGGAAAGGTAGGCTCGTTTCTGTCTGGGTTGTTTCTGGAAGCTTTGACGGTCAGTTTCTCCACCGAATTTCCCACAGATGGTGCTCCCGCACCAGCCACTACCTAGAAGTGGGACGGTGTGGAGGGTGCAGCAGGGCCAACGGAGAAGGACGTCAACCCCCATGCCTGCAACTCTTCCCCACACCCCACCGTGCCCTCTGGGTAGGGACTGTCCTGGCAGAGGGCGATGGGACCCCGGAAGCTCCTGAACCCTTGCCCTGCAGACCCCCATAGGCCCTGCACCCTCCCTCCCAGACTGCCCCCGGGGCCTCCAGAGCAATGGGGGCCCAGACACTGGTCTGTGGGCAGACATTCACCTCTGCCTCCTCAGAGAACACCATCAGCAGCCAAGGAGCCCCATCCAGCCTCACTCTGCTTTTCCTTTCTCCCGCTCCCAGGGCTGAGAGGGGCTGAGCACCCCTGGGAGCGTCCAGGGCCCTGCGGGGAGGCAGAAATGGGGCCAAGGATAAAACGTTCTACTGACCCCCGCCCCTTGCACACACTCACTGGGACCGGGTGGGCATGTTTTGAGCCCACCCCGCTGGGTATGGAGGCCACGCAGAGTGGTAATGGGGAAACTGAAGCACTGGGAGGTTTGGGGGCTTGCCCGAGAGCCTGTTGGTGGAAAGGCTGGGGCCCAGAGTGGGGTGAGGCCAGCTGTGGGAGAAGGCTCAGGGCCCCTAGTCAGCCCGCCCCACCCTCCTCTTCCTGCTGACCTCTCAGCAAGCTGCCAGCCTTTACAACGTCGCTCTAGGGGGAGAACCATGGACGAGAAACACATCCATTTTTAATAAATAGTTTATTCATCCAATAGTTTCAACCCTGATATTGAAGCCTGTTGCGGGGTTACTTATTCTTCTGGCTGGAGCCTGATTACGACCGTTTCTTTGCCATGGGGCTGGCACTCAGATTTCAGCCCCGCCGATCATCCAGACATTAGAGGAAATGAGAGAGTATTGCTCAAATGAGGGAGACTGGAGCTTTATTAGAGAAACAAAAAATACCAGAAAGACCGAAAGGGGGTGGTTGATGCCTTCTGGAGGCAGTTGTTTCGGCTCGCTTGCCCCTCTCCCGCCTGCTGCGGCTGAGAACATATGGGAACGCGGCTCTGCCGGAGAGGCTCCCCGCACTTAACTAATAAGGCCCCCCGCCAGGGCGGTTCTGGAGCCGGGCTCCCGCCGCGGGCTGGCGGGCTGTGGCGGAGGGGCCGTGACGAAGGTCTGCAGCGGCGCACGCACGCTCCCCGGCGGCCAGCAGGGGGCAGCTGTGCGGCCGACGCGCCCCGCGCCCCCCGGGGTCGGTGCCAAGTCCTAGCTCCACTGCCTCCCCGTGGGGTGGCTGTGGTCGCCCTAAGACAAGGTGACCGTCGCACACCGGAGGCGCGGCACTCCCAAAGTCCCGGAATGCGCATCGTGGCCCCACACAGTGCCGTGGCTGCGGGGCTGGTCTAGAACCAACACTCCGTGAGAAGCACCGTTCAAGAGTCCCGGAGGCCCGGCCCTGGGAGGCTGCCTCCGGCGGCCAGAGATGGTGGCAGTGGGCAGCCCTACCTTCCTGTCTGCTCTCAAGCCCCTGTGCCAGCTCCAGGTCCTCTCAGGAGGCCACCCTGGCAGCTCACTCCTCCTGACCTGAGGGTTCAGTGTGCCAGGACCTGGCATTTCTAGAGAGTTCTTCTACAGTACGTGTTCTACTTTCTAGCACCTTACCCCTTCGGGATAAAACAGGCCCACTCAGCTAGAGGACAGGCTTTCTCCCCTCACCCTTGAGCTCCCAGGTAACACCCTCTGAAGGCACATGGACCCAACTGCTCCCCAACCCCTGCCGCCCCAGCCTGCCGTCCCGACCCGCCTCCCACAGGCACGATGCCCACCCTGCTGAGTGCTCGCCAGCGGTGGGAGAGCTGTAGCCCACCTAACTGCACACTTGCTCTGCAGGGTCTCACGGCTGCTCTTTCATCTTTTCCCTGCATCAGAAACAAACCCTTCTCCCTTTTTCTGCCAGCAATCAGGGCAGAGAGGATCGGACCAACACAGAGGACAAACTAGGCACTTGGCCTCTGGCTCTTCCCCACCGCTGCCCTTCAAGGAAGCCCATGCTTTCCTACAAGCTGATCTCTGAAGAGTCTTATAGACAGACCTTTGGAACCGGAGTGGGGAGGAGGGTGAAAGTCAAGGCAAGTGTGAATTCAGCACTGGCAGGTCTGGTGACCTTCTCGCGCCCCTGGAGGGGACTGGCCTGGGACAGGCCGACTGGGAACAGGCCCCCCTCCCCGCTCGGGATTTATCGCTCGGAGTCGGAGAAGGAAGAGGGCTTAGTCCATCTCCACACCAGCATATCTTCTCCAGCCACGCGGTGGGACTCTGTCTGGATCCGGGATTCGTTGGACGCCAGGAACTCCACAGCCCGGTCCCAGACCCGCTTCATGCGCCTCCTGCAACGAGAGGAGCCAGGCTCAGCAGGCCAGCAGCGCCCCTGGGAGCTCCATCTGGCACTGATCAGAGAAGCGAGTGGGCCTGTGTAAACCCTTTGTACAAACCGGGACCAAAAATCCAGGAGCCCGGGTGGAATTTGTCTGTGGGAGGAAAAGGCGTCAGGTACTAACAGAACTCCTGCAGAGGAGAGAAATTTCTTGAGCCACAGAGAAATGATTCCTCAACCTTCTCTGCTCTAAAAGCATTCAATTAAAGGGAGGTGAAGGGAGCCAGAGGTGGCCAGAGTACCCTCAGGTGTCTGAGTGGGAAGGGGCTGTGCCGGCCTTGGCCAGCTCTTGCTGGGGCCCGTTCCTGCAGCAGCCCCGGCCAGGCGGCCCCCCACCAGTGCTGGCTGCATTTTAATGCCCCATGTGGGCCAATTAAAGAGTGGCCACTGGGCTGCTGAGCCCAAACTCCACAGTACTTTGGAGCATGGGAATGAGCTCAGCATCCAACTGGGGAGGCCAAGAACCTGGAGCAACTCCTGGAACCAGAGCTACCAGGCAGGGCCCCTTCTCTATTGGCTCCCCGGGGCCTTGCAATCCCTTGGACAGCCCCCTACAAACTCTTTCCCCTCCGGGCTAGATAGGTGAAGTTTCCAAGGTGGTCAGGGAGGGTTGCTTTGACATCTTCTCTTTGAGGAGTCCCTGTGTTTTGTGAGCTCTGCACACTACCTCTCTGTGCCCCCTCACGTGGAGAGGGGCTGGGGGTATGTCCGTGTGGGAGAAGGAGAGGTTCAGCCTGGGGGTGGACAAAGGAGCCAGAGGTGGCCTGTGGGTCGGGAGTTAGAGTGAGGGTGCCAGGGCTTTCTACCTCGGGGGTCAGTCCTGCCACCAACGACCCCTCAGACGGTTCAGCAGTCCCCACTTGGCTGGTCTCACACTAGCCCTCCCTCCCAGGCTGCCCACGAACAGGTAGTGATCAACGCCCTGCTAGCCAGCTGCTCTCAGCTCCCCTGCCTTCCTCGCCAGCCAGGCTCCCCAGCCCTCCTTCGGACCCATGGGCAGGCGCTCCTCTGCAGGGCAGACCTGCGCAGGGCCGAGAGCAGCGGAGGGCTTGGCTGTGATGGCAGTGAGGGCTTGGCTACGCAAATCGGGGGCCCTGGGAGATAAATCGAGGGGCTGAGAGGCAACAGGGGGTGAGTCTCCTGGGGTTCACTGCTAGGGCTCAGTCCCCATAGACCACCATTGCACCTACGGTCTCTGCACGGAGGCTGGGCAGCTCAGGCCCAAGACGAGCCGCGGTGGTGCTCTCGCTCTTACTCCCATTGGGGTGCAGGCCCCACCGAACGGAAGGAAGCCCGAGAGCGTCAGGGCTGCACTCGGAGGAGTGCTCTTGCTAGGCGCTGACTTAATGAGCTGTGAGGCCCTCTCCCAACACCCCAGCTTCCCACTTCCTGAGGACCCTTCGCTACCCCACAGCAGTTTCCTTATTCCCTCCCAGGAAGCAAGGCCAGGAACTTGGGTTTCTTCCACTCCCCACCGCCTCCCTGTGACCCAGGGGTGTGTGACCCGCAGCAAGAGCTCAGTAAACATTTGTTGTGTAAATAAGGGGCTTCCATGTAGCCCTTTGCAAGGCAGTGTTGTTATCTCCGTTTCTGACGAGGAAACAGGCTCAGAGGGGCCATTACGCCTGGCCACCTGACGACTCTGGGCAAGCCAGGAATTTGGTGGGAGCATGAAGGTACCAAGTGACATCACCCCGGAGGATCATGTGGCTGCCTTGTGCTCGCACCAACAGCAAGCACTGGCCACTGCCGGGATCCAGCTGCCCCCGCTCAGCTCCTGCCTGCACCTTCGCGAGGAGGAGGGGGGGCCTGAAAGTTCTTAAGCATCTTCACCTTTAAAAGGGGTCTTCAGTGTTTTACTCTACCAATTCCTCTTGGGTTGCACAGAAACACCACCAGCAGTGGGCCTTGAGCAAGTTCTTAGCCTCCGAGTGAAGTTCTTGTTCCCTCCTCTGTAAGATGGGACACTCGCCGCTGCCGTCACCTCCCATGGCCGCAGCAAGGACTGAGTGAGCAGGGCGGTGTCTCTGGAGGGACTGGGGCAGTGCCGACTCCCAGTAAGCGCTCAGCCAGTGTGAGGGCTCGGCACCCTCTGAAGGGATGGCGTCCAGTCCGAGACCGCAGCAAGCTCTGAGGAGGGCCCACAGTCTGGGCTAATGTCGTGGCAGGCGCTGGGACCCCATCCATCAAAGCTACCTCCGCTGGGTTTTGTCAGGCTCCATACAGCATCTGCAGCCCAGGCATGACCATGGCCTGCTCCCCCTTCCTGTGCAGCTGTGCACCCTGGAAACTGACCCCAGCCACCACTACGGGACCCTGCTCTCCGCTACAGGCATGCACATGTACGTGTGCCCGCGTCTGTGGGAAGCGCGCCACGATATTTTAGGTAACGGGTCATGGTTCAAAATGTTTGCAAAACAATCTCCTCCTGGCTAGTTACTGATTCAAGAATATACAAGTAACTGGTTCCAGCCAGCAGGGCCTCAAGGAGCATGTCACTGGCAGCTTCTGGGAATGTCTTCTGCCCGTGAGAGTGACCCATCTCTCCCCTGCTGCTGTGACAAGGGAGATGTTGCTCCCCACTGCGGCAGGCTACCATCTTGTGACCAGGGGGAACTCTACACCAGCTCACAGCGTCCGCAGAGGCAGGGACCACAAGCATTGCAGAGAAATGGAACCAGAGACCCGACTCTTCTGTGCCCAGTGTCCACAGGACTCTGGACCTCCACTTGCAGAAACCCAGCCTGAGCCACCACGGAGAGGAGGGTACCAGCCACCCAGAGTCAGTAAAGATGCTCACAGGGGCTTGTTTCTTCGAGAAGCTTCTTTCAGAGCTGTGCTTGAGCAGTGGCCAGAGGCGGGCGCAGCCCCCTCCCCGGTGCCCCTCAGGCCTGCATTGCCCGCCCCCAATAATTGACGCTCTGGGTCTCCTCCCGTGGCACTCACCGGCTCTGCGGAGGGATGAGGGTGTCGCGCACGTGCAGGATGCCCACGTATGGGTAGCGCTCCATGTCCTGCTCCCAGTCCACGTAATGGTCCTGGACCACATCTGCAGGGCAGGACAGAGGGCAGGACTGAGGGCAAGGACCTTCTGGGAGGTGCCAGGAGTCCTCTCCCTGGGGCCACATACCTATAATCTTCTTCACCATCTCATACATGGCTTGTTCCTCTTCTTCCAGCTTCCGCCACCGGTATTTCAGGAGGATCAGGAGCCCCCATAGGAAGGCCAAACCTATGAGGGAACACAGGTCCCATGACTCCGTCACGTCCCTCTGGGCCGCTGTCTCAGGGTGGGCCGGCTGCCGTGCCGCTGGCGGTGGGGGAGCAGCACCAGGGTTCTGCCTGCCTGCGGCGTGTCAGGCCCAGGCGGCCCACAGCAGACGCGGGCCGTGGAGGTGCAGAGGGGTAGGCAGGCTATGAAGTGATCATGCTCCTCCCGCCGGCTGTCACCACAGAGGCCTCCCCAGCTGCCCAAACTGCGGCTCCTCCCAACCTCATTCCAGGCCTTTCATCTCCTCCCTTGTGAACCGGAACACGGCGTTTCATACATATATACATGCGGGGCCCTTTGTATTCGGAGACACTGCTGCGGATAATGATGTCTGCACCCGGCGGCCTGGGGGAGGGAGCCGTGTGCACGCCCAGATGGCCTGTGACTTGTAACTCTGCCAGCTCTGCAGAGCGGCAGGTCCTGTGACTCGGCCTTTGGCCTTCAGAGACACCCCAAGGTTTCTGCTCAAAGGCAGCCCCTGATGTCAGGCGACAGGACCTGCGCTCGGCTTTGTAGCTCAGCCTCCTGGGCCCTTCCTGCTTTCATCGGGTACCTAGAGCTCCCAAGGAGATGTTTATACATTGTTCAGGGAATAAAATTAGGCCAAGGTCCTGCTGTGCCTTCTCCTCCTTTGAGAGGCTTGCCCTCTGGGGCCCTGGGGGGTTGGGGGAAGATGATGCTGGGCTCCCGCCTGGGCCAAGCTTCCCCCTGCCACCCCGACCCCGGGGACACTGATTGTCCGGACCCTGATCAAGGATATTTTCCAGTTACCCTCATGCTCCTGCCACCAATCTCTAAAGATGACCTAGGGCAGAGGCTGACTTGTTCATCTCCTCTGTTTTATTACACAGACCTCAGGTTCACTAGATAGAAATGAACTCTCAGGGCCTGAGTTTCTAGAACTCATCACTCATGCCTGGGAGCGTCGCTGAGCGGGGCTCCGGGGAGGTGCTGTGTGAGCAGTCCCCACAGCAAGGATGGGCTGGGGTGGGGAAAGAAGGGCAGCGGGAGGACTTACACCAGAAGAAGATGAGCACGTTGGTGATAGCGGTGAACAGGGCGCGGCTCAGGCGGCAGCCCACACCCATGCGGGGGCGGGCGGACTCCAGGCAGACCACTTTGTCCACAGTCGTCACCAACTCCGATGGGTCTTCCCCCTTCAACCTAAAACAGGACACGGGCTGCAAAGCTGTTCCCAAGCTCCCAAGAGCTGTGGGATCGGCCCCACTTTAGAGCAGAAAGAGAAGAAAGGAGGAGCTTCGAGGCCTCTACTTGCTTATGAAATTGACTTGGTATCCTGGTTGCATGCTTTCCAGAAATTTCCCACGTTGGCTACTTAGAAAGAATAAAGCTTTAAAGACGGCAGCAGGCTTGAACCCCTACTGCTAAAGTGAAGTCCCCCTCTGTCGGGTCTTTTGACAGCCCCTCTCAGCATGTGGAAGATTAAACTGTAAATTGGATTCCCACCTCCCAGCACAGAGAAATGGAAATGTTTACTGAATCGCTGGCTTTGCACTGCATGGCAGGAACGGAGAGTCTGGGAGGGTGTGCTTTTCCTCGGTGACGGGGAGAAGGAGGCACATAGGCTGTTTAAGAGTAAAGATCGGGGTGCTGTGAGGCTCAGGGGAGGACAAGCAATGGGCTCTCCGAGGCCAGGCCCTGGCCCCCGCACCTCCAGCCTGGCCCCTGAGAGGTGGTGTTGGGACGTGTGGGGATGCCCATGCCTGCACCTTCTTCCGGCTAGGTGCCCATCCCGTGCTCCAGACCGCACAAGGGAATGCCCAGTCTCTGAAGTGGCCCAGCATCTCACGACCCACTCTGAGTACCGGTCGTCTGAGCTGGGTTTGGCCACCCTCCCAACGGCCTTCCCCCAATGTGAAAGGGCGAGTGCCATCATTCTTCTGTGCTGGCAGCTTTGGTTGAGTGCTGCGGAGGATAAAATCCATATTCTCTCCTCCACTCTTCCTAACACACAGGAAAATCGCTCAGCCACTCAGGGAAGCTTTATTTTTTTTTTTTTAAGCCAACGAATTTTAATCGTGCCCTGCATTCAGTGAGCAAGCTTTAGGTTGAGCTGCCCAAGGGGGTTCTGGTGGAGGCGGGGCCGATGGAATTAGTAGTCTGGGTGGGTTAGAGCGGAAGGGAACAAAACCCTAGAGTGTATTTGAATATCAGGAGCTGTGGCCTGAACAGAGACCCCCACAAACCCTGGGAAGCGAGAGGGAGCCGGATGGGGGTAGCATAGCTGGTGCGCCCCTCCCCCACAGGCTGAGCAGCCAGCTGGGGCTTCTCAGGAGGAAGAGGGGGTCGCCATCTCTGCTAACAGAGCTTCCCAGAGACAGAAATGAGGTCAAACTGCCCAGTCAGAATAAAATTCAGTATTTCCTTTTGCAATGTCCATGCTGAGTAAAAACCAACAGACAGAAATATTTCATCTAGGAAGGAAAACTAGCAGCGGACAAAAGGAAGTGCAGAAAAATGCCTTCTCCAGCAACCCTGTGCGCCCAGTAAATGCAAGGGGCGCAGAGTGAGTTACTTGAAATGCTTAGCTGCAACACTTGGCTCACGTCCCGACACCTGGATTTTGTGTCTTATCTTGAAACTGCTCCTTACTCTGCCTGCCATCCCCCACCCCACCCCCTCCACCCCCTCCGGCCCCGAATGCTTCTTCTTTCCATTGCCTGACAGCAGGCTTAGCCCACAAGGACTCAGCTGGGAGACCTGCCTCCAACTTCCGCCCTGAGACACATCTGTGAGGGCTCCGGCAGCTGGCCGATGAGTGAGGACCGTGGCCGCAGGCGCCCGTGGCAGTGTCGCCACCCTGTGAGGCCCCGCCCACACTCACCAGATGCCCACGTCCTTGTTACTGCTCAGTATCCAGGTCAGTGCTGCTTCAAACTTGGCGGAGGAGTTGCCGGTCACATTCTGTGGGAGGGGGCGGGAGATTAGTGCTGCGTCTGGGCAGACCAGCTGGAACATTATTCTCCTGCTGGATTAAGGAGGCCTTCTCCCGTGTCCTCCACAGGCCCCAAAGCCCCATTCTGCTAAATGCACAATAAAGTGGCAGGTGGAAATCTGGGCCGAGGAGAGCCAAGAAAGAGCTCTACTGGGAGGAGTCGATGCAGAAGCACACAAGAAAGCAATGCAGGCCTGCGGTAGCCAAGACCACAGAATCTTCTCAAGGACCAAAGCGTGAGGCCAGAGAACTGGCAGCTCATCTTGGGGAAAATGAAAAAAAGGGGAAGGGGGGGGGTGGAGGTGGGAGAGGGTAGGAGGTCGGTGGCCAGTCCCTGCCCCTCTCTGGGCCTCAGTTTCCTCATCTGGGAAATGACAAGGAGCTAGGTGACCCCTAAGGTTTCTGCTGGCTCCCAAGTTCCAGAATTCTATCAAACTGGGGCCAGGCCAACAGTCCAATAGACCCTGAGCAAACTAAACAGCGAACATAAAGGAGAGAGCGGACAGGCAGAGTGCAGCTCCGTAAAGCTGCTGGGAAGGAGAGAAAAGTGGGGAGCAAATAACAGGGTCCCTGGAAAAAGAGGCAGCAGGCCGGGCTCCGGCTCACAGCTCACTTTGGACCAGTCACCCCTGCTGCTGCCTAAACTGAAAGTAGCCTAACACTCAGAACTAAGTTTTAAGGAAAAAAAAAAAGGGGGGGGGGACAAAAAAGCCAAAAAGCAAACACAAAACGAAAAGGGAAAAAAAAAAAAAAAAAAAAAGCAGGGCTTGCAAGATCAGTACAAAAGCACCAGGACCTCTCGGGAATGGGTAAGCACCGCAGCCTACTTACTGCTAGGTACTCCTGGGCTTCCATTACAGGAATGCATTTGCTTTTTAGCTTCTCTGGATTTCCACATTCAAAATTACCTAGGAGGAAAAAACACACATTCAAACACAAAGAAGTGGTAGAAAAAAAATTACTTGGAAACGGCCTAAAAAAACTGCAGCAAGAATCAAGCCATCAGCTCTGATGGGGAGCACATGGCCCCGTGACTCCAGCTTCCATGGGCCATCTTCACTCCACGGCAAGATCAAAAGCCACTTAGCTTGGATCGATTCCAGATCATTAAAACCTGACCTGCAAAGCAGTGCGGTGATTTGCATTAAATGACTAAAAAGCTGCCCAATCCTAAGGTCTGTTTGCAATTGATCCCTGAAAGGATCAGACAGATAGCTTTGGAAGGTACCAGAATGGCACTATAAATAAACGCAACCTGGGAGAAAAGAAAGGCAGGGAAGCCGTAGGCACTGCAGGGATTCTGACCGTGACACAGGCAGGTGACCTGGTTGAGGGGTTCTGGGGACGTATGTCCAAATGCCCCACAGAGAAAAAGGGCATCTCTGTGCTGGGCAGTAGGGCCTCAGTTTGGAGCCCCAAGGTGCTGTTCCCGTCTGAGCACCCTGGGTGACCAGCTCCCACCCAGGAGGAAGCCCACCCAGGGACATCTCCTTGGAAAAATCTCTGGCCTGTAAGGGAATCCTGTTGAACCAAATTACTCTGGACTTGGGGGCCTGCCACAGCCATTGGCTCTCGACAGCCCACTATGCCCCACCCACCACATGCTGCTTCCTGTGGGTCACCAGGCTCCTGAGAGCAGGGACAGCACAGGGTGCACCTGCACAAGACCCTGAACTCATAACCTGGTACCACCTAGGGGCCATGGAGGGCCAGTCTGTGTGCTGGGGGAGGGAGTGGCTGAGGATTCTCAAAAATCTTGAGAATGAGCTACACCTTATCCCTCTAATGCCGAAGTTGATCTTGACCTTAGGGGACCCCTGAGATCAAGTTGGCTTCTCCTACCCTGCCCTGATCGCCCTGCCCTGCTTAAGCCTGCCTGGATCATGGCCATGATCTCCTGATTGGTTTCCTCCTCTCCCTTTTCCCATCCACGTCTTATCAGCAGAAGTTCAAAATGATTCTGCTTAAATGGCACTACACCCGAGCTGCTGTCGCCTTGACATTCCTGGCTCCTGGCTCCCAGCACCTCGCTCCCCTGCTTGAAGGCCTCCCTGGCATTCACTGCCTACAGGGATCAAGCACCCGTGGCCTGCCATCCACGGTTGGGCCCAGCTGACCTTTCCAAACTCCATCCCTTCTGTTTCTCCTTCCCCCATGAGGCCAGCTGCTTCCATCCCTGCCCCTGTCATTTCCTGCCTCTCTGGCTCTGCCTTGCCCCCCACATACACAGAATCAACCTTCCTTGGGCTTCAGGGCTTGGTACAGACACCACCTCCCCTGTGCCGCTTTCCTGACGGCTCTGGCTAAAAGGCAACATGCCTCCTGGAACTTCTGGCCTCTCGGTTCGCATCCAATCATGCCTCATAACAGCCAGTGGTCAGGGAGGTAGGTGGTGTGTCTCTTCTACTAGACCAGAAGCAGCCTGTTAGCTGCAAAGGCCAGCACGAGGCTCTGCCTACAGGTGATCTTTGGGGTGGTGGTGAGGGTAATAGCCTGGTAGAGCTCTCATTCCCCTGCAATGAGACCCTAGGGTTGCCCCTGCCTTGTCGGAGGACAGAGGGCTCGTCAGAGGACAGGAGGCACTAGGCCCCCTGATGGCATAAGCCAGGACCACATACAGAAGGCAGGAAGGAGAAATGTCTACCAGCATCCACGGCTTAAGACAGAGCTTCTCTACTTTAAACCCTGGAGATCCTTTGAAAATGCAGACTTCGATTCATAGGTTTGGGATGGTTCCTCAGAGTCTGCATTTCCATCCAGTAACCTCCTGGGTGATTTGACTGGTCCCCAAACCACAACTGAGTCGCGAAGGTCTACAATACCCTCTTGGGCCAGAATTTATATTCCAAGCACTTGGGCCACAGAGAAAGGCCCCTGAGGCCCGTGATGCTGTGAGCTCCCACTCCTACTGCTCCTCCGAGGAGCTCCCAGATGCCTTCTGCCCATCACTGGTCTCCTGCCGGTCAGGAGGGAGGTGGTGGCAGAGCTGGGACCAACGAGACTGGCCCCGAGGGCTGAGGGCCCAGTACAGGCCCATCTAGCCTCAATTCCCTAGCAACAACTTTAGACAAGGCCCCACAGGTCAGAGGTATCTCTGGAATATCTCGCAAGACTGAATAGCTCCGTCTGGTTCTTGTGCCAAATATATTTCACTGGGGGCATAAGCTCATAGGTCATTACCTATGGCTTTAGCAAGTGATTCTGAGAGGTGCGGGGACAGGTTATCTCTGGCCTCAGAGAACAATTTTCTAAATAAAACAGTAGGGGAGCCTTCCGGATGGATGACTTTTTAGGGAGTAGTCATAGGGGTGCTGAAAATACCCTCCCCTAGAGTACAGGACTTCCTTTTCATTTTGTTAAAAAAAAAAAAAAAAGGACCCAAGACCACTTGGTGGGGTAAGGAGACAATTTCCAAGACAATAAGGGACTTATCCAAGGCCCTCCAGCCAGATGGGGTAAATGGGACCAGAGGTGACCCCGGGGCCCTGGCAAGCTGGATGGACCTGAGTGTGACAAGCCCACCATGCCAAGCCCTGGCCCCTGCACAGGCCTCTCCTCCTGGCCTGGTCAGCCACCTGGTACAGGGAGGCCCTCCAAGTCAGAAGATCCGCACTGAGGAGACCTGAGGCCTGCCACACGCCCCCCCACCCCCAACAAGGCAACATGAACGCCCCAGATCTCAGGGTTGGGCATGCAGAGAAAGCAGAAAGGCTTGGGACCAGGAGCCCTGGGACCCTTCCAGGAGATACCAAGAACCAACTGTAGGCTGAAAGGAGATGTGCCTGAGTGGAAAAGTGGGGAAGACAAGGCGTGGCTTTGCAGGATGTCTTCAGGGAGACATCTGGCATCTCAGCCGCCTGCCAGCCAGCCCCCGCTCAGCTGCTGAGGGTACGAGTCCACCACCCTGGGGCCCCGAGAGAGGCACTCACCGGCTTGGATGGCCAGAAAATTGTAGAGCTCATGCAGCAGCTCCAGCAAGGCCGCCTTCTGCTTGGCCTGACAGAACTGGAAGAGCACAGGACAAGCAGTCAGCAGAGGGCCGGTGGCCGGGGGGCCCCGTCTATCTGGCTAGACCTCCTCGGCTGCACTGTCAAGAGCTGCGCAGCCCGGAACCCCTCAAAACCCACATTCTCCAAAGGATGGGTAAGTATCAGGTTAACCATAAAAGCTGAGGCAGAGCTAAAAGCAGCCCTGGTCACTGTCTAAGAGGCACCCCCCGGCCTCTGCCCCGTGACTCTCCTTTAAATAAAGGCCATGAGGCTGCGGGCAGATGTGGTCAGGCCTCCGAGGTGGGCCAGGCAAATGCCACACTACCACTGTCTCATCCCTCCTTGGGCCATTCCCGTCTGTTTTTGGAGAGCCAGGTGTCTTCGTTCCACCCATAAATCGTCTGCTGTGTGCATGAACTGCAGTGAAGGCCTCATCCCTAGACATCCAGATTCTAGACTGGAACTACGAAATCTCTAGGCATCTTGAAACTATGGGGGACGAAATCACCTGTATGAGGACATGGGCACAGGAATACAGGCACACCTAGCTCTCCTGCACCTGCAGCAGGACTGACCCCATTTTGCTAGGCTGCTAGCTTGAGAATATTTAAACAGGAGGCTGCTGTCCTTGAGAGTCAATGACAGGCCATAGGCTGTCATGAGTCTGCACTGACTCCTCACCACAATCCTGACCGCACCCCAATTTCTCAGATGAAGAGCTCGAGGTTTAGAGACCTGCTAGGACCCCAAGATCCCACAGCTAACAAGTACTGCAGCCAGTCACCTCTAAACCTGCCACCCTGTGCAGACCTCCTCTGGGGTGTCACTGGGCAGGGCGCCTGACCGACACCGAGGGCCAGGGCTTGGGGCCTGGCGTGACAACTGCCAGAGGAACCACAGTCCCTTCCTTCTTGGGCTCACTTACGGCCCTCACCTGCAATGTGCGGGACTTGGTTTCTCATAGTCTCAGAGGCCAAGATATGTACCCTTGTGTTGCCTAAAGACCCAAAAGCCTTTACAGGGTACAAAATGATAATACCAAGATTTACACGTATGACCATGAACATTCTGAAACAATTCCCAAGTCTGTAAGTAGAATCAGGTACCCAAACTACCTTTTAAAGACAAATGAGATGGGAAATGTTGATGATAGAAAATGTAACTGAATACACTCGGAGATTTCAATTCTATAAACATATGTACACAGACAGGTGAGAGGGGGAAGGAAACGCCCCCAAAATGTCAAAGGCGATTATCTCTTGGTGGCAGATTCATGGCTGATTTTGTCACATTTTTCAAATTTTCTACACTAAACATCTCTTACTGTCACAACCAGAAAGAAAAAAAAACCCACAAAAGGACAACAAAAGCGGTCACAACAAGCTCTATTCCAAACTCACCGACATTTAGGCAAAGCAGGGCTCACACCACCTAAAGGGAACAGAAGGACAGAAGGCACCAGACCACGAGACGGCCTGCCTGAGACAGCACACCCACTCCCAGCCTGTCCACACGTTTTCAGCAGCACAAAGGCAGAAAGAAAAACGCTAAGTGTCATCGTTGGCTGAGAAGGGAAAGAACATGTATATCTATAACTTCAGTGCCCATCTGGGTTCTGGGGGAGCCTGAGAGTCGCACAAAGAATGAAACTTTCAGCAAGAGCCTCACCAAAGCCAAGAAGCGCCTCCCAGCCTGCCTGTTCCTGTGTCCGCCCTTCACGAAGACCAAGAGCATCCTGTGAAATCTCAGCTCAGTGGCGCCTGCCGACGATGCCAGACCTTGCCCTCCGACGCTCAGAGGTTGTAAGTCCCCAGTCTGCTCACTGGGCACGTTTTTAGCAAGGCCCCGGATTGTGCCTGTCGGGGCTCACTCAACTGGGGTGAAGAACCAAGAGATAGAAACCAGAGAAATCTTAGACTTGTTGCCCATTTTTTGCTTTTGGGGTTCAGAATTCTAGTGTTCCCTCTGGCCACTACCTATTTTTCCGGGCCACTTCCTGTAATCGCCAACGGTGGTTTGCACAACACAAGGCAGCTAAAACTTAAGACGAATATGTTTTCCCAAAACAACTGAGAGGCAAAGATACTTGGTGGACAAACCCAATAAATGAATGTAACAAAACAACCCTTAATACACAGCAGAACCCAAAGAAGAGATGAAACCTATTATCTGCCCCAGGCTACCCCTTCGGTGACATGGTAAGAGAGTGAACACGTGACCCTGTCTTGTTTCTTTCCCAGCGGCTGGGCTGCTAGACGTGGAGACTGAGGCCTCCAGAGAGGCCTGGCACTGCACACTTAATAATTAGACTACTAAGTCATGCCCTCTGGCAGCAGAAGGCTCCTCCTAGTAGGATTTATGACCAGAAAATTTACTGCCTCCTATCTTCCCTGGACTATCACCTGTGCCAGCATCCCAGCTCCCGGCTAACGCTGGGGGCATGAGTCATAAATGGATGGGGCTGCTCGCCTTCCCCAAATATTATTTGTAGGGAACATTAAAGCTTCATAAAACAAATCTATAGACTGGGAGGGCTCATTCTACTTCAGATATATTTAAAACAACCTCCCCCCATCCCACGATGTTGCAAATCCGAACGGCACCCGTCAGCCACAGACGCACTACCAGAGGGCACGTGGACCTGAGAAGCCAGCCTCCTGGTGCTTAAAACCATCAGCCCCTCCTGGGGAAGCCAGGGAGCCTGAGCGGTCCTTCGGCCCCCGCCTTCTGCATCCCCCTAGATTGACTCAGGCAGAAGATCAAAGTCCCCAGCGCTGTGATTGATGGGAGAGCTTCCATAACAAGCCCAGGGTTGGATCCTGGGAGTTCAATTCTCTCTGTTTCAAGTATTCCTTCGCCTGCCACAATTGAGTCTGACACAAACACCACAGAACACGATGTGATTCTGGTACATTACAGGAAGCACTCCTGAAAATGAGCCTATTATGATCTTTTTCGGGGCCAGCTTACCTTCTGGCGGAGGCTAACATCCTTGGGAGGAATAACAAAAGCTTAGAGGAACGCAGACTCACCTTATCTGTTTTGCTCTCACAGTCCACGGGCAATAATTTCACTGAGACCAAGAAAAGAAACACAGAGGAAATTAAACGTGTGGGTGGAGGAAAAGATTGCAAAAAAGGGACCAGTCTCAAAATTCAGGGGAAGTAAAACATTACCAACATAAGGATGGGGATTGGGAAGGTGTCATCTAAGTGACAGCATTTTTAAAACGGAGACAGTAACACATAACAGTTTCCCAATCCTGGATTAGGAATGAGGATGAGGGCAGCTGGGTCCAAGTCCTAGCCGGAAATGATGAGCCACCGGGCTCTTGGGTAACTCAAACACTCTGAATCTCCGTTTCATTTGTAAAACGGGATCGATAAAGTTTCCCCTGCTTAACTCGGGAAGTTAACCTCCAACAAGTCAATATACATGATGGTTTTGTAAATTGCCAACAGTGATATGTTGAACTGGGATTAGTACCATCATGGGAGGGGCACTCCAGGTAAATCCCAGTATACATCCAAGAGCTGTGGTCTTGAAGCCTCTCAGCAGTAAGTATGACAGTAGACTGACTATTGTGGTACCTGTACAGTGCCATGACACTCCTGGGTCTGCTTAATTTCTTTAGCAGATGGATAAACTGCTCTCAGAGCCAAGAAATTATTTGGGTGTATACACGAGTCTGGGATCCCTGTGTGCCCACAGACCATTACGTATACCCAAACACCCAACTGCTGCAAGAGCTAAGACACAATTTAGCTTCTCCCTCCATCTTGGCTGTTCCTACTAGGGGTGGAGAGATGTGGCCTTGGCCTGAGGCTGAGAGCAGGATTAATCACGATGCTTTCCATAGAATATAAAAAACTGGTGAACTCTCAATGTCACTTTATACTTAGACTTTAAATTCATACACTTTACCCTTTTAAATTTATAAAGAAATGATTTCTATGTCTTCTGTTAGACTAAAGCCCAACATTACCCAAGAGGCAAATTTCCCTTTTAAGAAACATACCAATCCTCAACTATTCAGGAAGCATACTGTATCCTGCAGACCACTTATTGGCATGTCTAGTCACTGAAGTGTGGACAGAAGCGTGGCTGGGAATGTCCTTGACTCACAGAACCCTCTCTGCACACACTCCAGGAGGATAATGCAAGCAAGGATAAATGCCTCCATTTATATCGGTTTAAACTCTTCCGGTGCTGCAAAGCTGGGAACCCAACCAGATCTGATCTGTGGGCAGTGAAACCTGGGGTGCCTTCAAATGGGCACTAATGTGTGAATGAGCAAGAGATCCAAGTTAAGAAAGAACTAAAAACGAATGGGGGTGGACCTGTCTGTTGGATAGGGGTGTGGTTTCCTCTAGATGGGGGAAAACCAGAGGTTGGGGTGGAAGTGACTAGGAATGAAGACTGCTTCCAGCACGTGGTTGAAAGGGAGGTTGGCAGGGAGGGTTAAGGCAGAAAATGAGAACAGCAGAGGGTGAAGACAGAAATTACTGCGGGAACTCCAGCCCTCTTCTCCCACAGCGGGAGGAAGGAGAGTCAGGGTCTGGAGGTAAGAAGACAGCCAGAGGCATCTGACAAGGCCCGGGATTGTGCAGCCTGGCGCTGGGAGGACCGGGTGGCCGTTCTGGTGGACACTCGCGCGCCCGGGGCCCACCCCTGCGCCGGCCCGGGACGTACTGTTGTCCTCTGCCTCCTGCGGAGCCGAGGGCTTGCCCATCTTCACCCAGAGGATGCCCAGGAAGACGAGCAGCAGCCCCAGGCTGGCCCAGAACAGGAGCCGGGACAGGTAGCGCTCCAGCCGGCGCCCCGCTTCGGGCCGGGACCGCGCAGCTCCGGCCGGGCCAGTTCGCGCCGCCCGCGGGCCCGGGCGCGGATCCGCGCCTAGGAGGGCTGAGGGCGGCCGTGCTGGGGTCGGGGTCGGGGTCGAGGCCCACCAGCGACGAACTCCGTGGCCAGGCGCAGCCCTGTCGAGCGGCCGGGCGTCCTCGTCCTCCTCGGAGCTGCCCCGGACCGAGGTGCGGCGCCTGAGCGGCGCAGGGCGGGCGGGGTAGGCGAGGCCGCGACTCCCGGACCAGGGAGCCGCGGAGGCCCCAACATCGCCGTAGGCCCCGGAGGTCGCGTAGGCCGAGCCCGAGACCGACGGAGAGAGCCAGGGCTCCGCTCGCAGGGAGGTCGCGGAGGGCCGTGCTCGTAGCGGCGCCTCCTCCCGCAGCCGGGCCTCCTCCCGCAGCCGCGCCTCGTCCCGCAGCCGCGCCTCGTCCCGCAGCCGCGCCTCGTCCCGCAGCCGGGCCTCCTCCCGCAGCCGCTCCTCGCCGCGCAGCCGGGCCTCGCCCCGCAGGCGGCGCAGCTTGTTGCGGTAGACGTCCCGGGTGGTGTCGGTGATGGGTCCTGGCTGGAAGCCCAGGGCCTGCAGCTCCCGCCGCAGCTCCAGGTCCGACAGGCCGGCCATGGCCAGGACGCCGCCCCCCACCCGCCCCCGGCGCGCACCGCACCCGGAACTGCTCCCGCCGCGGCCGCGGCGGAGCGGGCGGGGCCCCGCGCCATGATGGGAAGGTCTGTCTGGGCCGCCATATTGAGAAGGTCCGCGTCTGCCTGATTACCGGCCATGATAAGGGGGTCAGAGTCGGCCTTTTAGGCCGCCATGTTGGGGAGGTCCGAGGATTTTTTTTTTTTTTTTTTTTTCTTCCTCCTTCTTCCTTTTTTCCTTCCCCTCCTTGCTCAGTCCGTCTCCTCCAGAAGACCGATCGGGGTTTCTTTCCAAATATTCCGCCCCATGCGCGGTCCCTTGCCTTTGGTAGGCATTCAGTAAAGTGTTCATGAATTGCCTAATGGTGAAATAGTGGATGAATTGCTTAATGGTGATAAATTAGCGCCAGTGGAGAATGGAGAGATGGGATCCTTTGCCTCTGTCTGTGCTTGGGGAAGGGCTTTGTTTGGCCGTGAGCTAGATGCTGGAAATGTTCTGAGACTCGGTCCGACTTTAGGTCGAGGGCGGTGGGCCTCCGTCATGTTTTCCTAGGAGTTCGCTCTGGGGTGGAGCTCCGAGGGGATGTGGGCCCTGCCCCAAGTCTCCTGCCCCAGGCGCATGCCACGGGAGGAGGCAGAAGACCCAAATGCCCTTGGGCTTGAGTGGGCAGTACAGGCTTCTGGGAGGAGCCCGTATGTGTGGGTAGTGGGATTTTTCACGAGAGATGGGTAGAGGAAGACCCCCGAGACAGTCTTGTGTCAATTGCGACTTTAGGTTGGGGACTCCCAAGTCCCACCGGCGCCACTTTCAGATGTGTGATCACATCCAGTTAACATTTATAACCCGTTGGCCAGTAAAGTTGGTAGGGCAGCTATGAGGACTAGAACAGGTAATTTGTATGAGGAGTTCAAAACAGTGCCTGGGAGGCCTCCTAAGTGTTTATACTTAATCCCTCTCTCTGCAGGGGCAGTGCAGGGGTGGGGAGGGCCGTCTTAGAACCTCCCATAGGGCACCCTATTTGATTACAGGAAGTCTCTTAGCAGAGAGGTCCCTAAGGGAAGCATGGGGGAGTGGTGGCAAATGGAAACGGAGCAATGGCTCACAGCCTCCTATTTGCCTTCCTCCCCTCTCTGTAAGCCTTCCACATCCTTCTCCAGCTTCCTGTCCCAGACGTTTGTGGCTGCCCTTGGCCTCCCAGGTACCATGCCACTGCTACCCTTCCAATGAGGTTCCCCCCTTCCCCGCCCATCGCCCAGCCCGCCCCCTTGTGTGTCCCTATTCCTTCCCTGGGTCATGGGCAAGGCCCTCCGCCAGTGTTTTGCATCTCTGCCACTTGCTGTCCCACGGGGGTAGTCCTACACCGGCCGCAGTTGCTGGGAAAATTACAGCCTCTGCTGTCGGGCTTCCATTGTTAGCCTCCCCATCTCCCCCAACTTAGCTGTTCCCATGTGGTGCAATTTTTCTCACCAAGTGTTGTTTTCCTTTTCTCTGCCTGTGTTTGCACGGACTGCCATGAATTTGATATAGTGATTGCCTAACACATACACCACATAATAGTATTTTATTTCTTTCTGAAGCACTGTTTGCATGACAAATGAGTTGGTAACATTTGTGCAGCTCCTTGCAGCTGTGCAGTTCAATATATAAGGAACGAGCCTTTCGGCATCAATACCGGCCCCGTGTATTCTAAGAGGGCTTGAATCTGACGCTTAAACAAAGTGAACATTCTGGCACTTTGCAGAGTTACGGTCTGTTTCATCACAATGGATCCCAGGACAATTTAAAAATATGTCCTGAACCGGAGCCTCCCCCAGCAGTGGTCCCCAGTGTGGGCTTTGTCAAGCCGGGCTTGGTTTTGGGGCCGCTGCTGTTGCTATACCCACCTAGGGCCCAGTGACCCCCACCTGCCAAGCCTGTTGACTTCCCTCTAGCCTGGAACCCATCATGTCCGCAGGCGTGGCTTTCTGCCCCCCTGCGGTCCATCCTCTGTCTCCTTGGGGCTTCTAGAAGTTGCTGGATGTCTCACTGTGTCCAACGGGCCTTTGGGCTCATGTGCCCCGCCCCCCAACAGGGTGTTTGCCAATCAGTGCTCCCCTGCAATGCCTGCCTCCCCACCCCTGGAAGAAGCCTCACCGTCGGATGGAGAAAAGTCAATCAGAAAAACCCTCACAAGGCAATCATCCCCCTCAGGTCTGGAGCCTTTCCATCTACCCAGCCCTGGAAAGGCCTGGTTCCAGTCTGTTCCAGTCCTGGCCCTTCCGTGGATTGATAGCTCCTCCGACGCCCTCCACCCACATCATCTGCCAGGACGCCTTCACCTGCTCGTTGCTGCACCCCCCACACTTTCTTCACTGCCCCTCGTGTCTTCCCCACCTCGGGCTCAGCCCTCGTCCTCTTCTGCCACCGCTGCCTTGTGTTGGGAGCCGCCCTGGAGGCTCATGTGAGCCTTCTCAGAGTTTGCCTCCTGGGTTTAGTATGGGAACGCATATTTTAAAGCAAAGGGCAGTATTGCAAAGTTAGTGGTTGCCCTGCATGCCCCCCTTTCTCCTCACTTTCTTGTGTGTGTGTGTGTGTGTGTGTGTGTGTGTTGTGTGTGTGTGTTTTAAGGTGAGCAGCTCAGGCTGCAGGCGGTCTTCCTGATTTATTAAAGGCAGAAGAGGAAAAGCAGGTTCCAGTGTCCAAAATCTACTTAGTAACCACAACCACACATTTAGCAGAGGTGAGGGGCCTCTAGGAGAAGGCTCTGGATTCCCAGAGGGCCGGCACACTGCCTGCCATCCTGCTGACCTCTCTCTGTCTCAGCAGAGCCTTAGAATAACAACAGCCATAAATCTTTTAGTGGGTTCCATTCGCCTTCTCCTCCTGCAAAGAGCCTTGCACACATTTATCAGGTCCTTAGAGACCCTGGGGGACCATGGCCTCATCCTTGACCCACCCCTTGCCAGCCTTGTGCATTTCTCTGGGCTTCCTTGGAACCGCATCCTGGATGGTATCACACCGTGGGATGGTGGGGTGCTGGCAGAGTATGATTGAAAAGTGGGGGACAAAGTGGGTGCCCTCTGGGCTCAGGTCTTGGCTGGAATGATCCCAGAAGCCCAGCTTCTGGCTGCCTTATCTCAGTGCCCCCCCCCCCCCCCCCCGGGGGGAAGAGGAGAGCTTCCTTTCATCCCTCCAGGTCAGTGAGGGGGGAAATAGAGTCACAGAGAAATGCCAGAACAGGTTGGCTGCTTTTCACAAATGGCTGAAAATATAACAAAACTCTCATTCTTTCGGCCACACTTTGATACCTGTGGGTAAGAGTTCCTTTAGCGGCATGGAATACGTTCCCCGATGTCAATAACGAATTGTGTATGAAGGAAAATGTAATGCTTTCAGAACATTTTCTTTTGGGCTTTGTCCATGATTAGATTATACAAAATTACAGTGTACAGATATCAGGCAATTACTCTTTGCTTTTAACTATTCAATTTCATGGCAAATCCACGTAGCTCGGTAATTATAAAATCATACCGATGTGGTTACCGAGAAAATACCTCATCATCTCCATCTTGTGAAGCAAGGCTCAGGTTGCCCTATAATTACCCGTGGTCCTGTTAAGTGTAAAGTACATTCCAGACGAAGAGGGATAATCTGTAACTCTCCGTAATTGCCAGTTTTCTGGAGAGATTCTTGCAGAATTCGCGGGATGGACCTCAGTTAAGATGTGAGGAAGATCGCAGTCCTCTCCTGACTGGTTCCTCTGGGCACTTTCCCCTTTCCCATCCCTGCTCCTGGCTGTGGAGAGCTTTAACCAAAAGCAGATCTCTCTTTCTTTCTCTTTTGTGAAAATATGGTCATTTTTGTCTCGGCTCAGCTCACACTATCCTCCCCAGTCCCTCCCTCCCCACCCCCCATTTTAATTTCTTCCAGGGCTCTGCATGTCCAGTAAGCAATCGAGTCTGCTGTCCTGGAAACTGGAGGAACTCGTTGGAGAAAAAGAATTATTTGAACCGATTGTGAGAAATTGAACAGCGGCAGGAGGAGAAGGAGAGAAGAAAGGAGCGGACACATCCGACCAGGCAGCTGGGGCACTGTGCATACAGATGGAGGTGGCGGCTGGGTCCCTGTTGCGGCTCATTACTGAGAAGCACATCAGAGGCCACTGGGTGAGGGTCAGGGAGAACCTGGCTGCCGCGCTGAGCTTTGAACACGGCTGTTCTGCAGAAGGAACCCCACCCTTGTGCCACCTAGGTGCTGTGGCTGCGGAACCAATTCGGTTTTCAGAAATGCAGATCGCCTTGGGCGCAGTCACCTAGGGCTCTCGTTTCCTTCTTGTAACCTATTTCATTGCTGCTCTCCAACCCCAGGATCTTAAGGAAAATTCCCCCCACGCGGGGCGGTTGGCGTGGGGGCGTGGGGGCTCGGAGACTGGGGCAGGGGGAGTGGTGAGCGCCCCCATCTGGTGATGGGGGAAGGTAGTCTCACATAGCGACAGATCTGAGCAGAGAGGAAAAGACACAAAAGCTGTGTTTTCTGCCTTAGAGACAGTGAGCATTTCGTTTGCTTTTTGGAGTGGATTCCGCGGAATGATGTGAATGGCACGGCGGAGCTCCGAAGGGCCAGGAGGGGTCTTGGATCCAGTTCTTTCCAACGGCATGCTTTGTAGATTTCCCTGCCTTTCTTCCTCCTTTTCCTCCCCTGCCTTGTGCAGCCCTCTCCCCATTTATTACAGGGTGTCTTGGCAGCATTTCCCATGAACCCGCAGTTGCACTTGGGCTGATCAGTACATGCATGGGAAATTGTGGGACTGGGTGGTGTAAAGGGTCTGGGTCCCCTGGAAGGTTCAGGTGTCCCTCAGGAGCAGTCAGAGCCCCCCAAAGGAGTGTCCATTCTAAGGGTTGGGGTTGTCTGGTTCCACTAACTACCAACTGTGGCTAAGCTCCCGCGATGATTGTGGTGGGTGAAAATGCCAAAGAGGCAGCATGTCTAATTGCTGGTAACCTATGGATAGCGGGAGCTGTGGTTCCTATACAGCCCCGGTTTATAAATAAATGAACATTCATTAATGCAAAATGAAATCAGAATGATACTTCCCATCCAGTTTTGTTTACAAGGCAGAAATAAGTGTGTTGACGGTGGAATTTTGCTGCGGATGCTGGAGCATAGAGTTACAAGATGATAGTAATAATAGTGATTTGCTGGTGCCTGTCCCCGATCTCAAGGCACATATTACCACCTTGCATTTGCAAAGGCTCATTGAGGTTAGAGGGCTAGCTGGAAGTTACACAGCAAGGGGTTGAGTGCAGAAGTCTCACAACTCTCTGGCCCATTAGACCTCAAGCTTGCCCATACACAGAAAGTAGACCGACAACGGTTCAGGAGACCTGAATTCCGGTCCTTGCTCTGCCGCTGGCTGGTGTGTGTGGGCAGAAAATGCCATCTTTTCTCCGCGGCACAGATCTTCCAGTTCCGTGGGCCTAATTTCCTATTTGAACGTAGAATTTATCAAAGGCACACGTTTTGCTCCTGTATGTACCACCACTTACAGCCCACTTCAAGCTTTATCCCCCCATCCCCTTTATGGAATGACCCGAGTTTAACCTTTCAAAATTAAAATATTAAATAAAAGAGTCGTTTCTGTGTATTTCCCGCTTTATTTGCTGGATGGAGGGCTTGCCTGGGAGAGAGTATTTTCCTTGGGAGCCCCGCTGTTGGGCATGCAGATTTTGGGGCCTCCTTTGGGCGGGAGGGGGGCTCCCAGTTTTCAGTTTTCGTCCACCTTCTTCTCCCCAGAGCGGGCTGTCACTTGTCTGCTGGGGAAAAGCAGGGTTTGCAGCTCAGGAACATTCGCAGGTCCACTTATGAAACTGACTTCTAAACCTGCCTGCAGAGCCAGGAAGGAGGAGGCAGCCCCCTCCCTGGGGGTGGGGGCCGGACTGGCCAGTTATCTGGCAGCTCAGCCTCTAGCTTTCTCTGTAGCCTGGGGCAAGTCCTTTAACCTCTGGTTCTTCCCACTCCATGCTTCCTCCCCGCCCCTCTCCTCTCCTCCTGGGGACAATGAGAAGTCATTAGCAGCTGTTTGTCAGGTAAGTCCTAGCTTTGCATAAGTTACTCCCGCAGACCTTGAACCCGGCAAGGCCAAGTGCAGCTCAGCACTTAGATTTGTAGAACAGATTTAAAAAAAAAAAAAAAAAAAAAAAAATGCAGGCTTCGGGGGCCAGACTGTTCCAGAGTTCCCTTCAGGGGAAGCACCCAGCGCTGGTGGTGTTTTGGGGGAGGGAATGAACGAATCTGGAGCAGGGGGAGGGGTGGGTGTGTGGTCGTGGTCTACTCTGCCAGGAGGGGATTTGGGAGAGGGGTCTGAGCCACGGGTCAGAACCTTGAGATGCCCCTGGCTGGGGATTGGGCCTCAGTGGTCCCCAGGAGCTCTCAGAGCCTGCCCTGCTCTGTAATGAGGCTCCCCTCAGGGACAGGGGCACCCTTTCCCCCAAAAAGGCTGCTTCCTGTTCTCAAGTGCAAGGCAGCAAAACAAATTGCCGTCCCCAGATTGCGCTTAGACAGACGCGCTCCTGGAATATTAACATGGGGTGGATGAGGCCAGGCCCTAGCCGCAAAGGCTCCTGCCTTCCCTTACCGTTCTGGGCGGACAGCAGCGCCTCACCCAGCAGCTCTTCCAGGGCGGCCCAGTACTTTTCCAGCTGCCTGGAGTTCATCTTCATTCCAATTTCCACAGGAGCAGTCAGCTGTGAAATAAGGCAGAGTTAACAAGAAGGAAGAGACACGGAGCGCGCCATTAACCCCCGGGTGCCTCACAGGTGGCAGGAAGAATGGCCAGTAGCCACACAGCTCTGTGGCGGCCCCACTGTTCCTGGTCCATCTTCCGGGGAAGCCTCCGGCCTTCCAGGGCCAGCCAGAGAATTCTGGCAGCAAATAACCGCCCGCCCCCCTCCCCAAACTCCAACCAGGGGGCTGGATCCTGGAAGTCACCCAAGTCTTGCTGGGAGGAGGATCAACAAATCTCCCCTGGCTGGAAAGCTGGGACAGGAGGGCAGGGGTCCGCAGGAAACCCCCTGGCTCTTCCTGTGGGAGGAAAACTCTGCGTCCCTCTTCTCCTGTATAAGGAGAGCTAGCACCAGGAGCCTTGCCGCACAGGCGTCACTCCAAACGCTTTGCGTGTATGAAGCCTCTCAACAGCCCTAGAGGTAGTGACTAGTAGTGTGCCCATTTTACAGATGAGGAACCTGAGGGCAAAGAGGTAGAGTACCTTGATCAAAGCCACATAGGTACTAAGTCGTGGAGGGAGAGGGTGTGACACCCAGGGGGTCTGACTCCAGGGTCTGCACCACCAGGTGAGACCCCAAAGGAGCTGTCTGGAGGCTCGCCACCAGGAAAAGTTGTTGTGGCCGAGCTGGGGGGGGGGTGAGGGGTGGGGGCCTGACTGACCTTGCCACCACCCCAGAGCTTCCTGGTTCAGTGGTCTTGGTTCACAGGCCAGCCGAGCTTCCCTGCCTGTCTGGAGAGCTGTGGAGGAGGAGTCCCAGGGGCTCCCTGGCAGTGGGAAATGGGCTGGGGCTGCCTGAAGGGCCACGCAGAGGGTCTCCGGCCCTGCCCATGCCATCCTCTGCCCACGCCATCCTCTTGCTGAGCTATGCTTTTCTCTATGCATCAGCGTCCTCACCTTAAAATGAGGTGGCTGGATGGAATGATCTGGAAAGAACCTCCCGACCAATATATTCTGTTCTAGGGAGATGGAACAGCCTCCCCAAGACATTCTTTAGGATGTAACACATGCCTTACACTGCCCAGGGTGCAGGGAGCGGGCAGTTCCAAGTGAGCTCGCCTTTGCCAGCTGGACCAGTCCCTCCCAGTTCCTCTCAGGGAGCCCAAGGAGCATGTGGGAAGGGAAGGCAAGCTCCCCAAACCCTGCCACCCAGTGTGATGACTGCACCGAAGTCCCTCTCTGGGCCACAACTGACCTCCCTGTTTGTGGACAGTGTGCTATGGCGACCCGAGGGGATAGAAGGATCCCTGGCTGGTGTCTGGCATGAGGCAGGAGGCCTGGAGTCCAGGTCAGTTTTGCTCTGATGACTGTGCACCCTGGCAAGGCCCTCACTCTCTTTACTATCACTCATCTCCCCTCCCAAGCCCCTGTACAGGGAAGTGTTCCCCCGCTCAGTCCCAGGACCCCCTTCATTCTCCATCCATGCCTGCCCTCTCCAGGATCTCACCTGGTCCTGGCTTGAAATTCCAGCTAATTGCTGATGCCTCCCACAGGGATGTCTCCAGCCCTAAGCGCTCCTAAGTCCAGTCATCTATACCCGCCTGCCTGGGCAATGCCTCCACCTGGGTGCCCACCAGGCATCTTAAAGTTCACAGGTCCTGTCTGACCTCCTGACCTTCCTCCTGCCATCCTACAGCTAACCATAGGCTTCACCGTCTCCATGAGTCACGAACCCATCCTTCTAGGTCCTCTGGCCCAAACACGGGGCTTGAACTCACTACCCTGAGATCAAGACCTGAGCTGAAATCAAGAGTCAGATGCTTAAGGGACTAAGCCACTCAGGTTCCCCTGGGGAGACGCTTTTCAAATGTAATCTGATCTTCTCCCTGCTCTGCTCCAAAGCCCCTAGTGGCTCCCATCTCAGCAGAGTGAAAGCAAAGTCCCAGCTGCAGAGTCTGATTTCACCTCCCACTTTCTCTTTGACTCCCTCTGCCCTAGCCACTCCAGCTTCCTCGCTGTTCTCACAATGCGCCAGGTCTACTCCTGCCTCAGGGCCTTTGCACTGATTACTTCTGCTGCTTGGAATGCTCTTCCCCCAGACATCTTAGCGGTTTAGTGCCTCACTGTCTCCAGGTCTGTGTACTAATACCATGTACTGACAAAGCCTGCTCTGACTGCCCTATTTAAATTGCAACTCATCCATCTCCCCTCTCTGCTTTATTTTCCTCCGTGGCACCTGCCACTACCGGCCACACTAGGAAGGTTGTTTGTTTATCTTGGTTGTAGTCTGCTGCTGGTCCTTTTGGTATCTCATTTCTGGCCCCCCACTGGAGTGTGAGCTCCACGAGCTCAGAGGATGTACACTATCCCCAGGGCCCAGAACCCTGCTTCGCACTTAGGGCTCAGTAAATACTTACTGGACAAATGAGTCTGTGAAATTAAAGAGCTGCGCAGGACAAACCCAAGGCTGGCTCTGGCCGTGACAGTCTGTGCATCTAAACTCAGCACTGACCCAGGGGGCTCACACTGTAGCTGTCCCCACAGTTCCTTGCTAGGAGGAGGAACCGGCACCCTTGTCATTTGTCCCCTGAGGACCACACCTGCCTCCTGACTGGTCTCCTGCCTCCAGTTGTGCTGCCCCAGATCTTCCTAAGTGAGATCAGGTCACTACCCTTCTTTGAACCCCCAGTGACCCGGACATCTCGCCTGGACCACCAGGCCCTGCCAACCTCTTGTCCTCTCCCGGTATGCCCTGGCCTTGAGGGCCTCACACCTACTATGTGTTTCCTGAGGAAGGCTTTTGCACTTTTCCTTCTGGAATGTTCTCCCTCTAGCTCTTTGAATGAGAGGCTCCTTCTCATCATTCTGGTTTCAAAGAAAATCAATGTCACCTTCTCCAAGAGGCCTTCCCTGAGCCCTCCTCTGGCCAAGGAGTGCCCCCAAGGCCCCCCCCTCCATCATTCTCTATCCTGCCTCCTTTATTTGGTGCCTGAAATGGTTTACTGTCTCCTCGTTGGTGTCTGTCTCCCTTTCTCCTAGAAGGGAGCTGGTTACCTAAATGTCTGGTTTGCTGCTGTATCCTAGCACAATCAGTGGCTAGCAGGGGAGCCATTCCCTGCCCCCACCCACTAGGTTTCTCTGTATTGTCACCTTGTCTGCTCACCTTGAGAACCTGGTTTTCTTCTTCCTCTGTGGGCTCCACAAGGTCCAGAGGCCCCACTTCCTCAGACCTCTTTTGTAAAACCAGGGACTTCTTTTGACCTTTGTTGCGCTCCTTTTCCTAAGGGCAGAGTACAAAAATTGCACAAAACCCAAAACCGGGGTCTGTCCACTGTCCAGGCGGTGCCTGCCTGTCCCTGTCCAGGGTGCTAAGTGGCCTGAGCTTCCCACGGGGACGGAAGCATTCCTTCTCCCCAGGTGCTTCTACGACAAGGAGTCCCAGCAATGCGATGGCCACAGAAGACTCTCGGAGTTGTCCACCAACAGGTCAATTTGCAGAAGAATCCCTTCCTTTCTCATTCCAACACTGCACCCAGGTTGTTACTGTTAATTAAGTTAAAATGCTGAAAATAATGGCTGCCCTTCATGCATATTAAGCGTGAAAATGGGCTTTTCTTAGCAGAGAGCCTATAAAAAAGGTGGCAAGACAGCCTAGCCTGCGAGGGCACCATGGGGTGGCCCAGAAACTGGAGTCCCTGGGAGGTGATTTATAAGAGGCGAGACAGGGAGATGAATTATGGAGGAAGGAGATTGCAGCTTCTTCATAAAAATCCTGGTGCTTGGCAATTATAAGAGCAAAACCACAGAGCGGATTAATGCAAAGTGTCCTTTGGTTGCCATTTTGCTAGTTTATGTTCTACTGAGTTTGACTGTTTCTGCCCCAAATCTTACGTGGCATCCTGCTTGCTGGGTCCCAGGGCACTGAGATCAGATGCACCTCATTCCTTTGGTTTCCCTAATGGCACCCTTGGGATTTGGCTCAGGGCCTTGCCTGAGACATGGTGATTCTAGAACAATGGGCTGTCTCTTCTGGGGAGGAAGATGGTGGTGGAGGAAGTGTGTTTAGAGAGACTGCCGCATCTCCTCCGTATTTCCATGGCTTCACCCCACCCCCACGAAGAAGGGAGGCTGCGGCCAGCCTTGCCTTGGCAGAGGACACTGGTCACTGGGTCTGGGGCAGCCTGCCCCGGACAGAGCACATGGGTCCAGAGGCCACACAACCTCCCAGAGAATGGATTCGTGTCTTTGTCCCTGGTGGAGACTTGGTCTCAGACAGGTGGGACACGAAAGTCCCATTTCTTTACCTCCTCAGGTCAGAGAGAAACAACTGTCTGTACAAGATACTCAGAACCCCTGGACATCTAAAGTAAAAGGCACGGGGAGCCAGGTCTGGCAGTTACTTTTTGGGGGGACCCGCCCCCCGAGTTCTGTTAAGCCTGCCTGGTTTACTTCTGGCTTCTCAAGAGGCAGCGCTGGCCGGCACTTCTGGGAGCAGCGACTTCTTCTTTCCCACTGTGGGCATTTGCTCCCACCGAGTGCCCTGCCTTCTCTCTAAAGACCCCCAGATCCTCGTTCACCTCTTCTCTGTAGGCTGCTGACGTGCGCCAGCCCGCGGAGACCTCTCCCTCCTCCGAGCTTCTCACTTACCATCAGCGTCACTCGCTGGGCAATTAATCACGTCCTACCTCGTGACATTTCTCTTGTTCTCTATTGTTAGAGAATTTTTCATGTGTTTGTATCTTGGCTGCTGAGCCTGCTCCTTGAAGACAGCAGCCTGCTCCTTGAAGACGGAGGCTCTTAGATCTCCTTGTGTGCTTGGCATCTCACCCAGCATGGCCGTTTATACCGCAGAGATGCTCAGCAAATATTGATTGGCTTGTTAATTGAAAATCTCCTCTTAAGGGTGGGCAGGGGCAGGAAAAGGTGTTGCATGTAGGAGCTGCATTCACCTGTGTGTGGTGCTGGGGAGGAGTGAAGGTGGCAGGGAGACAGCTGGAGCTGGGGCCTAGGTTGGGTCTGGGTCCTTTGTGCTGTCCTCAGTGGGGCTAGCTTAGCTGATTAAACATGGGTTTACCAAAGGGACACTTACTTGTGCCTTAGAGAGACTAAGGCCACCTGACTGCTGAGCAGGGCTCTGCATCACTTGGGCAACACAGGGGAGGCGGGCATGCCTTGTGGTGGGGTGGCGAGGGGGGAGATTTCCTACCCGAATCTTCTGGAGCTCGCTGTGGGTGAACATGGGAACGAAGGCTTCTGTCTGGGAGGCCAGCATGACAGCCACGTGTACCACAAGCAGAGCGGCCACAGCCTTTTGGGACACCATCCTGGAGCTGGACAGCGACGAGAAGCTCTTGTCATGGGGTTTACAGTGCACACATTCCCTACAGCGGTGACCTTGAGCAAGCCACTTAGCCTCTCCTGATGCAGGCCGGGTGTGGGGCTTTACCGGAGGAGCTCAGAGCCCCTTCTCTGTCACAGAGCCAGGCCTGGGAGAGGTGGCCTGGCCCCTGCCACATGCTGGGAGAGAAGCAGTCCACGTGTCAGCTTCCCTCTTTGTCATAGCTGCAGTCCTCCAAGGTCAGCGGGGCTCATGAAGTGGGAAGGACCCCATGTCTCAGAAGAAAGACTAGATAATCAGCAGAATTGTGCTCCCCCCTTGAGCCCTCCCTGTGCCCTGAGCTGACGAGGATGACAAAAGGGAGAGACCCAGGCCCAGATGACCCCAGGTTTCCCCGAAAGTGCCAGGTGGCACTGGGTCCGGAGAGAGAGGGGCTGGAACTCTCTGCCCAGATGGAAGCAGAGCCAGATGGAAAATTTCAGCAGGGAGCAGCATCCTAGAGCTGAAGTGGGGTCTCCACCCCTTGGGGGGCCAGCACTGGCTCTGGAACGAGACTCTTCCAGAGCTCCAGCTAGCTGCCTGTTGGTTGTCTAGAAACAACACGGAGTACGTCCGTTCCCGGCAACCCCCTCCCCTGACACCTCAGAATGCCGCAAGTGCTGGGGGTGCCTGCTTGCACGTTTGGGGCTTCTTGTGTCCCAGGAAGTGGGTATGTCTGGACTGGCGGGCCAGAAGGTGGGCCGCGGACACCTGCCAGGAAACAGGTAGGTGTGGTGACCCCAGGAGAGCAAAGGCTTGAGAAATGGGGTCAGCTGGGCAGACTCTGGGCTGGGTCCGGATGGTCCTCTGGTGGGGGTGGGGGAGGGTGCTGCCTGCTGGGTGTCAGCCTCAGCTGACTCCTTACCCTCGTGCACAGTGCCCCCTTCCAAGCCCTCTCCCACACAATCCACACACTCACCTGGGAGCAGGTGCTATCTGGGGAGGGGAGGGGACCTAGACAGGTGAGGAGACTTATTCAGAGGTGGTGGAGGTTGGAAGGCTGTCTTCCTGAGGCCTGCTGCTTGACCCTGCACCCCACTCCATGTTGCCTCTGCTCATAGAAAGTGGAGAAGGGCATCGCAGGGGGCAGCCTGCTGAATGCAATCCAGGCCCCAACATTCCTGCGCTGAGTGGGCTGATGAGTGCAGGGACCAGGCCCCAGAGCAAGGAGGAGAGACCACGGGCAGCCACCACAGCAGGCAGAGTTGGGGGGATTAGAGGGTTGCAGATAAAGCACTTCAGGGAGTCAGCTTGGGGATCCCACAGCCCTTGGGCAGCCTGGATTCTGTCGGCAGGAAAGGTCCGGCCCTGGACTGGTCTCCAAGCTTCCCTGCAGTTCCAACCCCCATTACCCCTTTTGGAGAGAATCATCCAAGAATGCGGACTTGCGTCCTGCCTCCCTGCACCCAAGACCCTTCTCCTCAGTCATCCGAAGCCACCTCTACTAAGCAGGACACTCCCTCTGCCTTCTTTTGAGCCTCCTGTCCCCGTCCTACTTTCTCTCTCCATCTGGCTAACACTCCATGAGAAAGAACATGAGAGCTCAGACAGTCAAAGCCTCCCATGCCAGCTACATGCAAATTCCTGGTAGGGTCAGAAGACCACCCACCCACTGACTGCCTTCCCCATCTCTGGGGATAGTTGAGATCTGGTCTGGAACCCCGGGAGGACCTGGAGCAGTACAGAGTCTGGGCAGGGATGGAGGGCTCCCAATCACTCTTCTTCCTATCCTCTCCCTGCAGAGGCTGGAGGGCCCTCACGCCCCTCCCAAGGTGGAGACGATGCGTCACATCGATGGCATCCCATTTCCTTCAGAGATGCTATGGAGCCCTTTTCATTCTGGTGTTCACATTTAATTCCCTCCATAAGAATCAATAAAAGCCTTAAATAAAAAAAAGGCAAAATCCAATTGCTGCTCATTTTTTTGATCCAACTGGCAGTTGGCATGTCACCTACATTCATTTGCGTTCCTGGGAGCTCGGAGTGGGAGAGCTTTTCACTGTATGATGAGATACTGACTTCCCTTCTCCATCTCCCGGGATGGGGCTCCAGTCTTCAAGCGATCAGGCTGGAGGAGGGGGCGCCTGTCTGGTCCCTGCCCTCCCATAGGAGCCCCGGCTCTGGCGAGTCTGGCCTTGTCACTCAATCTCCCTAGGGACCCGCTTCACCTTTATCTTTCCAGAGTGAAGCCTCCATGCCATGTGGGGGTCCTGTGTCCACAATGAGCTCTGGGTTCCTGGCCTGTAGTTGTAGTCAATGGTACTATGCACCCACACAGCCTCTCTTTTGCCACCCACCCACACCTCCCTCCAGCTTCCCTGCTCCGGGGAAGTCCTGCTTTTACACACATGATGAGTGGCTTTAACCCGCTGTTCTGGAAATCGGCTCCGGGGCTTGCAGTCCAAAGCCTAGCGAAGTATTGGAAGGTGGCAGGAGAGACACAGGGTAAATCTCTGGACCAGGCTGGCTCTGCTCGCACCACTGTTCTGCCCTGGGGCTCATGCTGAACTCTCCCCGCCACTCCAACCATGGCTACTCACATCAGCGCGGTCTGAGTGGGACTGGCGGAGTCTGCGTCTGCTTGTCCTCTGGTATCTGGCTGATCTGACCGGTCTTTATATCTGGTATCTGGCTGGTCTGATGGGCCCTCTGGCCTGCCCTTGGGAGCCCATTAACCTTTGGCCACACCTTGGGGGCTTTGGGTGGGGAGCCCGGATTCTTGAAGCTCATGGAAACAGCAGGCAGGGCCTGCCACAGGTGGACTTCTGGGGCATTCCTGGAAGGCCTCTGCCTCAGGCAACAGTCAGGATGTGGTGGTGGAAGCCAACTCCCACCCAGATGGCACTCTCTGGCCCACTTAGAACTCAGCTGCTGGGGACGCCTGGGTGTCTCAGTCAGTTAAACGTCTGCCTTTAGCTCAGGTCATGTGGGATCGAGTCCCGCATCGGGCTCCCTGTCCAGCGGGGAGCCTGCTTCTCCCTCTTGCTTGCCCCTCCCCTTGCCTGTGCTCACTCTTTCTGTCAAATAAATAAGTTAAATTAAAAAAAAAAAAAACCACTGAGGGGCACCTGGGTGGTTCAGTGGGTTAAGCCTCTGTCTTCGGCTCAGGTCATGATCTCAGGGTTCTGGGATAGAGCCCTGCATCGGGCTCTCTGCACAGCAGGGAGCCTTCTTCCCCATCTCTCTCTGCCTGCCTCTCTGCCTACTTGTGATCTCTGTCTGTCAAATTAAAAAAAAAAAAATTAAAAAAACAAACAAACCTGAGTGTGAGGTCCAGAGGGCCTGGGCTAGTGGAGGCCCTTTCCCCAGGGGAAGCTTGCTGGCCAGTAGCACTTTCCACAGAGGCTGCTGCACACATCCAGATGGGGATTGCTCTTGGTCCAGGAACCCTTCCCCTGTCAGACCTGTCTGCTGTGGCTTTACCTCTCAGAAAGAAACAAATGTTTGGTAGCTACAAACCCAATCCTGTGCTCAGCAAGGCTTCCTGCCAGTGGGGTCTGGGCATTCCACTCCAAGGCCAGGTCAGACACTGGATCGCTGGATCGTGGGCTCGCCAACTGCTGTTCAGCCTGTGCCCTGGGTCCTTGCAGTCCCTGAGACTTAGCCCAGAGGAATGAGAGCTTGAAATGCCGGGGCTTGGAACTGAGATGCCACTGCCTACCCTGCCCCAGGTTGCAAGAATGACTTTTAAGACATGGTCAGAGATCTTGGTGGAGGCAAGATAGCATGAGCAAGGTGAAGGAGCCCCCCGACCCCTTCCCAGGCTCCGGGAGCCTCTGTCAGCACCATGGTCTCCTGAGGGTGGGGAGGAGGGGACAGGGCTCAGGTCTGTACCTGCATCTCTAACACATGGTGGTGGGGGATGGGGGCAGGCCAACTATGGTCCATGGGCCAAATCCAGCTTGTGAGCTAAGGGTAGTTTTTACATTCTTTTTTTTTTTTTTTTAATATTTTATTTATTTGACAGAGAGAGAGGGAGAAACAGGCTCCTCGCTTGAACAGAGAGCCCGACGCGGGGCTCGATCCCAGGACCGTGAGATCATGACCTGAGCCGAAGGCAGAGGCTTAAACCACTGAGCCACCCAGGCGCCCCAGTTTTTACATTCTTTTAATAATTCAAAAAATCAGAAGAAAAAGGATTTTGGTGACATGGGAATTTTTGCGAAATTCCAATTCCTGTGCCCATACATAAGGTTTTCTTGGAACACGGCCACTCTCATTTGTTTGCTGTTGTGGCTGCTTTGGGGCTCTAACAAGAGAGTTGAATAGTTGGACAGAGACGTTAAGTCCCACAAAGCTGAAGCTATTTATTATTTGGGCCTTCTAGAAAGTTTGCTTATCCTTGGCCTTGACCGTGTCTGGAGCGTGGAAGGTGCTTGATATGTTAAAAAATAACAGCCAGACATCCTATGTATCAGCTTTTAAAAATCACACAATACTCCGAGGCTGCTGCGGGTATTGTTCCATTTTACAGGTAGGAAAACTGAGGCGAAATATTGGGCCCAAGATCAGACCTATTAAAACAGCAGGGCCGGGATTCAAAGCCTGGCTTCAGAGCCCACTGTGGTTTTTGCCACTTGATGTTTGAGGAGTGAGCACGTGGATGTTTACAGCTGGGGAAGGCCCTTGATAGCGCCCCGTAGAAATTCTACAAACCTGCCACTTTCTCCTAAGCCAGCCCCTGGCAAGGTGCCTGAGCACAACCCAGTCGGAATGGACCAACTGTGACAAATGCAGGTTGTTCTTGTGTGTTCTCGGGTTTAGAGAGGTCAGATCTGGACCCGGGGAGGACTGCATGCGGTGGGCCAGGCTGTCCGCCACGCACAAGGGAAAGTTCGAAGTCTCTCCCCATCACCCCTCTACACCAGGCCTCTGAGACCAGCACCCTGCCTCTGCTGGCCCAGTCCGGGCTCTGATCCAGAGACACTCCGTCTGAGAAATGATAGGAGCCTGGGAACTGGAGACAGGCCCGCGATGAGAGATGGGGAGAAAGGAGGTGCTGGAAACAGTAAATAATCTGGGATCAATTTTCTGGGCTGAGTAGCATTATCCTGGAGCTCTCCTGTGATTCAGGACTTCTGATCCAAGCACTTTGCAGTGTTACATACGGTATCTGCAGTTTGGTCTGGAGGAAATGCAAATCGGGGTTCCCAGGAAGCTACTTCCTATAATGCAGGGGGTAACGTGGACCAGTGTGGGGCTCTGCTGTGGCCTCTGTTCTGGAGTCACAAGCTGTAAGGAGGAAGGGGCCTCTCCTTCCTGCCCGTCTTGGCTGCGGATCGTGAGGGTCCGACCGTTAGGAAGGTTCCCACCAGGAGAATGTCTTCTCTCTCCTCTCTGTCCGGGGCCTCGGTCTCGAGGTGTATTTTCCACTGTCGAGTGTAGTGCTTCCAAAATGGAGAGACGGCGGATAACAAGCCTAATAACAACTACTTTGTCTTTACCATGTACACTATCTCTCCCTACAAATGCTCAATTAGTGGCTCTCTGTCCTACTAGAAATTGGACAAAAATAAAAGGAAGGCATAATCTGATGTTCTTCCTTCTCGGATCTGGGACCGCCTCTGATGTGCAGCGGCTAAAGCAGAGGGGAGGCAAAAAACCTGGCCCACGTCTGGGAAAGGAAGTTCACAAAACTCAGAGGAAGCGACTCAAACCACATGTGGGCCCTTGATTACCTCTTTCCCCCATGTTGGGCAAAAGTATTAGCAGTTCAGCTCTCCTCTCCTCATGACCTTGAAAATATTGTTTGCTGGGTACTGCATAACATCTTCATTAATGGCCTGGAACAGGGATGCAACCGCGTGTTAATTAAATTTGCAGAGGATACTAAATTGGGAGATGTAGCAAACATCAGGGAGGACAGATTCCTAATACAAGAAGACATTGGGAGGTTAGAACTACAAGCTGGAAAAGGCCAGGTGAGCTGCTGGACATAGGTTATCAAGGCCTCGAAGACATGAGATGTGGATGGTGAGGAGAGGCCAGCAAAGAAGGAAAGCTACAACCGGGGTGACCTGGGCGGGGGACGGGAGGCGGGAAGCATGGTGGCAAACACATCGCTCTGTTTTCCAGATGGCACCCTCAAAGAGGCAGAGGACAGTGGCTAGAGGAAGACAAGAGTCTAGATAAGTCAAAATTGCCCGGAGATTGCTAGGAGTGCCAAAGCTTAAGGTATAAAAATGAAAAATGAAAGGTTTCAAAAGGCTGGCTTGCCAAGAATGCGGGTGAGAATTAAGTGTGCATTGCTGACGTTGAACAAAGGCCAAGGAGAGGCAAAGAACACAAAGAACACAGTTTCTCAAGGGCAGAAACAATGGCGGGGGGTGGGGGCTTGGGGGTTGGAGCCGTGGCTCCACCTACAGTCGGCCCTCCTGGAGCTAGAGGGGTGTGACTGGGCTCATGAGCACAAATACTAGTTGATGGTGATGGCATTTAAAACTAGGGTAGGCAGGGACCCCCTGGGTGGCTCAGTCAGTTAGGCATCTGCCTTTGGCTCAGGTCATGATCCCTCAGGTCATGATCCCGGGGTCCTGGGATAGAGCTCTGTACTCAGTGGGGAGTCTGCTTCTCCCTCTGCCTCTGCCCCTTCCCCTGCTCACATGCTCTCTCTCTCTCAAATAAATAAATAAAATCTTAAAAAAAAAAAAACAAACTAGGGCAAGCAAAGCACTGAAAGATATATTTTAGGCAACAACAGTGTCCTGGCCCATGGGACACAGGCTTTAGTGACCTGTAGGGTATTTTTATTCTTTTCCTCCCATGGCTCAGGCTCTTTTTTCAGAAGTCACAAATGATTTGTTGAGAAATGATACATAGCAGACACCATACACAAAGAACCCCCACCCCGGTACAGAAATAGTGTGAGTGGAAAGGAAAACACAAACTTGGAGAGCGTCTGTCCAGAGTTAATTTCCAATTTGTTGAGCTTCTTGTGTGTTACACCTGATATAACATTCCTGCATCTCTGATTTCCTGTTGAGTCCATTCAATGTGTGCCAACATCCCTGGACCCAAAACAATCCAATAAAATGCTTTCCTGTTCAGCTCAGCTCTGTGGACTATTGACAGCGTACGCAGAATTTGGGGACTTTGTTGAGTTTTACAATAGCATGCCTGCCGACTTCCTGGTCAATACTTCCCCGGGTGGTTAAGATACTCCTAGAAATGTCCCAGTCACTAATGTGCTTCTGGGTTCCCTTTCTATTTATGGGGGCTTATCGCAAAAGCTGCTGCTATAAAACTTAAAAAAGAGGTCACATAACTTTTTTTCCAGGGACGATGACGGTGCTTAGAGCTGGTCTGTGGGCTGGACTTTGATGGGATTTATTTTTTCTGTTCTTTCTGTTAATTGAGCTGGTGACACCAAGTCTCCTTGTAATTGAATTTTAAATCTATGTATTTATATTTTTATAGAGATGATGGATGTGTGTGAAGGGAAAGCAGATGGCTTTGGAAGTGACGAATTAATTATAAGGGAAGCCAAAGCCTCTCCTTTCTCTTCAACTCCTTCAGGGCAGGGGGCTCCCAGCACCCTGATCGGAGGGAATGAGGCACTAGAACATGGAGGCAGAGACAGCTGACACATTTTCATAAATGATTAAGGAAGTCCGTGGTTGAGAGAAGTTTGTACTTTCATGTTTCAGAAGGAAAGGAGTCTCGGTGGAGGTTTTACGCCATGTGGATAGGAGCCAAAATCATTTCAAATGTCAGCCTAATCCAGGGTAGATTCAGGTAAAAGGAGCTAGCTGTCCAAACTTTTTCTCTTCCATGGCATCAATGAACCTCATTCATTGTCTTCCCCACATCTGCTGGGCTGGTGGGTTTTGGATTTTGGGGGCTGCCGGTGGCTGCTGATGGGAACTGTGGGCTACATGTAGCTTCTGCCGTTGACACCAGTGGCAGTCATGCAGACCTCCTTCCCACCATCCCACTCTGGAGGTGAGGGGCAGGGCAAAGAGGCAATTCTCTTTCCTCTGTAGCCCATGGCTAGGGCTGAGCTGCCAGGTGGGGGATGGGCAAGAGTGGAGGATGGTGAAGGAGGCTGAGTTCACCCAGAAATTGTTGGTGGCTCAGGTCTGGTGCTCAGGAGCCATTCACAGCTCCATGCCTTCATAGTGTCTGGCTGAGCAGAGACCTGGCCTGCCACTATAGTGAGCATGCTCTTCAGGTCCTTAACCGCTGTGGATTCCTATGGGGGGCACATCTAAGGGAGGCATATGCCATATGGGCAGGTCCGAAGATCTCAGTTGGGAAGTGGGGCGAGCCAGAGGCATCACAGGAGCCAGGATGGGGGCAAGATGAGCTTGGAGCAAGTGCTGTAGATAGTGGCAAGGCTCAGCTAGTCCTACTAGGATCTTGAACAAGAACTGCCTTGAGCAGCTCTGAAGACAAGGGTGTTAGAGCTCGTCATCCTCACCTCCTCTCTCAGCGCCCGTTCCTCTTTTTCCTTTTCTACTTCCTAGAATAATATTTCCCTTGGAAGAGCAACCAAGTTACTGGGAAACTGCAGCCAAAAAACACTGTGGGATTTTGAGAGAATGCTCCCAGGTCCCAGGCAAGACCCAATCACAGTGGTAATTCATCTAAATCATTATTCACCCAGGCTCATCTCCTGAGTGTTTGACTGTCAGAACTGAGTTCCACCCCAAAGAAAAGCTATCCTCAGAGAAGATTTGCAGTTCTTCTTTGTATAAAGGAGAGAAAAAAAGGGGGAATTTATTTAAAATAGGCACGTGTAAGCTCCCAAGGGACAGGAGGCATAAACTGCAAGAACAGCTCCAATCAAACTTGAATCCTCCCAGTTTAGGATTTTACTAAGGAGGACAGAATATGAAAGGGAACGGAGTATCCCCACTCACTTCCAAGTCACATCAAGGCAGCCAGCTTGTGACAGGAAGATTACCTGCAGGAGGGCTTTATTTGATGTGAAAAGGGTTAACGTCATTTTAGCAGATTAGAAATTCTCTGGGTCTCTTAGGAATGAAAAGCAAATTCAGAGCTTTTCCATGAAGGAGTGTGCATAAACCCTTTTTAGACACTGGAAACAAAAGGAGGGGAAATGACCAGACTGACTTGCTTTGTGTTTGACACACAGGTTCATGAAGATCTTGAGTTTTATGATTCTCCTTTTATGGATGGCCTTGCTGGGGGGTGGGGGTGGGTAAATAATGGGGGGAATGGTGGGACTATGTTAAAAGTCTCAGCGATAGGATGCCTGGGTGGCTCAGTGGTTTAAGCTGCTGCCTTCGGCTCAGGTCATGATCTCAGGGTCCTGGGATCGAGTCCCGCATTGGGCTCTCTGCTCTGCAGGGAGCCTGCTTCCCTCTCACTCTCTCTGCCTGCCTCTCTGCCTACTTGTGATCTCTCTCTATCAAATAAATAAATAAAATATTTTAAAAAAAAAGTCTCAGCGATTGAACCAATCAGTGCATAGTTAACGATCACCTACACAGGGTTCAGCTCTGTGCTAGGCACTAGGTGTGATGGGCAGTGGACACTGATGACATAAGCAAGTCTATCCCTGCAGGGTCATACGCTGTGGTTGAGAAGGAGAGATGACAACAAGGAAGCAACGCTGAGTGCCATAAGATGCACTGGAGGACTCCAGAGGAGACAACTTCCTTAAGGCCAGAGTCATCAGTGGGGCAGGTGAGCAGGGTAGTGGGAAGGCATAAGAGCCTCAGAAAACTTCTCTACCACCATGCCACCATCTCTGCCTTTCCCTTCCTTCTCTCCCCTTGTGCTGCATCCCTCTGCCCTCAGCACCTCCCCACACCCCACCTCCACCCTCCCCAGAGACTGAAGACACATTTCAGGCCAGCCGTATTATTGGATTTTAAATGATGCTATGGCTTTTTAATTCTTGGTTTAATTGCCTTTCCATGCAGGGCACTGAGAATGGTTGATTATCAGGCAACTGGGCCTGGCGGTGACATTCCTTATCCAATGTCCCTTCAAGTTGCAGTGAAAGGGACATGCTCTCAGGGCCTCAATGTGGACTTTAATAGGATCTAGCCCTCAGCGTCGTTCAACTGCCAGACTGTGGTGGTCTGGCCCAGGGCGCTGTCCGTGGTGCTGACTGCTGCCCAACTTAACCGGGCTCTCTGGCCAAACCAGGGCTCTCCTTCCTGCAGCTATAGAACTTGGAGGACTGAATTTTTTTTTTTTTAATTTTTTGGGGAGAGAGAGGGAAGCCAGCGGGTAGAGAGAGAAATGGGGGGGGGGGGCTTGGGGCAGAGGGACAGGGAGAGAGAAAATCCTAGGCAGGCTCCAAGCTCACTGTGCAGCCCAGTGTGGGGCTTGGTCTCATGACCCTGAGATCATGGCCTAAGCTGAAATCAAGAGATGGAAACTTAACTGAAAGAACCACACAGGCACTCCTGGAGGGCTGAATAATTTAAACAAATGGATATATTTCCCCTTCCCCTATGGGCGGCCGAACAACCCCTGCTGCATCTCTGGAATGATTACCCCTCATTCAGTGGTACTCAGCAACCCTGCTGGGAGCTGGGAGAACAAGAGAGTAGTGTGGGCAGCCTCCACTGTGGTGTTCCTGCTGTGGGTGGAGCCCTCTATTAGCATGCCAGAGAGAGGAGCCCGGAGAAAAAGAGCCAGCCCCGCTCTCCTTCCCTCAGCCTCTGACTTCATCAGGCTCCTATGGGGATAGGAGGTCCAATTTGTCCCCTTATCATTGATGACAAGCCCAGCTCTGTGCCAAGAGGAAGGCCCTACTTTGTCCTAAAACACAGCTGCTTAGCAAGGCCAGACTGTCACAGAGCAGTGCCACACAGACCCACACAGGCAGATGCTGCGTGGGGATGAGAGGGCTCATTAGAGGATGAAACAATCTGGGTGTGGTGCTAACCGTGCTGCTGGGCGTCAGACCTTTCCTTCACCCTCCAATTCACAAGCTGCCTTCCCTGAGGTCCTGTAGGATCCCCTCAGGCCTGGGTCCGGCTTAAAGCCGTAGTCCATCTTGTCAGTTCAGATGAAAAGAACGGACACTAGAGGTCATATCACCCCCAGGCAGGGCTGGACGAGTCAAAGGACCTATAGGAATGCAACCCCACTAGCTCACAAGTAGTTAATCAACACACCCTAAAGATATAATCGCTGTATGTCTGATGAACCAGATATACCCCGTGAAATCTCTAACATAAACAATACAGATGCATTTCAGCTTCCAAGTTTCTCGAGATGGAAAAGACCTCTAGGAAACCAGATGAAGTCAATGGAGTGAGGAGACCCCTGGCCTCCATGTTGCCCTTAAAAACCCTCACTCACAAGCTACTAGGGGAGTTTGGGACTTTTGAGCGTTAGCTTCCCATTCTCCTGAGTGGCACCACACCAATACGGAGCCCATGTTTCTTCACTGCAAGAGCTCGGTGTCAGGTTTTATTGGCTTGTTGTGCACTGGGTGGGCAAATGCTCGCTTGACTCAGTTAAAAGCTCGGGTCCCAGGAGGGGTGTCCATGCCCATGCCACCACTTGGTCCATGTTCTATCCTACTGGCTCCTCTCTGGGTTTCTATCTCTTCTCCAAATGTTCTTCGTTTCCTCTCTCATACCCCATCTTACTTCTTCTCATTGAGTAGTTTATCTGATGGGACCCAATCCACAGTTGTCAGCCACCTCTTTCTCCCCCTTTTCTCCCCCCACCCCCAGCTTAATCTACCTGGAAACATCCCGAAGTCAACTGATCCATGGTCAAGGTCAATGACCAGAGGACTGAATGTCCATAAGAAACAGGAATGTAGTCCATCTCCTTGGGGGCTCAACTCTCTCTGGGACAGAGGTCTACAGGAAGACCAGGCCCTGAGAGGGTGGATTCTAGAGAGCCAAGGAGGCCACTCTCTCTTTACCAACTTGCTGAGGCCATCTCCAATGTGTGTCTTCTCCAACTGCACCAAGCAATTCTGTGATACCAGCTGATGTCCTTCAGTTTAACTCAATTCTGACACTATCTACCTAGAGGACTCACTCTCACAGGACTGCTTTCATTTCAGATACTAATTAGAACTCTAGGCTATGACCTGTGCTTTTGACTGGCTAACTATAAATTGGGAGATTCCCCATGAGCCCCTTCTTGTGTTTGACTGATTTGCTCACAGACGTCAACGTCTATAACAGATAAGCTTACATTTACTAGTTTATTATAAAGGATACAGATAAACAGCCAAATAAGAGGTATGCAGGGTGGGTCTGGAAGGGTCCCAAGCACAGAAGCTTCTGTCTCCATGGAACTGGGGTACATTACCCTCTTGGCATGTAGACATGTTCCCAACTCAGATGCTCTCTGAACCCTGTCCTTTTGCATTTTTTTTATAGGAGTTTCATTACATTGGCACAATTGATTAAATCCTTGGCCATTGGTGACTAAACTCAATCTGCCTTGGAGGTGGAGGAAAAGGGCTGAACTTTCCAATCCTCTTAGTCAAGTGGCTGGTTCCCCTTGGCAACAAGCCCCCACCCTTAGGTGCTTTCCAAAAGTCACCTCATTAGTATAAACCCAGGGGCAATAGAAAGGGGTTTGTTATGGCAACAAGACACTCCTTTCATCATCACGGCTCTGGGCTATATCAGGAACCAAAAAACAAACATTAGCGAAAGACGCTCCTACTGCTCTACTTAGGAAATTCCAAGGGTTCTAGGAGCTCTATGCCAGGCAGTAAGAAGACCAAATATGTATTTCTTATTCTAAATTCCAACATCACTCCACCATTAGGGAGTGCTCTCCTAAATGATGCGTGGGGGTGGAGGACTTAAGGACCATTTGGTGGTGGGGAGGGCCAGAGGCAAGAGAGCTCCCCCAACTCCAACTGTCCAAGCTGGAGGGAGAGGGGGAGAGCCCAGGTGCTGGACGAAGCCATAGCAGGAGGGAACTCAGGAGCCAGCAGAGTGGGGGCGCTGCCGTCAAGCCTCACAACCTGACACTGCCTACGTCCCCCCACCATCTCCACGCTGTCATTACCAGCGTGCGGGTGTGACGAGCTCCACCCGGCAGTCCCACTTTCATCACCAGCATTTTAATTCGCTGATCTAACATTTCCCCAGAACGCAGGGTTGGTTTTTTTCCCCACTTGATTTCCTAGGGCTTGTCTCTTCATTGTTTTTCTTCTTAAAAGAACAAAGCCAAAGACAAGCACCTGTCTTTTATGCTTCTGCTGAAATTTTGCAGCTGTTGTTGGTGAAGGGGGTGGGGGGTGATAGAAGGAGGTGTGTTTGGGAGAAGGAACGGAGAGGGACCAGATTCCTACGATCATGAGGTTGAGGTGCTCTTGAAGAAGCACCCCCTAGAAGGTGCTAAGTCTGGGGGAGGGTGTGACTGGCTTTGGAGAGGCCCCTTGGGAAAAGCAGCCCTGTGCCATAAGCTACCTTGACAACACCCTGGCTCTGAGAATGTGCTGGCCCTGAAGGCTAGATTTAGGGTCACCCATCACAACAGACTAGAGCATGGCCTGGGCACCTACTGGACATGGGATTAGCTCCCTCACCCCTCCCTTCCTTCCAGCATGGAAACTAAAACAAGTAAGAGGACTGTGGGCAGCAGGGATGATGAGACATCTCTCCTCTGTGAGGGTCAGCCCTGACAGACTGTAGAGGCAGGAATGAGCTTGACCATGTTCTAGAAACTGAGAGGTCAGCATGGTGTGGACTGAACCCAGGGGGGAGCTGATGGGACGTGAAAACTGGGGATGAGTGGAATGCAAGAGCTGGATCATGCAGTGCCTGAAGGCCGCCTGTGGGTATGATCATGCTTTGGCTGTCCAGCATCCAACTTTCCACCTTTCTGGGGCAGTGAAAGGAGTCTGGCCAGAAGGGCCAGATTCTCTCTCTTGGCTGGGTTATGGCACTTGACCTGGCTTGGCCAACTGCTCTCTCCTGCCCTGGACTTTGAATCTCAAGTAGCCAAAGATAGGAAGAAAGTTAGGCTCTCTCTGGGTGGTGATGGGGAGAGGTGGGGCATAGCAGCTTTGAGTATATTCTGTCCTGGCTGTTTCTGCCAAAAGATGCTTCTCACCTGTTTTCCAACCCTCGAGTCTCCTGTTGTCAGTTCTAAGGCCTGATATCTGCTAGCAGAGCCTTCTTTTCTTATGCTAGACAGAAAAAGATAGTGTCACAAACGAATGAGCACATCCTGATTGACCCTGTTTGGGAGTCTGGATTCAAATGGGATGCTACTGAGGGGTTTTAGGCAGGGATCGTTCTCTTTTCTTTTTCTTGGGCGGGGTGGGGGAGCCCATGCCTGTATGCACGCACATACGGTGGGCAGGGGGTAAAGGGAGAGAGAGAGAATCTTAAGCAGGCTCCACGCCCAGCACAGTGCCCAACATGTCTTGACCTCACAGCCCTGATATCATGACCTGAACTGAAATCAAGAGTCAGATGCTTAACCAACCGAGCCACCCAGGGGCACCTAGTCAGGGATCTTTTTATTCATTCATTCATTCATTCATTCATTCATTTTTAAATGATTATATATTTGAGAGAGCAGGAGAGCACATGCACACGTGAGAGAGCAAAAGCCAAGAGAAGGTGCAGAAGGAGAGGGAGAAGCAGGCTCCCTGCTGAGCGGGGAACTGGACATAAGACATATGGGGCTCCATCTCAGGACCCTAGGATCATGACCTGAGCTGAAGATAGACACCTCACTGACTGAGCCACCCAGGCACTCCCCGAGGCAAAGGATCTTTTTAAAGATCTTTCTGGATGCTGTATGGAGAGTGGATTACTGGGAGGCAGGAAAAGAAGCAGGGATTCCATCCGAAGGCTACAGGCCAGGTGGGAGATGATGGCAGCAGGGAAACCAGGAATTCAAGGTCTGTACTTGCAAATGGCTTTGGTGTTGATGGATAGATGGGAAAAGGAATCAAGGATGATGCTCAGGTTTCTGATTTGGATACTGTGTGGACAGTCCTGAGGAGGACTGAGGACGGAAGAGATCCGTGTTGGGGCAGGTGGAAGCAACAGCTCTGTGCTGCACATGTTAAGTGTGAGAGCTTTGTTCAGAGAGGGTCCAACCAAGCAAACAGATCTTTTTGCCTGGAGAGGTGCAGGGGTGCTGGAGAGCTAAAACAGGACATGGAGAAACAGGTATCTGCCCCTTCTCCCCCAGACTCCTGCACCCTTCCGCACACCCCACCCTCTGGAAAGAGGTGTAAGGGAAGAGGTGATGGTGCCGGCAGCCCAGGATCTGAGGCTGGTTGGTGGGAACAAGGATTTGGGGAAGGGGCTACGCAAGGGGTCTCCCAGGCTGGGAAACTGAGGCCACAGCAGAGCTGTAGCCAATGCCCAATAAGCAGCCACTGGCAGAGACACAATGAGTCAGAAAGAGGGAAGAAATACCCAGGCTTCTCCTCTTCTCCCTCCTGTCAATCTCCGGCCATTGGCTGAATCTGACCAGAAACTCGCAGGCAAGGAGCCTCAGGAAATGGAGTTTTCTGGGGGCAGTTGATGTAATAGAAAGGAGCAGGGGGAGGGCAGGGGAAGCAGGCAGGGGTCAAACAGATGTCCACCAGAAATCGCAGTGACAGTTTAACTAGTTTTCGTCCAGAATTTATCTGTGTTCTTAAAGTGCCCTTTTTCGAAGGAATGAATCTCTGAGGAGGGGATTCAGATCTTCGTGACAGGAGGCCCAAGAATCTTTCCTAGTTTCCCTGCAGGGAGACTGAACGTGACCTAGTCCATCTTGGGTGGATCTACCCTGGAAGTCAGAACCAGCCTTACTCATCTTCTAAGAAAGCTCCCCCGCTCCCCCGCTGCTCCCAGCCTCCCTGTCCAACACCCTTCTGCCTTTTCTCAGTGACAAGGAACAGCCGACTTGTCAGAAACCGGCTTCCAGGATAAAGAGAAGGAGAACTGTGACCAGGAGAGCCGTGAAGAGGTGATGACAGCTGCTGCTTGATAGGGAAAAGGGGCCCTAATTATCGCTTGGACAAGCAGGGAAGTAACAAGTCAATCAGCCAACGTGGAGGGTCGCCTGGCGAGGCAGGGCCGGCCGCCTCCCGTTAAGAGTCCTGGATCCCTTTGCAGTGGGGACGAGCTTCTGGTTGAGAGGCGATGGTGACGGAGGGGACCTGAGCCACTCACTCACTTGGCCCGGAGGGGGACCTCTGGTTCCGAAGAGGGACAGGGTGGGGTAGGGGTAGGGCTGAAGCCCTCAAGCGGCATTCTGGTTCCAGCTGGAGAGCAGGGCTCTGACAGCCTGGGGCAAGCTGCCTCACCTCCCTCTGGGGTCCTCAGTTTTCTCCTCCCTACTAACCTGATGCCTCCTGCTTTTCCAGTCTACAGAGACTGGACTTCAGCGGCGTCCACCCCACCAGGCTCAGAGCCCCTTCTGCTGTGTGCAGATAGTCGGGTCTGGCCTAGGTTCCTCTCCAAATCCACTGTCTCTGCCCTATGTGGGCATTTTCGGGCCAATTCTTCCTTCTCAAACTCCTTCCCTCCAAGCTGGGACACAGTCCTGATTCCCATCATTCCCAAAGCCTGGCTCCATACGAGTCAGGGGTTTAAACAAGCTTTAGTTGCGGCTTAGCCAGCAGCAAAGTGAAATGGGTTAGCGGGCGCCCCAAGCGCTCCATGGGCAGCCCTCTACCCCTCTCCCCCAGGGTGGCTCTTGTCTTAGCTTAGACCTGGTGCTATGGCCCCCCCTCACACCCTGAGTGAGAATGCCTTTGTCCAGGGCCCTGTAACCCAGAGCCCAGCACCCACTCTCTGCTGGGCTCAGAGAGAAAGGCCACCCTGCCTTCAGAACCTTGTGCTTATCAGAGCCATTCCCTCTAGTCAAGAAGAGGAGTTTGGCTGCACTTTGACACAAGAAAACCTACCAAATCATTTTGCCCAGAACAAAGGAGCTCTTTCCACAACACAGATCAGCGAACTGTTGATGGCTTTGACTGAAGAAGTTTGTTCCCACTTCTGGACATGGAGGCTGCGGAAATATTGGGGTTTGGCCTGGTTAGAGCCCCTTTTCATGTGAATAATGGGGATCATAAGATCTGCCCAGCTAGGGCATTGTATTAAATGGATAATGAATGTAAAGAATCCGGTGTATACAGTAGGTACTCAATAAATGCTGAGGCATTTCCCCCACTCTTGGGTCAGGTACTTCAACTGTAATATAAGGAGCTGGGGAGAAGAAGGCTGTACTGGAGGGTTTGGGATACCCCTTCCAACTCTCTGAATACCGAAGAGAGGGTGAGGGACACTTTTCTGGGTGATGACGGGGACTTAGAAGGGGTCAGACTCAGCATGGTGGTTGTGGCCAGATATCTAGTTAGAGTGGTCCCTGGTGGTCAGCTGTGTGGACCACTGAGGGGTGTAAAGAACTGGGTTCATGTCCAGTTTCCTCTTCCTCCCTGCCTTGCTGTGTGTCCCTCAGGCAAGGCACAAACTCTCTGTGTCGCCCTTGTATCAACTGTCATCGCTGCTGAGGATGGACCTGAGTATCTGATTCAGGTCTGGGTGGCCACACGTGGATGTGGGGCAGAGCCAGGCCTCGTGGGGTTGTGTGGACTGAGGGGTTGTGGGGCCTGAGCTGCGCGTGGAGGGTCTGGAGAAGCTGCCTGTAGTCAGATGTGGGATATCGTCTTGGGCACTGCACCCCTGCTGACCTCCCCTTGGGAGGAGTGACCCCACTTTTTCCTCTCTCTGGCCCTTGAGGGCTTGACCTACACCCAGCACACAGCGGTGCTTAGAGTTTGCAAAATAAATGGATTTATGGGTGAGAAGCCCTGGTTTTAAAAAATGAGGCAATGAGGAGTAACTGGATGGCTCAGTCAGTTAAGCGTTTGTCTGCCTTCTGCTCAGGTTATGATCTCAGAGTTCTGGGATAGAGCCCCAACTCAGGCTCCCCACTCAGTGGGGAGTCTGCTTCTCCCTCTTCCTCTGCTGCTCCCCTTGCTCATGCTCTCTCCGTCTCAAATAAATAAAGTCTTAAAAAGAAAAAAATAGATGGGGCGCCTGGCTGGCTCAGTTGGTTAAGTGACAGCTTTCAGCTCAGATCATGATCCCAGGGTCCTGGGATCCAGCCCCGCATCAGCCCCACTCAATGGGGGATCCTGCTTCTCCCTCTCCTTCAGCCTGCTGCTCTGCCTACTTGTGCTCTCTAGCTCTCTAAATAAATTAAAAAATCTAAAAAAAAAAAAAAAAAAAAGAAAAAAGTGAGAGAGGGAGAAAATGGTTAAAGGGTCGGAAGAATTAGTGAGGGGGGCAGGGAAAAAGAAAATCTCAGGTTAGAAAGATGCTCTGGCATTTCTTAGCTGTGAACAGTCACTTACAGCGGGGTGTACGGAGACAGACAAGACACAGCCCTGCCCTTCAGGAGCTTACAGCAGATGAGCCACAGGGAGGGGTGGACCAGGCAAAGTCTGGAGTCAGGGGGCCTTCAGTGGTAAGTAGGCTCCCAGAGGGCTTCCTGGAGGAGGTGCATTTAGAGGCAGAGTGGAAGCAGGATGCTCAGGGACCACTTCTCTCAGGGCCTGATAAGCTGCAAGAGGTCAGGAGGATGAGGCCCTTCAGGAAAGTGTCTGGGAATGGGGGCCATGTTCCGGGCACCTAGAGGGGAGGCTGACTGGGTCCTCCCCCAGCTCCTCTCCTGGCAGGTCTTAGATTTACAGTTGTGTTCAGTATAAGGCGCAGCTCACTACTGCTGAATAAATGCTTCTGGAGCCCCCACTGTGGACCCCACAAGTGGTGGTCCCGACCCACTTCTCCCACAGGGGTGAGAAGAGGATTTGGACCCAGTTTCTGGCCCAAGATGGCTCCCATCTGTTGTGCCAAAGGGTGACTTGGGGTGGGGACTAGGAGGGAGGGACGGTTACCATCAAAGGAGAGGGAGACATGAAGGCCAGACAAGCAGGCTCCCTGACTTTTTCAAGCATCAGGCTCCATGTTTGACATCAACTTTGAACAGCTTTGAATACTGACTGGATATGACCGAGTGACCAGTATTAAGTGTGGAGATGGTATTTTGATTCCTTATCGTTTGGAGAATTGTGGCCAGGTGTGGACAGATGAATCCGTATGACCTATGACGCTGGGCCCTGCTTCCCAAGAACCGGGAGGGAGGGGCGCGGCTGGGGCGTGGCCATCAGGCCTGGCCTTGGGCTGCTGGCCGTTTACGCTGCCTGAGGGGTATCTGGGCCTTCATTAGAACCTTCTCTGCAGTTTTGTCATTCTGCAATTCTCTGTAATGACGAATTAAAACAAAACAGAACAAAATGCAGCATTCCTTTGAAAACAGAAGCTTTCGATGGCGCCTTGCAGTGGAAATGTGCTGCTGGGTGAGAAATTCACAATGGCGAAAATCCACTATGGGGTCAGGGATGCTTTGGATGAATTTGCATTTCATTAGTCACAAGAGCATCTTGAGACAGGTGAAACATGGACAAAACAGGACACAGGAGGAGGGCAATGCTTAACTCACCAGAATAACCTCCAAGGTGGAGGAGGGAGGGGGAGGAGAAGAGAGTAGGGGTGGGGGTAGGGGGCGAAGCAGGGCTGGTGTGGGACAGATGGTGGGGAGGGCAGAGAACAGAGGGAGAACAGAGTTTGGTACACAGGGAGGCAGGGACCGTGGGGTTGGGGGCTTCCTGCTGCTCTCCGGCCAGGCTGGTGACCAGACGGGGGTTACTCCTGGTTTTGGGGGGAGCTCCAGCTCTAGATGCCACCACACCCTCCTTCTGCTCCTGCTACACAGGTATAACCACCTGAAGTCTGAGTGGATTGATCTGCAGGTCAGGCACCCAGTGGCTGTCATTGCTGTCCCTCTACCACGGAGGAGGGCTCTGTGGGCACTCAGCCTGGCACCCGCCTCTTTCACTGCCTCTCCCCTTATCCACGTGTCTGGCAACTTGTGGCTCAAGCTCTGGAGGGAGGGTTTAGAGAGCCCCCCAAGTTAGATGGGTGGTGGCTAGAATGGGGGGGCAGGGAGGTATGGGTCCGAAGGTCCTGAGGTCTTAGCACTTGTCACTTCCTGACCTCCCCCACTCTCCCAGATCCAGCTTCCTCTCCTGGGCCTCAAGGACCCTGTGGCTGGAGAGGAAGGGTTTTCCAGGTGTGACTGTGCCAGGTCTGCAGAGCGGCCCAGGCTCCAGGCTCTGAGTAGGCGATTCTGGGCCAGTCTTCAGTGTCCCATAAAGGCTGGAGGTCTGGCCAGCCCTGACCACCTCCCCAAGGGAAAGAGGCCTGGATCTGGGGTTTGGCAAGGCCGCTAACTGGCTATTTGACCTGAGGCATGTCTCTGCTCTCCCTAGGCTCATTTCCTCAGCTGCTGGGAACCCACATTCCCTACCAGAGCTGCTCTCAGAGACTCTACCCCAGAGAGACCAAGGGGGCAAGGAAGTCAGGGCTCCCTCTTAGCTGCAGGGCTGGAGAGGGGGAGAGCTGGCCTTTAGAAGGACCTGCTTGGCCCTGCGTTCCTGCCATGGCTTCTGTCCATCCAAATCCAACGTCTTCCTCCAGGAAGTCCTCCATGCTTGCAGCCCTTTCCACCTTCCTTTTGAATGAATCGCATGCTGAGTGCTGAGTCGTGTGCTGGGACCAGGAGGGTAGGGGTATAAGGGCTGAGCTCTTCATTGTACATCTGTTGCAAGGAATCCTCTAGAACATGGCTCTGGCAGAATCTCATCCCCAAGGGTCAGTCTTTTCCCCCATCCCGCATCAGATCACGTGCCCAAATGTGGACCAATAGACTGTGGCTAGGGAAATGAGGCAGGGTCACATGATACAGATCATGGGCCCCCAGAGTCCTAGGGCCAAGCTTGGGAACCTCAGAGCAGATGTGCTCCTGCCTTTCCTTCTCCCTTCCTAAGGTCTGGAAACAACAAGGGGCATTCTCTGTGCCCACTCCCCTTCTGGCCCCAACCCAGGACCCCATCACCTACCCTGGTATCCGGCCTCTCTTCTCTGCCTCGTCCCATGCAATCCACCTAAATGACTGCAAAGAAGTCCTTCTGAAAGCACAGTGGAGGGTCTCATCTTCCTGCTTCCCAACTTGGAGGGTTCTCTGTGGAGTCACAGCCACTTAACTCCATAGATAAGGGTTTTCACCTGCCTGCCACCTGCTTTTTCTGGCCTGTCTCCAGTATCTTCCATCCCCGCATCCCCCATCCCAGAGTCCTCCCTGCATCCCAGGCTTAGTCCAGTTTCTTAAAAACACAGGTACCGTGCTCCTTCAGGTCTGGTCACACTGTTCCCCTTGGCTGGGGTCCTTCAAGGCTGAGTGAAAATGCTCCCTTCTCTCTGGCAGCGTTCCCTGACTCCTCAGGTGGAATTGATGGCCACCTATGCTCCCAGCATACCTGTAGACACCTCCGGGACAGTCCCCCCTTCTTTCCGTTACTGCCACTTTATCTGTCTCACTCCCCATCCGATTCTCTCGTCCAGATGAAACTGGGACTGCGTCTTATTCATTTCAGATTCTGCCCTGCACACAGCCGACACATAATAAATGCTTGTTACTTGGGACAGATAATTGATTGCCACTCACATCCCACACGAATTGCTTGTTTTCTTTTAAAGCTTTAAAAACCATTACAGAAATCGTCCCCTTGGCTTTTACATGTTCATAACCACACCGAGATGGATAAGTAAAAAGCTAAAGTCCCTCATACTTTTCTCTCTCCCAATCGAATTCCCCAGGGTGAGCCTGTCAACCACCAGGAGGGCTTTCTCTAGGCCAGTGGTCCTTAAAGTTGGCGCCCTCCCCCATAACAGCATCAACCTCTGTTAGAAATGCAGATTAGAGCTCCATGCCAGCCTGAGGACCAGGCCCAGCATTCTGTCCCCAGGTGAGAGTCCCAGACTGAAAACCAGTTCAAGGAGTGCTGAAGTCCCTGGGGCCAGAGCTACCCACACCAGCCGCCATCCCCCCCAACCCAGCCAGGAGTGGAGGACCAGCAGGTGGAGCCCCTATCACAGACCCATTTTATTTTGGAGCAAAACCCTAAAGTCAGCTAATTTCCTTGTCTTTGGCCTCCTTCCGTCTGAGTGGGTGGCCGGAGAGAGAGCCAGCGTGGGCTGATGGCTGGTCCCCTTCCCCTGGGGCAGGGGGTGGTGCTAGGGCTCTGGCTGGGACACTAATGGGCTGTGTGATATTTGGCAAGTCACTATACTGCTCTCATCTCAGAAAGGTGCTGGTTCTCTAGATATTCTCCAGGACCTGAACAACAACAACAACAATCTGTGTTTTGAGCTCTCTGAGGGCTTGAAGTCCAGATGAGGGAATTTCAAGGGAGTTTCCAAAGGCAAGGAGCAAGACCCCAAAATACTATGAAAGGACCCATTCCTCTCCCATGCTATCTGCTTTCCCAATGCAGAACAAAGCGCTGCCCGTCAGCTGTGTGTCCTCCGTTTGTAGACCAATTCGAAGAAAGACTCTCTTGCGTACATTCCACCTTCGCCAAGAACGGGATCTAACAAGCATTTATTCAGAACGTACCACGTGCCACGCACTATTCCAGGTGCCAGATATCCAGCCGTGAGGGAAACAGGCAAAACCAGCCTGCCCTGATGAAGTTTACATTCTAGCCAGGGACGATCAACAAAGAATCGGAGATGGACAGTGTGTGTGGGGGGAGGGCCATGGGCTAAGTGGGTGCGGTGAGGCGAGAGGAGCAGCTCAGAGCACAGAGCCTGCAGGCCTGGGTGTGATTGGGCCCCTTCTGCACCCTGGGGAAAGGGAATTTCCAAAGGCTCTTGCCATGAGCCCGGGGCTGGTACCAGACTCTGCCTTGAAGGGGCTTCTGGTATGTTTCCGGAAAGAGACCAGACTGGCCCCAGGGGTACAGGTAATTCTTCCTTGGACAGGATTCCACTTGTGAGCTGGTGTGGCGAGGCCGGTCCGGGAAGGCTGGCAGGAAGATGCCCCCTGCAGGAGCCCCCTCCCCCAAGTACTCCCCAACCCACTACCCCCCCACCATGCAGGAGGGGATGGGCTGCCCCAGATATCCCTCCTTCTTTTTTTTTTTTTAATTTATTTCTTTTCAGCATAACAGAACTCATTGTTTATGCACCACACCCAGTGCTCCATGCAATATATGCCCTCCTTAATATCCACCACCTGGCTCCCCCAACATCCCACCCCCCACCCCTTCAAAACCCTCAGATTGTTTTTCAGACGTCCCTCCTTGTAACTCAAAGCCCAGTCCCATGCCAAGCCTGAGTTTGGCAGGTGCTCTGAGCACAGAGTCCTTGCTAATTATACCCCGGACAGATGTTGAGCCCTCCTTGCCCTGGCATCTTTTAGAGGCCTGTGATGCCAGCCTCCAAGGCCTCCCTTTTGCCTCCCCATGCCAGCCTTACCTAACCAAGAACTATTTCCGGGCAAAAATCCAAAGAGAAAGTTTTTATCTGGGGGGTGGGCTTCAGGAAGGCATAGAAATCCATTTCTCTATTTTTTTTGTAGGTTTTTTTTAAAAAAGATTTTATTTATTTATTGGACAGAGATCACAAGTAGGCAGAGAGGCTGGCGGGGGTTGGGGGGCGGAAGCAGGCTCCCAGCTGAGCCAAGAGCCCTGATGCAGGGCTTGATCCCAGGACCCTGGGATCATGACCAGAGCTGAAGGCAGAGGCTTTAACCCACCGAGCCACCCAGGTGCCCCTTCTCTATTTTTTTTTTCAAAGCTTTTATTATTTTATTTAAGTGCGAATGCTTGCACAAGTCAGGAGGAGGGGCAGAGGGAGAGGGAGAAGCAGGCTCCCCTGCAGAGTAGGGAGCAGGGAGCCTGACTTTGCAAGGCTCGATCCCAGGACACTGGGATCATGATTTGAGCCAAAAGCAGACGCTTAACCAACTGAGCCACCCAGGTGCCCCTCTGTTTCTCTCTCTCTCTCTCTCTCTTTTTTTTTTAAGGCATTCCCCAAACTGTCATTCCTTGAGCCCAAGGACAACTCTGGTCCCTTGCAGACCCCACTGGGTGGGGGAAGCCAGCACAATGAGTAAGTCTGGTGGTCCAGAAAGGGGTGGGGAATATCTGTGCCTCTGTTTCCCTACGGTTGTGTTATGGAAGGGGGCGGGACAGTCAAGGCCTCACAAGGTCTGTGTCTTGCATCAGAAGGGCCTGGCTTGCCTGCGAGCTGACTGCTGGCGGCATTTTATGCCTGTCCTGCAGCTCATTACAGGATGGCAGGTGAGTCTGGGCGTTGGGGCCCTGGGGTGAATTATGGCCCAGGGAAGGGGGGGGGGGGTCTGTGTGTGGCTGAGCCTGATGAAGGCAGCCAGGCGATTACTTAACCATCCTGGTGGGCTTTTCACTCCCAGTGGTGACATTTTTTGCTTCAATTGCTTAAAAAACAGAATGGCATCTCCCCTGGTCATTTTTCTGTTTTTTTTTTTTTCCTCATAAATGAAAAGGCAGATGTTTCCCAGAATTCCAGCGAGAATCTCGTTTCTTCTTAGCGCCTTGCAGCTCGGGATAAGATGAGAGTTACCGCCTCCCCTTCAAGGCCCCCCCCACCCCCCACCCCCCACCCCCGCCCGCCTCCCGCCCCAGCCACCTCTTCCATCCGAGTTCCCTCCTTGCCCTGGCCCTGAATCTCCCCCTTCAGCATGCTTTCTCGGTGGTCTCCCCGCTGATTCCTGATCAGGGTTTCTGGGCTTGCTGCCCTCTTTCACTCTGCCTTCCCCTCCCCATCCCTTTCCATCGTTCCCCTTTGTCTACTGGGGGAATGATTCCCCATTCCCTCCTGGACTCCTCCTCAACCTTTCCTCTTCTCTCCTACTGTCCAGGACTCTTCCCATTGCAGATGAACAAACTGTAACTCAAAGAGAAGGAATCTGCCCAGGAGCACCTAGCTCATCCAGCCTGGGTGTTCAGTGCGCTATGGCTGCTGGTCAGGTCACCTGGGGCTGGATGATCGTCCCTCCAGCCCGGTTGTCTGTGTTACAGTGTCTACCTGCAAAGCTGTAGTTCTGGTTAGACCAGACCCTTGCTCTGTGGGTGAGCAGCACTGATGTCAGCTGGGAGCTGGGGAGAGGTGCACAGCCTCGGACCCCATGCTGAGCTTTTGAATCAGAGTCAGCATTTTAACGCTATTGCCCCAGAGACTCACAAGCACACCAGAGTTTTCTGCTGGCGAGCTTTCAGGGGAAGCTCTCCGTGCTGCTGGTCTTGCCTCCAGGAGGGGGCGCTGTATCCCCCCTCCGGCGTCCCCGCAGTATGCTCGGAGCCACTGCGCAACCCCGCCCCCTCCACTCCTCTTCTGCCCCGGGGAAAGCCTTCCCGGTCCTCAACAGGCGGCCCAGCCCAGGGTGGGGCAGCAGTGGGCAGCTGCTCAGCTGATTGCCCCTGGGTCTCTTGCTGTGTAGTTAGGCTTAGATAAGTAAGGGCTTGGAAACATCTGGAAACCATAACCTGGCATTAGCAGGCTGGGCCCTTCCACCTCTTCCCTGAGGGTATGGGCCACCACAGGCAGCTGTGACCTGGGCCAGGTCCTCTGTGGCCGGGAGGGCTGCATTCGAGTCTCACAGAGGCAGGATGTGAAGGGGACAGCTGAGAGCTGGGATCCTGTTGTGTGATGCCTACCAGGTGCAGCTGCTCTGGCTCGAGCCTCAGGGGCCCCAGCCGTGGTTCTGAGAGCAGCCCCGGCTAGAGAGGTCGTCTGTCTCTGGGAAGCCACAATGCAGGGTGTCCCCAGCCCCTGTAGCTAAGGTACCGGGGCTGGAAGGGACCAGCGTCTCCTAATTCAAGCTCCTCATTTGACAGGAAGAAACAGGTCCAGGGAGGGCGAAGGACTTGGCTAAAGTCACATAGCTTTGTCTTTGGATGTAGATGGCAACCTCAGTCAGGACAGATGTGGCCCAGCTCCCGAATCCTGAAGCCATCCTTTGACTCGCCTCTTTCCCTTGCACACCCTGTAGCAGATCAGCGATGGCCAAAAATTCTCTGCTTCTCCTCCACTGAAGGATGACGGTGGTGGCTACTCGCCCTCCCCTTGAGTCAGGGCTGGCGCTGGAGTGGTTTGACCAATAGAAGGTGGTGGAATGAGAGTCTAGGACTCAGTGCTTGGTCATAAGGGGCTCCCACCTTGGTCTGCTGGAACGCTGGCTCTTGTCACCAGCTGCCATGTTGCGAGAAGCCCAGGGAACCTGAGAGAGGCCCGTGGGAAGAGGGACAGACCTTGGGCTAACAGCCCGGGCTAAGCTCCCAGCCGCTGCCGGCACACACTTACTGTGACTGAGCCATCTTGGAAGTGGCTCTGGTAGCTCCTGTCAGACTGGCTCAGCCGATGTCACATGGAACAGATGAGTCTTCCTTGTTGAGCCCTGCCAAACTGCAGACTCATGAGCAAAATGCACGAGTGTGGTTGTTTTCAGCACCAAGTATTGGGGGTGGTTTGTTATATGGAAACACATAACTGGAAAGCACCCTGAATCCAATCTGTCAGCTCTGCCTTCCAAATATAGCTAGAAGCCAACCTCCGTAATCTCTTACTTGGAAGATTACAATAGTCTCCTGATGGGGTTTCCTGCCTCTGGTCCCTCGCCCCCTACAGTCTGCTCTCCTACTGAAATAGAAGCCAGACCGTGCCCTTCCACTCGAACCCTCTACAGGCTCCCAGGTTCACTCACAATGAGAGGCAAAGTCATTTCCATGGGCCAGCAAGCCCTGCGGGAGGGGATGCTACTTACCTCCCTGCCCTTGCATTCTCGTCTCTCCTTGGCTCCCTCCACTTCAGCCACTGGGCTTTTTAATTCTTCACCATTCTAAGTTCACGCCTGCCCCAGGGCCTTTGCACCTGTTGCTTTCCTGAGCCTGAAGCGCAGTGTTTGCGGATACATCTCATTTTGATCCCTAGTCAAACTTCCCAAGAGGGACTTCCCTGATCACACCACATAAAAGAGAACCCCTATGCCTCCCCAGCTCCCTTATCCTGGTGTCTCTTTCTCCACAGCTCTTAGCACTGGCTGTATGTTGATTTTATTATCACTTTCCAACTAGAACACAGACTCCTTGAGAGGGGGGATTTTTGCCTGTCTGCTTCACTGCTGAATCCCCAGCACCCAGCTCAGGTATGGCCTGCCATGGGTGCTCAGAACATATTTGTGGGAGTGGAGTAATGCATGAGAGCTGACCTGGGCTGGCAGGAAGCCCTGTGGTTCTGGGGGCGGTAAATGCTCCTGTCTTTCTCCTGCAAAATTCTCTTCTGCGGTGCCCCTTGCTGGGAGCTTCTGGTTTCTGGAAGACTACACTGCCCCCCCCCCCCCCTCCCAACTCAGTCCTCCAACCTCTTTGGCACTGTCTCCCACTGGGCCCCGCTCATACTTGTCCCTGTCCCTGTCCCTGCCCCTGCCCCTGAAATGGCTTCCTCCAGTCTCTACTGCTTGTTGAAATCTCATCTGGCTCCAATCTCCACGTCAGCCACCGGCCACGTCCTCCAGCAAGGGTCTGCTCAGCTGGCCGTTTGGGAGCTCAGGAGAACAGAGAGAGTGAGGGCCTGGCTCCCGAATGAGGCTGTTCCCCTGGGAGCCTGCTCCAGGGGTCTCTGGGGGTGCCTGCGGCCAGACATCTTTCTGCCCCCATTGAGCTCAACATCCCTGGCTCCCCAGACATGCCTCTCCTCCGCTGAGACATTTTCTTTCTCATGTCCGTGCTTTGGATAGCCGGCACCCTGCAGGGCTGCTCTCCTCACCCGGAGACAGCGCCAGGCCCGGTAGCCCTTTACAAGGCCTCACGTGGCACCGCAGCCCCAAGCTCTCTCCCCCAGAATGTCTGCACCCACATTTACATCCCTGACATCCTCCCGGCTGCATCCCGCTACTTTCATTTCGGCTTGAGAAGGAGGCTTGTAGCTGCCAGCAGATGAGGTCTGCGGGGCACCGGAAGCGAACCTCAGCCCTGAGTCTCTAAAAATAATTTTCTATTTGGCTCCAGAACCTGGTTCTGCTCTTCGTCTGCCTGCAGGAGGCCTTGAGAGGGCCTGGATCTTGACGCTGTGCCGTGAAAACCTCAGGTAGGGGGTGCTGAGACCCTGCCAGCTCCTGTCCCCTCCCTTTCCCCACCTTCAGGTGGCGAGGCTTGGTCACATCAAATCTAAGATTCCATTCATTTAAAGAATGACCGTTTTTGCACGTACAAGAAGGGGGAAAATGAGGCCGATTAAACCGGAGTAAGCCATCAATTACTGGATGTGCTTAGTTTCAGGGATATTAAAATGTGAGAAGCAATGTGCATCTTTGGTAAAATGCGGTTGTCGGGAAGGTGGAAGAGGCCTTTCCTCTCCAAGCTGGGCACTCTCTGGCTCACACCTTCCCTGAAAGGAAGCAGTGACAGGGTTGCCTTCGATCCAAAGGCTTTGGCTCCCACCCTTGCCAGGCCTGTCTGTGAGAAGAACCGGAGATGGGGGTGATATCAACAGAGGACTGGGGAAACCAAGAAGGGGATCCTGGCAGTAGAAAGTGGAAAGGAATCTACCACCCACAAAGCCTGTTGAATAATACAGTCACAAGCCCACGCCATTGTCTTGTCAGCCCAGAGCCAAACAGATGGCCTCAGCCCCTGTCCCCCTGATCAGAGTCATGGGGGACTAGCAGGCAGGCAGAGACGGTCTGAACCCCCCCCCCCCCGCCCTGATTACTCAGCTCTCCATGCTCAGCAATGATCTTGGCCCCCAGGAAAGGAGGGAGAGCGGGTGCTGGAGGGAGCCACGACCTTGGCTTTCTGGGATGGAAACGGGATCCTGCAACATGGAGTTGTCAACACCAGTCCAGGGAGATGGGATGATGCGGGAAGTATGAACAAGGGAGCAGAGCCCAGAAAACCTAAGAGGAACATCTGACTGTAGCAGAAGGGACTGAAGTTTGGCTTGCAGGTGGAAGGAGGTCCCTTGCCCACTGCAGCGGGCACCACCGAGCTGCCCACATAGCCCCCTTAAGACTCAAGAGCCTGCTTTCCCCATATGGTAGGGAACGTGGGCTGTTGGCAACTCTAAGGGGAGCCCCTCTTGCTTCTGAGTGTACTTGGCTGAAAGGACCCTCCTTCCTCAAGGCTACCCCACTTTCTGGAGGCAGCCTGCATCCAGTGACTGGTAAAGGCATAGCATAAAGGAAGGTCCTCCTTGCCTCTTGGGGCGGGGTGGTGCGCTGCCTGCAGAGCCCTCCCTGGTTGGCAGCTCCTGAGGGTGGCGGTGGGGGTGGCCAACGCCTTTGCTGTGCCCGCAGCAGGGCCCAGCTCCTCACTCTGCCCTGTCCTGCCTCCTTCACTCCTGCAAGGGTCCCATTCCCAGGAAACCTGCCCTTGAACCTCCAGCTCAGGGTCTCTCAGGAACCTGACCTGTCACAGAGACCTGGAGGAAACAAGAGGGGGCCGTGAGTGGCTGTAGGGAGTCCCACTCAGAAGCTGGCAGGTGGCCACAGATAACCCTGGAGACTCCTCCCCAGCCTGTGGGTCCTCCGGGCAGGAGGAAGGTCCCCGAGGGCCCCTGGATGTGTCTTCCAGGTCAGTCCTAGCTCCCTGCCCAGCCATAGCACCAAAGGAGAGGCAGCAGATGGAGGCACCGTGTATCTGGACCGTGGCAGGGGCTGGGGATGGAGATGGAGCTCAAGCAGGGCAGGCAGGTGATACGGGGCTGGGGGACTCAAGTGGGCTGGGGTCCACGGGGGCCCCCTACCTGTGTGCAGAGCAGAGTACATTTGAGCTATATGCAAAGCCCCGTTAGCCAGTCTAGGTCTGTAAATGATCGCATGGGTAGACGCGTGGGTGCATGCGCGCACGTGCGTGTGTGCATGTGGAGGTATGAGAAAGCTCGTGTGTGCTTACACCTGACACGTAAATGCGCGGGTATGAGCGTGCACAGCTGAGTATGTGCATTGTGGGCGTGAGTGTATGCACACAGGCCCGTGTGTTTATCGACGTGCCTGTGTGTGGGTATAAACTCACAGAGGCAACTCATCCTCTGTGTCATCTTCCTCTCCAGCTCCAGCCTTTCTGTCTTGCCTCAGCTTCTCTGCCTAAGCTGTCATGAGACCCGTTCTTCCTCCCTAAGTCTCAGCCTCCTCCAGGAAGCCTTCCTTGGTCAAGCCAACACCAATTCCAAGCCATCCATTCTTTCTTTCTTTCCTTCTTTCTTTAGATTTTATTTATTTATTTGACAGACAGAGATCACAAGTAGGCAGAGAGGCCGGCAGAGAGAGAGGGGGAAGCAGGCTCCCTGCTGAGCAGAGAGCCTGATGTGGGCTCGATCCCAGGACCCTAGGATCATGACCTGAGCCGAAGGCAGAGACTTAACCCACTGAGCCACCCAGGTGCCCCTCCAAGCCATCCTTTCTTGCCATCGTGTGGTTGGCTCCATGTATTTGTCTGTGTCCCAAGATCTGACCGGAGGCATCTAAGCCTGAGGACAGCCTCTTTCCCAAATGGTCAGGGTCTCCCCAAATATGGGGACTGGAATCCTAATTCCATCTTCCAGATGGAGCTCAGTAAGCCCCACTGCTAAGGCCCTGAGAGAAGGGTGAAGGCTGGTGATCTCACTCCCTGCACCAAGCATAGTCTCCCTTCTGGATGACCTAGGCTGGTGGTTCAACAGAATGAGCTATGGGTTGGGCATTGGCACCCTGGCGTTCTAACATTGACTCAGGGTGACTTGGGAAAACTTCTGCTTTCAGGTCCAGGTGCCTCATCTGTAACATAAGGCGTTAGACAGATGGTCCCAGGGCAACCCGTGGCCCTGCCCTCTGCCAGCACAGCTCTGATACTGTACAGACCCGCACAGCCCCTCGTCCCTCCCCCTGACCCCGGGCCACCTCTCTGTCTTCATTTTAAGCTTGTCAGTTGACCCGGCTGCCGGCGGTACCCACCCCCTCAGCTGTGCAGAGGGAAGGAGGAGGGTCACTGGGCCACATGTCCTGTGTTATTACATTGAATAAGCTGACAAAAGCCATCAGAAGATATATCATTTAATAGGAGATTAAAAACCAACGAGAGCAGCTGGGGTTCTGACCCAGAGACTCTGCGTTTTTAATTTAATTTCTTTTGCTGCTCAAATCACAACATTCGAAAATGATAAAAGTAGCTGTGTTTGCTCAAGGGTTTTATATCATTAATTGATTTGGCTGAAGTTTTCCCATAAGCCTCATCTTTGGGAACATGCTTCTCATTTTAAGCCTCCAGACCCGGTGAGAAGGGGACGTGCAAGACATGTGGGGACAGGAGTGGGCCCAGAGGGTCTGCTCTTGGCAACCACCTCCCCTCAGGTCAGCCTGGCCCCGCGGCCTGTGCAGAAGCCTGGTGGCGTTGCTGCTCCAGCATCTAGAGAGGGCTCTTCCTCAGTCCTAGGTCTGAAAGGCCAGAGCCCGTGCGGTCTCCCCTGATGGGTGGCAGCCAGAGGCGGCGGCAGTGGTGGCGGTGGTGGAAATCCCTGTAGGGGCTGCTTTCCGGCCAGGCCTCATCCTCCAAGGGACATTCAGTGGAGGCCAGAATCCCAGTCTTTTTTATTTTTTATTTTTTTTTTAAGATTTTTGTTTATTTATTTGATAGACAGAGATCACAAGTAGGCAGAGAGGCAGGCAGAGAGAGAGGAGGAAGCAGGCTCCCTGCTAAGCAGAGAGCCCAATGCAGAGCTTGATCCCAGGACATGACCTGAGCCGAAGGCAGAGGCTTTAACCCACTGAGCCACCCAGGCGCCCCAAGAATCCCAGCCCTTTGTCCCCCACCTCCCCATCTCCATGGCGACCCTTTCCTAGGGAGGAGCTCCCTCCTGCCCTTATTTCCCACAGTGCCCGGGCCAGGCCCCAGGTCTGACAGCCCATGGTCAGGGCTTTGGCCACGTGAACAGAACAGCCTTCATGGAAGACAGGCGTTTATATCTAACCTCAAAAGACGAGTGAGAGTTAACAATATATGTACTATTGAACTTCTGATTATAAATAGCAACATATGGGCCTATTGTCAAGCACTTGGAAAATGCGGGTAAGTCATATTATGTTCCTTAGAGCCCCTCGGGTGGCTCGTGAGGAGCCACCAACTGGAGCCCATGCAGGCAGGAGGGAAGCCATTACTTGGTGACCAGGAGGGCTGAGGTGGGCTAGACATGTCCCCACTCTCACTCCTGTCCCTTCAGTGTACATGTTCCTTGCCCTCAGGCTGCCTATCTCTCTAAGGTTGTAAGACTGGCCTCACTCGCTCACACTTTCAAGATGGAGGAGGAGAGAAACGCTCTTTGACAACTCCAGTTCTGAAAACCCCAGGGAAGAGCTCTGATTGGCCTGGCTTGGGTCACATGCCTCACCCTGGGCCAATCACTGTAGTCTGTGAGGCGGGATCAGGTCCCATTGGTCCACATGGCTTGTGTGGTGGGGCAGTGTTTCCCAAAGTCGGGAAGTCAGGCAAATGAAGTGCGAGATCGCTATGACGTACATTTTCTATTCACAAGGCAAACATCTCAGCAGAATAGGCGAAGGCATGTAACAGGAGGAAAGCAAATGGGGCCAACATACGGAAAAATGCTGGGCTCTGTCAACAGAGACGTCCAGGTGGAAACCACAGTGAGAGAAAACTTCCTGCCCACTGGATTGACAAAGACGAAATGTCTCTCCCGTGGGAAACGGGAACTCTCCACTCTGGGTATCCCTGCTTAGGAGCATACCGTTAGGGCGTCCTGGGAAGGGAAGGTGGGCCTGCCTTGCCACCTGGCAAACGCACTTTGGGGTTTAAATCCCAGAGCCCATCTCACTTGCGTGCGCAAGGAAACCCAAGAGCAACAGCATGTTTGTTTGTTTTAAGAGAGAGAGAGAGAGAATGGTGTGGGAGGGTACGAGAGAATTTCACAGGGGCTCCACTCTTAGCATGGAGTGGTATTCGGGGCTTGATATCCCGACCAGCGATCACAACCTGAGCTGAAACCAAGAGTCTGACACTTAACAGACTAGGCCACCTAGACGCCCCAGAGCTGCAGCATTTTATGGGAAAAAATATTGTCCATAATCTCAGCATCTATTAACCAGAGAAAGGGTAAATAAAGTGTGGGATATATATATATATTTTAATTTACTTGACAGAGATCACAAGTAGGCAGAGAGGCAGGCAGAGGTTGGGGGAGGGGATGCGAAGCAGGCTCCCTGCGGAGCAGAGAGTCCGATTCGGGGCTTGGTCCCAGGACCCTGGGATCATGACCTGAGCCGAAGGCAGAGGCTTTAACCCATTGAAGCACCCAGGCACCCCAAGTGTGGGATACTTCTAAATGGTATTCTTGACAACAGTTAAAATTAATGTTACCTGTTACCAAGATGGATTAAGTGCACAAACATGTGGAAAGCAACTTGCAGGAAGTCTTGTGCTATTTTAAAAAACTATAAAAACATACAAATATGATGTGTTACTTATGATAAATACATAGGTAGATATTTGTGGATAATAAGTATCCATAAATACTTACGGATGAATACTTATGGATAAATACATAGGATAAATACGTATGTTTAAAATCATGCATGAGAATGACACAAGTTTAGGGTGACTGCCTTTAGAGAGAGAAGGGGCCATGTAAGGACCTGGGGAGAAGTATACAAAGGAATTCCGTTGTGTGTGTAATGCTTTTTTTCTTTAAAAAATGCTCTAAGACAAAATTTAAAAATGGGGCTCATTCTGTACATTTGTATGTGTGTGCACAGTTTTGATGTCCTGCTGTTCGCTTAACATTTTATAATGAGCATGGAAACATGATTTTTAATGTCTGCATAATATCCCCTTAAAGGAATGCGCCATAATTTATGAACCCATGTCCTGTGGTACATATAGAGGGTTTCCACCTCTACCTCCCATTTTTCTGCATCACAGCGACTGTCCTTAGACAAATTATTTTCTTAGGTCAGAGAGCTGGGATTACTGGGTCAAAGGTTTGAGCTCTTTTTAAGGCTCTTGGTAATTATTGGGTTCTTTACATTGCAAATGACAGAAAACCAATTCAAACTGGCTTAAATAAGGAGGGACATGTGTTGGCTTATGTGGCTGAAAAGGCCAGGAGGCCCCCGACTGCCTTGGCTGCTCCTGTTCTCAGAACCCCAGTGAGAATGTAGGGAGAGCTGGGATGGATCTTACCGCCCCGAGGATGCCGTCTGTTCCCCGGACATGAAGACTGCTTTCAGGGGTGACCACCTGCGGGCTCTGCCCACCCACTAGTCCCCCTCTTTCCACATTCACCTTTGCTTTCCTCAGAATCAGCTTCTTCTCAGACAGGACCTCCTCCCCTCCCCCCAACAGGTGCTTACTGTCTGCATTCGTTCCCTAGGGGGACTGTAACAGATTATAACAAAAAGGGGCCTCAAACAATAGAAATATATTCTCTCACAGTTCCGGAGGCCAGAAGTCTGAAATCAAGGTGCCAGAAAGGCTTTGCTTCCTCCCTCTGGAAGGTTCCGGGGAAAACTCTGTTCCTTGTCTCCTTAGCTTCTGGTGACTGTCAGCATTTTGGTCACCTCTTGTGGTCACCTCTCTCTCTCTGTTCAGCTTTCACGTCACCTTCTCCTCTGAGTGTGTCCAATCCCTCTTATAAGGGTACTTGTCATAGCAGTTAGGGCCTACCTGGGTGATCCAGGCTAAGCTTCTCTCGAGATCTCTAACTTAATCGTATAGTTGTCATATGAGGTAACCTTCATAGGTTCTCGGTGTTAGAAGTGAATATATCTTCAGGTGGGGGACGTGTCTTCAGCCTTCCCTCCTGCCCTTGTGGCTCAGAATCCCAGAGGAGGAGCTCAGACAAAAATCCCAGGGGAGGGCTCTAATTGGCCAACTTGAGTCATATGCCCAAACCTAAGCCAATCACTGGGGCCAGAGCACAGAGGGCCTCTGATTGGTTAGGTCCAGTTACACTCCTAACCTGGCAGGTAGGAGAGTGGGGCGGGCCCCACCTAACCACGTGGACTAAGTGCTATCACTACAGGATAGACAAAGGAGGAGGCCAGGGGCTGCTCACAGGCCCCTGTTGCCCCAGAGGCTGGAGCACTTCTCCAAGGGCATGGGTGGTTGGAGAGAGGGTGTCCTGTCTGCCTTGTAGCAGGTTACATTCCTGGGTGACTTGTCCCTATCCTCCAACAACCTGGGCTCAGCCTCCATGCACCCTCTCTCCTCAGGAGTGGGGTGGGGAGGGAAGCTCCCTTCATCTTCCCAGGGTGGAGTGCGGGGCCTCAGATGACCTATGGAATAAGTGCAGGGAATGGAGGGTTCCCACTGAGGGCTCCAGTAGAGGAAGTTACAGCCTCGGGGCCACATTGCTCCTGGGTCTGGCCTCTCTGGTCCTCACAGTTCTGCCCTGGACCAGCGACCCTCACAGAGCTGTCCATTGTTGTAGGTGGGATGGGGGTGGGGTGAGGAGTCTGAGCCCCTGTGCAGGTGCACCTCACCCCAGCAAAAGTTCCCTCAGGGACCTGCAGCCTGAGTGTTTGTGTCACAACTCCGTTTTGAAGGGAGGGACACTCGGGTAGTCTGCTTTTTGAATTCAAGATGCTGGGACACCCAACAAATGTAGCTCAGGGACAGACAGAAGGCTTGCCCTGATCCAAGAGGACTGTAATGACTCAGGCCTCTGGGGCGCCCCACCCCCTACCTCTGACTTCCACACTTGACCTTAACTCCCTGGGCTGCTCCTGTTCTCAGAGTCCTAGTGAGAATGTGGAGAGAGCTGGGATGGATCTCCCCACCCCAAAGATGTCCTCTGCTCCTCTTCCCCAGACATGTGTGTGGATGAGCGTGTGTGTACACACACAAACACACACACACACACTGACTCACAAATATGTACCCAGCTCTTCAGCCTCCCACCCTGACCAGCAGCCCAACAAACCCTTCTGTGTTCACACATCCTCCCCACAGCCAGGCCTTCACCAAGAGCCATCAGCCTGCCCTGGCTCTAAGACCCGGGCCGAGTCAGCCCATGGGGTCTCTGGGCAAACTGGTACTGGGCTCTGAGATCCGTGCTCGGGCTCAGCATCTCTTCTATTCCTCCTGGTGCTGCAGAGGTTGCAAAGCTAAAGACGATGTTTCCCAGACTCCTAGGCACCGAGGCTCATAGCTCACATTCGGTCCTGCTGAATCAGGGTATGTGCATGAGAGTGGGAAGGGCAGAAGGGAAACACCACAGCTTCCTCTCCTTCGGCTATTTGCTGATGGCACCTGGGCATCCCCGCTTCCAGTCACCAGCTTTGTAGGAGCCCAGATGCAGGGATGGTGGCAGTTGTTTGTAGCCCTGTGTCCCATTGGCTCTGGATTCCCCACCTTTCTGATGGGGCTAGCCCTCCCCAGAGGGACCACTTCAGCACGGTTGCTCTGAGACATTCCTGGAGGCCCAGCCTAGAGCTGATACCTACAGCTCTTCCCCTGACTTGGTAAACACCTCATTCCCTGTATGACTTCCCTCTCTGCTTAAAATCCCCTCGCTGCTTCTGTTTCCTGCACTGGACCTTGATTGAAACAGACACAAATGTACTTTGTGCCAACAGTTTGGACATTTAGCAAGAAGCCAATAGGTCGTGAGAGGTCCCAGGACCAGGGCAACCTCGAAGGACCACACGGAAGTGAAATCTGGAGCTGTGTCTCCAGAGAAGGGCCCTCCCAGCCACGCACAAGCACACACGCACACACCTGCGTGTGTGCACATACACACCCACACACATACAACCTAGAAGGAGGCAGAAGGGTGCTCTCTCCCAAACACTGATGCTCCAGTGTTTGGGGTCTTTGGCCACATATAGCCTTGGACTGCTGGGTCACATGCTGAAATGTCAGTTCGTATTCCATGGTAATCCCCCATCCCCGACCTCGGCCATTCCAGTTCAGTAGCCAGCAGGACAGCTGTCGTCTCGGGGAAGGGATGAGTCAGCATAAAGAGAGAAACAAGCAGTCACGACCCGGCTTTTGAGTTTTCAAAATTGCATTCCTCAAAGGGAAACGGAAATGACTCACGTGGATAACGGTTCAGGAGACGAGAAGGTGGGATGACACAGAACAAGCTTCCCACCCTTCTCCTGTCTACACACACATCCTCTTCTGGAGGAAGACTTGGGGGAGAGTTAGAGGGAAAGGAAGCAGGGCAGAGACAGTTTAGGGCCCTGAGAAAGAGGAGTCTTGAGGTCACACCTGACCTTTCAGCTTGGTTCACACAGCTACCTGATTGGGTTGCCAAGTTCCAATTCCAGATTCTTCCAATCTCATTGGTTTAGCTCCTCTTTCTCAACTGGGTCCCAAGTCAAGGTCACTGACCGGCCTCTGAGGAGATGGCCTTTGGCTCTGTTGACCACCCATGGTCTAAGCGGCTGTGGCCAGGAAGTGTGTCCCATGGATGGAGGTGTGGGGTGCCACGTATAGGAGGTTTAGAGGGAGCTGTGGGACAGAGCGGACACACCTCATTCTAGAATGTACAGCTCCGCTCACAGATGGCCAGTCCTTCAAGGTGGGGCCCGGGGGTTATAGGGCTTTTGGGGTTCCTTCACCTCATTGGTCCATAAGGGAGCCACGGAGCTGTCACCCCGGGAACTAGGAGTTTTGCCAGATGGAGTGTTCATCTGCTTTTGAGTTGTTCCATGTTGCTGGAAACTTTGTTAAGCTTTGTTAAGAATTCCAGTATTCCAGGGCGCCTGAGTGGCTCAGTGGGTTAAGCCTCTGCCTTCGGCTCAGGTCATGGTCTCAGGGTCCTGGGATCGGGCCTGGCATCGCGCTCTCTGCTCAGCAGGGAGCCTGCTTCCCCCTCTCTCTCTGCCTGCCTCTCTGCCTACTTGTGATCTCTGTCTGTCAAATAAATAAATAAAATCTTAAAAAAAAAAAAAAAAGAATTCCAGTATTCCTTGGGATGCCTGGGTGGCTCAGTCAGTTAAGCGGCTCCTACAGCCCAGATCATGATCCCAGCGTCCTGGGATCGAGTCCCCACATCGGGGTCCTTGCTTGGCAGGGAGCCTGCTTCTCCTTCTGTCTCTGCCTGCCGCTCTGCCTGCCTGTGCTCACTCTCTCTCTCTGACAAATAAATAAAGTCTTAAAAAAAAAAAAAGAATTTCAGGTATTCCAGCAGCAAAGTCCACGCCCCTTTTCCTCTTGACAGTCTAGGGCTGTCACGTGTGTGCACTGTGCCTCAGTTTCCTCTTTTGTAAATATAGACACTTCTTGGGAAACTTACGGAACATTCATCAGCATAGAAATGCTACGGAGAAAAACAAAATAGGTCCCATAAATATAAACCTGTGGGGAATGGTGAACACAGTCCCCCCATCTGTCTCTCCCCTAACTGGGCCCCCAGCCCAGACCACCCTCCACAGTCCCCTTCAGACCCAAGGTATAGAGAAGAGGAGCCTCCTTCACCCGTGGGCAGGCTCAGGGAGGGGCTGGGTGCGGCCGGTCTAGGGGCGGCAAGGTGCTGACGGAGCCCTTCTCCCCATGATGGATGACCCTCTGGCTGGAGCCGCAGTTCCAATTTGCTCCCCATTTGGACAGCCGCTCTACCCACAATTCAACTTGTCAGGGCCACAAATCACTCTGCGCCATCAGACCAAGGAGGCAGCGTGGAAGCCCGGAGGCAGGGGCAGAGTGGTTCCTGGAGAAGCCCAGGTTGGGTTCGGGGTGCTGAGGCTATGAGGCTCAGCTCTATCCTGGGACCTCTAGGATCCCACACCTGCAAGCTCTAGCCACCCCCACAGTTCCCGATGACAGGCTCTAGATCCACTCCTAAGCCCCATCCTCTTCCCAGATCCCCCCGAAATAAGTACAACAAACTCTGTGCTTATTGTCTTACTTCCTCAAACTGCCCTGCTAAACAGCCCGGGCCCCACCTGTGCTCAGAAATCCCAGGGCCTCCTGCTGCCTTCCAGTCCCTCCATGGGACCGATCTGCTCCATTTCCAGGCCATCACGGGAGGTAGGGCTATTCATTCGTTCACTCATTCACTCATTCATTGTGAAAATATTGATTGAGCATTCATCATGTCTCCATGGTGAGCCAAACTGCGAGCCCAGAGTCCAGGTGGCTGATGCTAGTTGAAGAATTAGAGACGTGTACAACTCCAAACTGAGACAACAGCTGAGTGAGGAGGAAAGATCCTGGGACCGATGAGGGCAGGTTTCTGGGGAGTCTGCCAGATCTGCAGTCTCTCTCCACTCCCTTCCTTTAAAGCGCTGCTTAAACTCACCTCCTCCAGGAAGCCTTTCCTGATCGCCCATCCATCCACTCCATCAGTGGGCACCTCGTGATGTATCTCTGGATTCAAGACTTCTGGTGATGTCTTTTCTTTCTGTTAAGCCCCCAAGAGTAAAGGCTCCCTCAACATAGGCCTCTGTCTCCCCACGCATGGTTTGGATACCTCCAGCATCTCCTTAGGACTCCACTCAGATGCTTCCTCCTTCCTTGGCATGTGTCTGGGGCCTGGAGGGAGATCCTCCTGTGGCCCCATCACAAACGGGCTCAGAGGGCATTGAAGTTGTCCCCCACATTTCCACCAGGTGTCTCTGGGGCATCTAGCTTTTACTCTGTAGACCCAGAGATCCCTATTCTGGTTCCGCTCCTGCCCCTTGGCCTCCCACTACCTCTGCCCTCTGTTAATGATGATGTAGAGGCAGACAGAGCACATTTTGATCTACAGCACCTGCCTCCCTCCTTGATGGATTTCCCAGGCTCAGATATTACTTTCCCCAGCCTGCTTCAGCGTTCCTGGATTCATCTTGCCGGAAGGAACTGGTGCTGTTGTGTTTGGAATGCACCAGAAAGGTGACACTTCCGCATGTCCCTGCTGGGGGACCAGCCAGGATCTGGGAGTGGCTGGTGGTTGAGGGAGTGATGGCTGTGCTGGGCAACCAGCAGGCTCCAATGCTGACCCATCAGTTTACCTCTCTGCAGAATGGGTAGAGGCATACACACTTTCCCTCCTCAGACTAACCAGAAGTTGGAGAGGTGCATAAGAAGGCAAGCTTCCTTTAATTCTGGGGTCTGGGAGGCAGAGGCTGCCCATCACCCATTACTATCCTCCAGAACATCCCCATGATGGAATCTTCTACAAAGAGCCAGCCCCCTTGCAGCCACTTCAGTGTGTGAGCATCTGCTTTTAGACAAAAACCAAGGGGGGAGGGCAACTGTCCTCTGCAGAGAGGAATTCATGGTTGGATCCTCAGTGATGCATTTTCCTGGTGAATTTCAACGAGTATTCTTTTGCCGGGCATTGATTTATTCTCCAACCTTTCCGGCACTCGCGGCTTGTATAAAGGGAGGACGGCGCACATCAGAGGCAGGTCTGCCGAACTGATCTCAGTGGAGAGCCTTCCGCCCACCAGATATGTGGGAGCCGGCAGGAATTGGGGGGGGCGGGCTGGTCCCTCTGCGGCTGCGCTCACATGTCTGCCCCCCAGGGCGTGTTGTTCGGGTACCTACAGATCTGGGGGTTTAAACTCGGTAACCACCCTTTGTTTCTAGGGGGAGCAGAACAAAGCTGCTTCCACCCCTGAGCCTCCCCTCCCCTCTCCTCTCCCTTTTTGCCCTGCGTTTCATCTCCCCTCCCTCCTCTTCCGCTTCCCACAGGCTGCCGGAGATCACCCCTTCACTCTCTCCCCCTCCCAGCACCCCTGTGAGGTTTGCACAGGCGGCTCCCTGCCCTTGGGGGCCTCTGATTGGGCAGAGGGGAGGCACCCGCAGAAGATCAAAGGGTGGGAGGGTAATGGGGTGAGTGTTTATGGTCTGAAAAGCCAAGAGTGGGACTTGGGGGGGGTAGCGAGTTTGAGCCCCACCATGGGGATAGAGATTGCTTAAATCTATAAAATGTTTTAAAATTTTAAAAAAGTACCAAAGCCCCGGCCGTTCCTGCGTGGCAGCTCCTCTATGCTCACCCTCTCTGGGCCCACTCTCTCCCTCACCCCTGCAGGTTTAGGGGAGCTCACGGGTTCCCATGCTGCCTGCCAGTTTTCCCGAGTCCTGTGGACACCTCTGGTGTTGGCACGCCATCCCCCGGGAGGAGCCATCAGCTTCCTGACTTGCCTTACACTTGGGTCTGACTTTTTTTTCAGTCCTGGTCCTTTTCTCTCTAATTGCCCCTCCCTGGGCTCATCGTGGCTGGGAAGGGGCTGGCTGGGGAAAACCAGGGCCTCCAGGGCTGGGTTCCAGGGGCGCTGGTGACCTGGTAGGGCCTGGAGTCCCAAACGTGGTAAAGCCCATCAACTATTTGGAGGGCTCTGAAATTGAGTTGATCCATCTAGAGGTACACAGGCCGAAGGGAGTTGCTCTAGGTTAGCCCAACCCCCAGGAGGCATGTTGATAAAATAGATCCCTTCCTTCTGTGTGTGTATAACAAGGAGTCACATAACCCGGAGGGAAAGATGTTTCCAGTTACTTGCCTAGGACGCCCCCTTCCAGGGGGACCGACCACCTTGAGGCCGGGAGGAGAAATTTGATTCCTTGCAGCATTTTCCATAAAACATAAATCTCATGAAATGCTCCTTACAGGAGGGGTTTTGTGGCCAAATAAGTTCGAGAAATTCTGCATTCTGCACACTCCGGGCATGTTCCCTCTATCAAAGGCTCTGAAATGCTCTGCAGTGAAGAATATCCTACTTAATATGTGTTCGGTTCAGTGTCCCCAAAGCTGAATCAGGGAACCAAAATACCTCCTCCCTCCCCGTTCATTTCCTGAGCTCAGGGTTCTAGAGAACACACTTTGGGAAACTTTGATCACAGGCTCAGCGCGTACAGCTCTGTGCAGGAGAGAAATAATAGGCAGCTTTGAGCCAGGCAGATAAGGCTGGAGTCCTGGCTCTGGTTCTTAGTGGCAGCCAGGTGGTGGTGGGGGACGGGGGATGGGGCAGGGTGGGCGCATTTACAATCTTTCACGGCTACGTTTCTTCATCTTCTCGCTAAAGGGAAGAATCCACTGCTCCGAGGATTCGAGATGATCTCGTATCTTAGTGAAGACTGTCTTGGTTGCAAGAACAGGATCCATGTTCAACAAAAAGGGGAAGGTAGTGGAAAGATGCTGGGGGTCTTCGGGGACCCCCCCAGAGCAGAAGTGCAGCAGGAGGGCTGAGAACCAGGAGAACTGGTAACCTTGACAGTATCCATACCCCATCCTTCAACTCTCCTTCCCTCTGCACAACTGCTTCCTCTGTCTTCCTCTGCAGACCATGTTCTTGGCTTTCAGCCTACCCCCCGCTGCCATGACAGCCTCAGCTCCTGAGCTCCTGCCACCTCTCCTGCCTCAGTCTCAGCCTGGACTGGGTGTGGTGCCCCTCAGGACAAACTCCAACCCCCGCCCCCCCCCAGGAGAGAGTGCCTGGTTGGCTCGGCGTGGTGAGTGTCTGCTCCCGTCCAACCACCCGCCGCCATGGTGCTGGGGGAAGTGCCGACTTGGCCACCGTAATGTAGCCCATCTGGGTCACAAGCAGGTCACAAGCAGCTCTCAGCACATGTGGTCCAAGGGACACACAGGCAGAGCAGAGAGTCTGCCATAACACAAAGTGCCTGAAAGCAGGGTAAATACTCAGTAAGTGTAGCTCGCATGACTGAGTGAATTCTGCGTCTCGGAGAAGGAAGTAGCATTTAGCATCGACAAGGACTGTTGTCCATCTCGAGGGCCTCCACTCCCACCCCAGAAACTTCCATGTGCCTAAAATCACTAGGATGCAAGACACAAGAAATGTCCACAAAGTGTAAAAAAAAAAGTCGGTAATTCGGACTATATTCAAACAAAAAAACCTCTGCCCATCAAAAGACATCGGTAAGAGTAAAAAGGCAAGAGGCCAAGTTGAAGAAGATAGTTGCAGTACAGGTGTCCAACAAAGGCCTGGAATCCGGAATATCTACAGAACTCCTCTAAATCGATAAGGAAAAGACAGACAATCGGATTACAAAATTGGCAAAAGACCTGAATAGGCATTTCATAAAAGAGGAGACCCAAATGGCCAATAAACATAAGGAAATGGCTTTAACATCATTAGTCACCAGGGAAATGCAAGTTGAGGCATAAAAGGATACGGTTGCACACCCACCTGAATGACTCAAGTGAGCGGAGAAAGGTATCAGCCCTCCCGGGAGGTTGTGCATCGAATGGGACTCTGAGATGGTGCTGGCGAAAGTCGCATTGGTGAAGCCGCTTTGGAAAATCACCGGGCAATATCTTTGACACCCGGACACAAGCAAATGCAATGGTTCTATGCGTGGTAGACAGAGACCCTTTGGAAATTTGTGCACGCGTCCACAGAGATGTGTGCATTGAAACCTTCACAACAACCCTGTCATAAAGCTGGAAACACCTCGGTGCCGCTGTCCATAGGACACAGATGCATCGTGGCACAGGCAGGCTGGCATGCCACACCACAGTGAGCATAAATTAACCACGATGGGCACCTAACAGTATGAGGGAGCCTCCCAGTGTCAGGCGGAGAAGACCAGACACAAGCGTCTGTGTAATTCTATGCATGAGAAGTTCAAAAGCAAGCAAGACGGATCTAAGCTGTTTGAAGTCAAGCTAGTGGCACCGTCTGGGGAAGTTAAGGACACAAAGGAGGCCTGGGGGGATTCTGAGGGCTTGTTCGAGTTCTGTGTTTTGATCTGGTGGCGAGTAAACAGGTGCAATTTGTGAAAATGCATCAATCCATCCTCTTACGGCTGGTCAGTCTTCTGTATTCGTGTATCCGCTAAGAACATGCATGAGAAAACCTTGGAGAGATGATTTGAAATGCAGGGTCCTGGGGCACCTGGGTGGCTCAGTGGGTTAACACTCCTGCCTTCGGCTCAGATCATGATCCCAGGGTCCTGGGATGGAGCCCCACTTCTGGCTCTCTGCTCAGCGGGGAGCCTGTTTCCTCCTCTCTCTCTGCTTGTTTCTCTGCCTACTTGTGATCTCTGTCTGTCCAATAAATAAATAAAATCTTAAAAAAAAAAAAAAGAAATGCAGGATCCTAGGACCCGCTCCCAGAGACTCTGATTCATTTGGGTCCGGGGTGGGACCTGGATGTCTGGATTTGAACCAGTTACCCGGGGGATTCTGGTGTAGGTTGATTCTGAGCAGCAGGCTTTAACCTGGTCCTGGCCAGTGCTGGAGAGCATCAGGTATAACTGGGCCCTGCTTAGTGGCCTTCACAGTCAGCCCGAGGCATTGTGGGGAAGAGTTCAAGGTGCCGAGCAGGAGATGGGGAGGTGGAAGGGGCTGGCTAGAAGGACAGGGAGAGCCTGGGCAACCCAGGGAACAAACCCCCTCCACCGGAGCACTCTCAGTGGAAAAGAAGGTGTGGCCTCGCGGGCAAGAGTTGTTGGAGGGTGAGATGTGAGGCGATCCCCAGACGGCCAGCCATTCTCAAGTCCAGTGTGGACGCCGGGAGGGCTGCATTCGATGTCCCAGCTAAGTGACTCTCGGGACCTCAGTTTGTCTTGTTCAGTGTGAGGAGGGACACTCTTGATAGCCTCAGGGCTGGGTTCTAGTCTGAGTTCCAGTTCTGGTCCTGCCCTGTAATACCTGTGTGACCTTGGGCCAGTCCTCAGCCCTCTCTGGGCCTCAGCTTTGCACCCATAAAACAAAGGATGGGACTCTACGACTCTGACTTCTCTGTTTATCTGGCCACCTTGGAACAGCTCTCCCCCCAGTCCTGAGCTGAGACCCGTCCCCTATATGGCCGTGGATGCTCGGACCAATGTCCAAGGGTATGTTTCGGGTCTATTTCGTCCCCATTTCCTGCCGCATCAGCTGACAATGAACTCTTGGAGGGCGGGGCTGGGCTCTAGTTCATCTCCGTCCCTAGCAGTGCCAGGCACAGTGTCAGACACAGGAAATGTTGAAAGCTCTGGGGCCTCTCAACTCAGGCATGCTGGGGCTCTGGTTCTTCCCTTTCTCGGACTAGTACAAGGACACCCGGGTCCCAGCGGCAAGGTGGTCTGCAGTGCCAGCCCCCCTCCAGCTGGCCTGTGATAAGATTTGACTCCCAGAGGGTAAGGGGAACCAGAGAGGTGCCCCATCTCTCCCTCAGGCCCAGAGCCCAGACAGGGCAGGCAGGCCGGTCGGTGGGTGGTTCTGGCTGTCTCCCTGCTGAGTTCATTTGAGGGTGAATTATTAACTCCTGGCTGGGGCAGGGCAGCCAGAGCCCCGGGCGCCCCCTGGAGCTGACAGGGGCAGGCTTGCGCTAATTGAAGGCTTAATGAATTTTCCCAGTGGAGGCTGCAGCCGGTGCCTTCCCTCTGCCATCTGGCCATTTGTCTTCTACTGGTGGGATTATCCTCTGCCTGTCCAGGACACTCGCTGCCTGCTCCTCCATCTGGGCCCCAAGCACTGCGGGCTCCCAGCCTGGATCTCCCCTTAGGGGCTCCTTCCTTGGCCCCTCAGCCCCTCACCCCTTGGCCAGGCCGTATGCTCCCATCACTCTTCATTCTTCGGCCTTCAGGCTTACTCCAAATTTTGGATGTTTCCACTTAGGTCCTGGAGACGTGCCAGTCGCTCCTGAGTGGTCCACTAGAATGTTCCAGAGGTGGGCAGGGCTGAATACTCTTGGCCAGCCTTCCAGGGGTTCCTGAGGACTCAGGGTATCAGTCTTCACAACCTACCACTGTTTGTGTGAACAAGCCGCTCCCTCAGGCCAGGTTCCAGGACTGAGTGGGTAGCCCCAGTGGATTTGCTGACTACAGAGGCAGGTGGGGGAGCCAAGGGCCGCCCAGAGGTGACTCCCCCAAGACGAGGTGCGAGGTGCGGCAGACAGAGGGGGGAAACTTATGTCAGGGAGCTCCTACAACGAGCCGGGCATCCCTCATCTGATCCTACTACAGAAACATTCTTCTTCTTCTTTTTTTTTTAAAGACATTTTTTTTTAAAGATTTTATTCATTTATTTTGACAGAGATCACAAGTAGGCAGAGAGGCAGGCAGAGAGAGAGGGAGAAGCAGGCTCCCCGCTGAGCAGAGAGCCCGATGTGGGGCTCGATCTCAGGACCCCGAGATCATGACCTGAGCTGAAGGCAGAGGCTTAACCCACTGAGCCACACAGGCACCCCTAAAGACATTTATTTTAGATAGAGAGGCGGAGAGAGAATCCTCAGGTAGGCTTGCACTGAGTGTGGATTCTGCTGCAGGGCTCGATCCCAGGACCCTGAGATCATGACCTAAGCCTGAATCAAGAGTCGGGCGCTTAACCAACTGAGCCACTCAGGTGTGCCTACTCAACAACATCTTGATGTAGCTATAAGGTCCCATTGTACACATGGGGACAGGGGGGTGCAGGGAGGTAGCTCATTTGATTACTATCCCACTGTTGGTACGGGGGGGGTGGGTCTCTGGGGGCTGGCTACTCCGGGGCCCACAGAGCCTCCCAGTTAAAGGCACCTGTGAGTTCGTATTGGCCATTCGGGGCCAAGGAAGTGTTTCTGGCATATCTCTGGGTGTAAAGACCTGGTGTTCCACTGTGTGTGACCCTGTGCGGTTTAGCACTTTATTTCTTCCTCTGCACCTGCTGGCTGCCCCGTCCCTACAGAGTGGGAGGAGGGCAGGGTGGGACAGTGAGAGAGCCCCAGCGGGGGGAGCTCCCAGGGGACCTGCTCTGCCACCAACCTGATAAGTGACTTTGGGTTTTCTACTTGGTCCTCAGTCTTCTCATCTCTAAAATGGAGATTAACAATCGCCGAGCTGCTGACTTCTCCAGATGCTGTGGGCTCCCACCATCAGAGCTCTTCCATGGAGGACTATCACTGTCGCTGGCCTGGGGTGCCCACTGTCCCACCCCCCAGCATCTTCCAGGCCATCTGCTACCCACTCACACCAGGATACCCCAGAGCCTCAGGACCCAGGCTCCAGGCTCACTTCTGCTATTCACTCTGCATGACCGAAGCCAAGTTACCTAATCTTTCAGAACCTCATGCCACCTGCCTCAAAGCAGGAGTGGAGATGGACCCTGCCACTGTTACAGGGAGGTCTTTGCCATGGGGTCTGAGCAGGACACTCATGCGCCTGGGGCCAGAGCTGGGACTAGAGGGGGCAGGGATGGGGAGAAGAAGGACTGGGGTTAAGGTTGCTTTAGGGACTGAAGCTCATTTGAAATTGGGATAGAATCCAGATTCTTGTCAATTCCAGTTTAGGAACAAAGCTTCGGACCAGATTTGGGATTGGTGCTCTCCGTTAAGGGCTGGGCTGAGGAGTGGGGCTGGGTTGGGGTCTGTCTCTGGGACTGCTGTGTTAAAGGCCAAGACTGGAGGTGCAGAAGCCTGGGGAAGAACAGAGAGTGGGAGTCCTGCCTTTGCCCTGACCCACTGCTGCACCCTGAGCTCATCATTTTGCACCCTTGGCCTCAGGCTCCTTCCTGGTTGGCGAATAGGGGTCGTCACCCTGTCCTGTGTCCCTACAGCTCGCACAGAACAACACTAGCCCCCATGCCATGAGCAGCTCCTGCCTTAGGTTCACAGCTAATGCCCTCTGTGTATCTTCTTTAATTACAACAAGCAAAGGAAAGAAAAGATGGAACACTGTCATGACAGGCTACAAGGCACCATAAGCGAGAAAATATGTGAGATACCAGGCCTTGGGTATCCCTTGCTTTCTATAGATCAGTCCCCTCCAGCTGGGCCCCCAAATAACAGCTTGTCCTCACCAATCTGGCTGCAGGCTGGGCCTCTCTCTGATTCCTTCTGAGCCCTAGGGTCAGGGAGAGGGAACTAGAGCTGCCTCTGAGTTTCTGGAGGGGCCCTTGGGAGGACACCTCAACCACCACCCTGATCCCTGCTCCCCCGGCCCCTCTTGGGGCCTCTAGAGACCATCAGAGCCTCCAGCTCAGGTGCCTAGCTCTGGCTGCCCCCGAAGTGCTGGACAGGGCGACTTCAGCCACTCTGCCACATCCATCAGAGCACATTCCAGCCTGGGACCATGGACCCCAGCTCCCTGAGGTGAGGAGGAGAGCCGGGCTGGGTACCCATCTCGCTCTCCCAGCACCCGGGGTGCTAATTACATGCACGTGTTGCTTGGAGACATGCTGAGCTGTCAGAGCCTGTCAGCCCCTTAAAGCCACTCTTGGGGGCAGGGGACCCTGGGGCTCCACCGACAGAAGTCACGAAGAGGGGCAGGGCCTTTCTTTCTGGCCCCGAGTCTAAGATCTGCAGTGCATCAGGCCTATCCCTCCTCCCGTCCTGCACCAGGCTCTAGACCTCTCTGCTCTCCTGGCAGGGAGAGGAGATGGTTCCTGCAGGAATGGTCTTCCTTGTCCCTTTTCTGGAAGCCCCTGAATCGTTTCCATCTGCTAGGGGTATTCAGATAGTTGCTCAGAGTGGCAGCTCAAAGAGTCCACTCTTAGTGGCCCACATCCTCTCCCTGCTCCAGCCTAGGGGTCTCGCTGTGTCCCTGGAATGTGCCCTCACCCTCCTGTTGCAGGGTCTCGGCACGCCCTCCTCCACACATCCATTCCTATATCAGCTCTCAGGGGACCTAGAGGCAGCTGCAGGCCTCCCTAAATGCAGGCGGCCCCAGCAGGGCCTGGAGCATGGTGCAGGGGTAGGTGGCTGGGAGTATGGGGCAAGTTCAGCCGTGGAAGTCACTTGGCACAGAGCTTTTGCAAAGTGGGCGCTGGCTCCTTGGCCAAATGAGCATTCACCGTGGGCCCAGGAAGAAGACCTTGGATCCCTATGCCCCTTCTGGCCCTGACATTCTGGGTGAAGACCAGCTGGGGTCCGGCCAGTGAAACTGATGCGCAGAACAGAACAGGAGGGTCTGACTTGGGGAGAGTAGTTGGGTGGAAGGGTTGGGGCTCAGAGGGGGAGGGATTGTTAAGAGGGCAGCATGGAGGTCCACAGGATGGCCAGGTGGGGTCAAGAACATACCCTGCCTTGCCCCCCTCCTGTGTTTGGGACCCTTGAGGTGTCTCTTAGCCTTTTTCCCAGGAGCGGGACTGACTCCAGGCCAAGGGAGCCCGGTATATGCCCTGAGCAGACGCTAGGGGGCGCTGGATTCTTTGTGAACTTGGCTGAATTTACACTCTGGGAAGGGGTAGGTGGGGGAGGGGCATATCCTAGCCCTGCATCCGGGTGAGGTAAGCCCTGGCTGACCAGCCAGGCTGCTGAGGGAGTGGCCAGAGGCAGGGTCCTTGTACCAGGGCCCATCTCCCCGGGAAGGGCCTTGCTTCATCCCTGCTGCCGGAGGTACTGGCTTCGGACCATCCCCAGTGGCCTGAAGGATCCTGAGGCTCAAGGGGTTCAGACAGGGGGAGGGGAGATATGAGGGAAGGCGCAGCCACCCTGGCCAGTGGGTGTCTTGCCCCAGCTTGCTGCTGGGGTATGAATATTTTCATGCTACTTTTCCATCCCCCCACACTGGGCCCAGGCCTCCATGAGACCAAGCTGATGCCCTCTGGTCTTTACCACCTCTCCTCCCAAATCTGGAAGTTTTCAAACCACCAACTGGGACTCATAAATCAAAAATGGATTTTAGGGGGTGCTCAGTGACTCAGTCGGTGAAGCGTCTGCCTTTGGCTCAGGTCATGATCTCAGGGTCTTGGGACTGAGCCCCTCACCAGGCTCTCTGCTCAGCGGGGAGTCTGCTTCTCTCTCTCCCTCTTCTCTCTCCCTCTGCCCCCCCAACCCCACTCATGCTCTCATGCTTGCTCTTTCTCTCAATCATTTTTTAAAAAGGGAATTTTTGTTCTGTTCTTGGGGTGAAGCACCATGGAGGACAAAATCTGGGTGTCCAGTGTTGGCATTTCCAAGACATTTCAAGGGTCACAAGGACAAGGGATGGGATACTGAGGACATGACTTCTCCTTGGGGAGGCAGCCATCTGTCAGCTGGATTCTGGCCCCAGGGTCGATGATGGGGAGGTTCTCCCGGCTGGAGCCACAGCCTTTACTCTCAAGTGATAGAAGAGAGGGTGGTCCAGGAGGGCCCCTCCGCACTGCCTACAAACATCAGGGTGCAGAGCCCTCCTTGAGGGTGTCCCCCTCTGGTGGAGATGAGTCTAAGCCCTAGCCTCCCTCCTCTCCCTTCGAGCCAGTCTTGGCTGGGTGCCTGGGGCCCACTGAGGTCGGCTGCCAACAGCTCTGGCATGGGCGGGGGGATTACCCATAGAACCCCCACAGATTCCTTGCAGCCTTCTTGTTAAACATTGTCTGCTGGTCCTGGTCTGGTGTTTGAGCATCTGGCTTGACCCCCTCTCTGTGTGGCATTCTCCCCTCCTTCCAAGATAGGGTCTGATGGTCTAAATGCCTCCCTCTAGCCTTTTCCTGCCATCTGGCCTCCTACACGGGGCCTCCAAACACAGAACACTGTCATACCATGTGGCGAGTACAGACCAGAGTTTCATGCTGCCTGCATGGGAGCCCTCGCCCTGCTTCTGAAAGCTGAGGGTTTACGGGCCTCAGTTTCTTCATCTATAAAGTGATAGAATAAGAGAACCAGGGGCGCCTGGGTGGCTCAGTGCGTTAAAGCCTCTGCCTTCGGCTCAGGTCATGATCTCAGGGTCCTGGGATCGAGCCCCGCATCGGGCTCTCTGCTCAGCGGGGAGGCCCGCTTCCTCCTCTCTCTCTGCCTGCCTCTCTGCCTGCTTGTGATCTCTCTCTCTCTGTCAAATAAATAAATAAAATCTTAAAAAAAAAATAAGAGAACCAATCTCCCAGGATTGCTGGGAGGATTCCAGGTAATAAGGCAGGTAAGGCTCCTAGGGGAGTGCCAGGCACAGCCTAAGTACCCAGCACATTTTACTTATTACTTTTTAAAAGATTTTATTTATTTGAGAGTGAGCAAGAGAGAGCACGAGCATGAGCAGGGGGAGGGGCAGAGGGAGAAGCAGACTCCCCGCTGAGCAGGGAGCCCATCCTGGGGCTCGATCTCAGAACCCTGAGATCATGACCTGAGCCAAAGGGCAGACAGTTCACCGACTGAGCCATGCAGGCGCCCCTGCCCAGTACATTTTAGATTTTATTTTTAGGAGACCTGACGGCAGGGAAGAAAAGAATACGATGTGAGTCCGGCAAATCTGGGTTCAGTTTGTGGCTCTGACAATTGCTGGCTATGCAACTTCAGCCACGTCTGTTAGGCTCCATTTGTTCATTTTTCAGATGAGGATTAAATAATGACCTACTTACCTCCCTAGGTTCCTGTGAGCTGAGGGGTCCATCAGCAACTGGGCTCTGGGTTTAGCACACAGCTGACACTCATTATCAGTTAACTTTTCCTACCCTTTTTCCTTCCTGCCCTCCAATCCCCAACCCGGAGTCCAAACATAGCTGCACCTGGTCCTTTTTGGCCGCTGTGCCTTGATTCAAGTTGCTGTCTAGTCCCTGTGACCTGTCATACTTGTTATTCCCGGGCTGTTGCAAGTCAAGGCTGCCCCAACCCCCCGATGGCAGTTGCCAGCCTCTGGGGCTGTTTGGAAGTCTGGTGAGACAACAGGTGGGAGAGCCCTTTACCCACCCTAGAAGGTTCCCTGTGCTTGAGGGGTGAGGTCATCACCTGTGTGTGACACAAAGAGCTGAGTGCAGTCCCTCCAGAGCCTTCTAGAAGCAGGACGTCCTTGGCCCGCCACCTCCTTCTGAGCAAGCCTGGAGTCTGCTCCCAGCCAGCACTCCTGCTTCTCCATCCTAAATGCCATTTCCCCCCCATCTAAATGCCATTTCCCCTGTCTGGGCCCGAGCCACTGCCTGCTGTCTGGGGCGGCTGGAAATTTCTCAAATGTCGCTTTGATTTATGGCTCTAGTTAATTCTCGAGGAGGCCCGTGAGATGCCCTGAGCTCCAGAGCCTCAATGGGATAAATCATTTAACAGGTGGTTAAATATTCTTTAAGGTCTGAGGAGCACAGGCAGGGTATAGACTGGGGACCGAGGCTGGGGGAGACTTGGCAAATTTCTGAACAGAGAAAGGGAAAACTCCACAGCCATTTCAGAGCCACAGGGGACAATTTGTCATCAGCCGTGGCTGGAGGTGGCAGCAGGGGACCCCTTCATACCCACGGACTTAGGAGGCCAGGGGCACCGGGGCACTGGAGGGTGTGGGGATGGCAGCATGGGGACCAGAGGCAGAGGCATGTGTGGTCCCTCTGGGTGGGAGGAACCCATAGGACCCCAGAAGCCTTTGGTTGAGACTGAGGACTCCGATGCCACAGAACTCAGGGCTAGAAGCCAAGGCAGCCTGATGACGCGGCTGGCTGGTCTCAAGGAATGGGCGGTAAGGAGGCGTCAGGCAGATTGGACAGTGACCGCCCAAACTGATGGCCTTCAAATAAATGACACAGGACCAGCCAAACCAAACGGAGCTGGGCTGTCACTCTGGAGACCCCAGAATGACGTCATCCCTCTATCGCACCTCTGCAGGGAGCTTTACGGCTTCTTGACGCACTCCCTTCTTTGGTAAGGTGTAATCCTTACGCAGGCTCCCAGGGCAGCAAGGCAAGGGCTCCTGCTGGTGTCTGAAGGAGCAAACAGGCTCAGAGAGGCTGAAATCTTGCCTGAGGCCACACAGCTGGTCACCAGACCCCAGGGAATCCAGAAGGAGATAGCTCAGCCGGAGGGAAGAGGCCTCGGGCGCAGGGGCATCAGGAAGGGGACCCGGAGGTCACAGGTCCACAGCACCCATTTAAAAGATGAGGAGACAGGTCCTGAGAGGGGAAGAGATAGACCCAAGGGGATAGTGGCGGAGATGGGGATGGAGTCTTGGGGAGAAGGCCCGAGAGCAAATGTCTGTCCCGCACCGAGTGTCCTCTCCGATGAAGGTTGTATTAGTGTCTTGGGAGGCTGTGAAAATCAGAGTAGCAGTAGTCAGGTGGGAGGGCAGCGGGAAAGGGAGGCCCCCTGGGATAGCCTCCCCTCCCTCATCCCCCATACTGGTCCTGTGCTCACATTTCTCTCCTGGTCCCCTGCCCCCCATCTGTCCTGGGGTGCAGGGCTAGGATGGGGTGAGGCATCTCTGTGTCCCGTGGGAGGACAGATTGGTCCAGGGCCGGGGCTCAACTCCATGGGTGGGAAGGAGCAGGAGAGGCAGGGGCTGACATCCTGCCTGAGCCTGACCTGACAGGGAGACAGGTCTGCCTCGGGGATTCGGGCCTGGTGGGGTGGGGGTGGGGGGCGTTCCCAGGAGCGCCTCTTCCCCCAGCTTTCTTTTTTTTCCTTCTTTTTTAAAGATTTATTTATTTGAGGGGGGGGTGCAGGTGAGTAAGGAGAGGGGCAGAGGGAGACAGAATCCTCAGGCAGACTCCCCGCTGAGTGTGGAGCTGGACGCAGGGCTTGATCCCAGGACTCCAAGATCATGACCTGAGCTGAAACCAAGAGTTGGTTGCTTAACCGACTGAGCCACCAGGCACCCCCGCCCCCGGCTTTCTGAGCAGGTTGGAATGCACAGGAACAGCTCGAGGGGGCACAGGGTCCCACGCAGGTATGCGGCAGCTGCCCTCCCCTGCTTCCTAGCAGGGATCTCCAGGAATTGGTGCTTGCCGTGGTGGATGAGCTGGCCCTGTGCCCAACGGGACCTCTGAACCCCTCAGGAGGTCCTAAGGGCTCAGGAGGCAGTCCAGGAAGCTGAAGTTGTAGGACTGACTCTTGTTTTGGGAACAAGGTCAGTCCCCTCTGTCCTGGGCTCTAAGCCCCCAGGGGACCCTGGGGTCTTAGACAGTGCTGGGTCAGGGTCAGGGAATCCCTAGGGCATAGGCCACCCACCCATGCAGCTGTGTGTGTGTGTGTGTGACAGGGAAATGTCACAGCACTGTGCCTACACCCACATCACTATCCCACAATGGCCAGTGCTCTCTGCCTGACTGCTTCCGGTCTGCGGGGAGCCGCTTGTGCTGTGGTTATTCTCTTTTCCCCGGCTAGCGCCTTCTGTGGGAGGTGGAGGTCTTGGCCCCCAGCAGCAGCACCTCCCACCCCAAGACTCCCGGGGTTACATGGTTCAGGGCTGGGTCCTGGCAGATGTCCCATAGGTAAATATGCAAGTGTTGCCAGGGCTAGAGAGGGGAGGGAAGGGGCCTAGGGCCCCCCAGGGAGCGCCATCTGGGTGTACGCCAGGGCTGGGGTGGGAGTGAGAGGAACACGTCTTTCTGGGTGTGCAATGGCAGCTCCTGGAGCATCTGGGCACCCCCAGCTTCTGAGTCATCCCATCGCCTGTTCTTACAACCACGGAGGATGAATGAATGAATAATTCACAGGCGGCTCTAGCTTTATGAAGTATTCATCCTTCCTTGGTCTCCAGAGTAATTAACTCTCCCGTAGTCAGAGGAGCACCATCAAGAGCACATTAACACCCCGTCCCTAGTTCATCAGTCAGACCCCTGTCTGGGCGGGGCTTCCTGGGAAGGAGTGTGGGGTGATTTGCCCAGGGAGCCCAGGGAGAGTGGGGTCTTGGTTCTAGCTCCTGGGTTCTCAGTCTGAAGCAAACTGTTGCTCATGGATTTTACAGAGAGCTAGGGGTTGCAATTAGATGCTTAGAAGAACTTCCAGAGGTCGAGGTCAAGGTTAAGGAGGATCATCAGCCTCTGGGGCTGGGGGAGGAGGAGGACTTTAGATGGCTTTCTTTTTGTAGCTGAGGGCACAGTGAGAGGGAAATCACTGGCTCCCCATCTCATAGCTTGTGGGTGGCAGACTGGTGGAGCTCCAGTCCAGTGTTCTCTGCTTTAATTAGGCTTTCTTCCTACCCCCTGCTTTAGCTTGAGCCCAACAATGTCTCCAAAGGGATGCTGAGAGATAGTAGAGACATCTGTCCAGGAGGGATGGGTCCTAGAGGGATCTTGTTCATGCTGCCCTGGGCCACCCCTCACCCCAATCCAGGGGCTTGGGAAGGGGGTCGAAAACCTGGGGGGCGAGGAGCCTGGGGTGCTCCAGAGAGGCATAAATCCCCTTCAGACCTGTGTCCCCTCACCCAGTGTCTATGAGTCCCCTCCCAGGATCCGTGTGGGCACCACCGCTGTCCTCTGGAGTTCCGTGGCACACAAGGACTGGATAGACTGGGCAGCTCAGAGGCCCAGAGTTAATGGGGGGAGCAAGGGGCTTGCAGGTGTCAGAGGTGTCAGAGGGCCGGGACAGAGCTGAGGACCCACAGTGACCTGGAGTCATTGGCTGTTTTGGGGGAGCCAAATCCTTTCTTGATCCCTCCCTTGCCTTTCCCTGCTCCCAGTCTCAGCCCTGGACCTGGGGATTGGGCCAGGTGTCCCTCTTCTGGGCTCTCCATACATCCTTTGCCCTGAAATGGCTTCAGGGCCTCAGTCATCCGAGCAGCCCTGTCCCAGCACCCAGCACCTCCAGGCAGAGATCAGGAGCTCCAAAATCAGCCACTGAGTCTTCGGGTGGGCTGCCGGCCAGAGGACCTCATGTCACTGCCCTGCCCTCGTACCAGCTTGCTGTGTGACCTTACACAGAATACTTGACCTCTCTGGGCTGGGGCTGAGCTCCTGTTTTCCACACGTTTTTGAAATGGATTTAACATCAGGACACCATGCAATCACGACATGCTGATTTATGAAACCTAAAACTGAGACCAAATTTTGTAAATTCTGGTTTCTCTTTACTACATGTGTCATACTCCTTTGTGTTCTCTTTCCTCCCCCCACCCCCGCCCCCAAAAGGCTGGTTGCAAGCCATTAACTGGTCCTCCCTCTCACAAAAATACTGATGGAAAATACTGCCTAAGATGGTCCCAAGCTTCTCTGCTGCTCATTCCTCCTGCACTGCCTCCTCCAAAGACTTTTCTGATATCCCCAACATACGGATCCTGCCACCCAGTACCCCCAAGGAGCTTCTTTTGTGCCATGGCCCATCCTCTGTCCTCATTATTGTGCTGGCCTGGAAGGAGGCTGGTCCCCAGCTGTCTGGGGGAGATATTGGCCGAGCTGTGCTTGGGCATCACAGGACAGAGTACATGAACCCCTACTAGGCTCTCAGAGCTGGGTGGGGAACTGAACCCCAGCCCCCAGCCCCCAGCCCCAGGCTCCTGCCTGGTTGGGAAATTCCAGCAGAGGCACTTCCTGCCCTGGGGCCCACCTAGAGACCTCGCCAGCCCTCCCCTGCTCTGGCCCTGCAAGGACCCCAGCGTCCGCCTTCTGAATCCCTCCAACAGGGAAAGGAGGTGCAATTAGAAAGGACACCAGGAAGACAGGCATAAATCAGGTGTCTGGACAAACCAGGATGAGCGGTGACCCTAAGGGGCCCACGCAGCCCTCCTCCCCTTCCAGGGTCGGAAGCAGGCGCGAGGCTCGCTCTTATTTTGCTTGAGCCTCTTCAATCTCCGTCTCGCTGTGGCCGGCCATGTGGCTCTCCACAAGGTAATCAACCCCCTGAGCAAACCCCGTTGACTGCTGTCCCCCTTCCTCCCTGCCTGCCAGTTCCCCATGCTGGGTGAGGTTTAAAGCTCAGGCTCGCCGGGACACAGGACCAGTGGAGGGCGGCCATGTGACCCCAGTCCCGGCCAGTGAGCTGTGAGGGGAAGGTTTCTCTGGCCACCTGAATACATGATGAGGAGAAAGGGAGCTGCAGTGAGGACGGAGGGGTGTCCCACAGTCGGTCCCAGTGCTGTCAGCCAAGAAATATCTAACAGTAGGCTCAGGGGCGGGGGGTCAGGAGAGTCCTGCTGTGTTGTTGCCGGGTTTTGTGTCACTTAGAACCAGAATAATCTGACCTCCATCCCCAGTCTCCCTATTCCAGGAGGGAAGACCTTCTCAGTCGTGCTCGTGCTCGGGCTCCCCCATCAAGACTATGGTGGGAGGGGTGCCTGGGTGGCTTAGTGGGTTGAGTCTCTCTGCCTTTGGCTCAGGTCATGATCCCAGGGTCCTGGAATCGAGCCCCACATCAGGCTCTCTGCTCAGCAGGGACCCTGCTTCCCACTTTCTCTGCCTGCCTCTCTGCCTACTTATCTCTGTCAAATAAATAAAATCTTCAAAAATAAATAAATAAATAAAAAGACTGCGGCGGGTGCCCCACCAGAACCAGATCAAGTATCCATTGTCTGTAATTCGTTGTGTCATGGGGTAGCTGGGCTTTTGTGCTCTGCTGCTCTGGGGGCGCTGGGGGCGGCTGGGAACCTCTGAGCCGAGGCTCCCCTCCCCACTCCCCAGCCACTGGCTCATCTTTGAGCCTGGGCTCGGACGAAGGGCAGGAAAAGCCAAAAGGGAGGCCTTCCAGCACTTCCTGCTCTACAGGGACCTGGTTGCCTGTGTCTCCTTTTAATTTGTTGTGGAGAGGGTACACAGGGAGGGAGCAGGAACTGGCAGAAAGAATGCAAAGTAATATCTCGAGCAATCATCCTGTGGCAGGGGACAAAGACAGCACCTCCTTCCCTGGGCCATGGGGAGCCTCAGAATACTCTGGAACCCACTCGCCGTGTGTGGTGCTGCCTTCCCGCTGGCCATTATAACTGTGCTGCGGTCCTGTCCACACACACCTGCCTCTGCCTGCCCCCTTGTTCTTCTGGAAGCTTCCCCATCTCATTAAATGGTGGCTCCATCCTTGCATCCAGACCTAATCCTTGGAGCTGTCCCCTCCCTCCACTGCACATGCAGTCCACCGGCTAGCCAGCCAGCTCCGCCTCCAGAAGCCGGAGGGGTCTGATCCCTCCTCACCATCTCACTGCTTCCGCTCCAGTTCAGCTCTTCCTTTTCCCTCTTGGAGGGGAGCCCCAGCCTGGGGTCAGAGCTGCCGCCCTCGCCCCATCCTCAACCCGGCAGCCAGACTCACCTTGTTAAAACCTAGGCCGGGTGCTTGGTGGCTCAGTGGGCTAAGCACCCGCCTCTGGCTCAGGTCATGATCTCAGGGTCCTGGGATCGAGTCCCACATCAGCTCCCAGCTCTGTGGGGAGTCTGCTTCTCCCTCTGCCTCTGCCCCGCCCCCTGCTGTGCGTGCTGTGTGTCTCTCTCTCTCACACACACAAATAAATAAAATTTTTTAAAGATTTTTAAATTTATTTGACAGAGATAGAGATAGAGAGATCACAAGTAGGCAGAGAGCCAGGCAGAGAAAGAGGGAGGGAAGCAGGCTCTCCGCCGAGCAGAGAGCCTGACACAGCGTTCGATCCCAGGACCCTGACATCATGACTGAGCCAAGGGCTGAGGCTTAACCCCCTGAGCTACCCAGGCCCCCCAAGTAAATAAAAAATTAAAAGCAGCCAAACACCTAGGCCAGACCATTCCACTCCTGTGCTCTGACCCCCTCCTCCAAGTCAGAGCCACAGGGTCCTAAGGATATGCTCCACACCCCCTTCCTTGTTCCTCAATTATACCAGCATGCTCTGCTCCCAGGCCTTTGAAGATCTGCTCCTGTCTGGAACATTCTCCCTCCCAGATTTCCCCATGGCTGGGTCCCATCAGGGCAGGGTGCCTGCTCAGGGAGGAGGAGCTCTCTGCCTGTCATCTCGAGCTCCGCCTCCCTCTCCTTTGCCTCCCCCAGGCACGCGGGCCACCAGCCTTTCATCTCTATGTTTGACAAATCATCTGTTCTGTGGCACCTCTCCCCCACCCATCTGGGGGGCAGGGCCACGAAGTCACTCACCTGGCCGAGAGGACATGTTCCTGGTGGGCCCGGAAAGGGCTGGCCTGGGGCCCTGTTGTGTTCCTTGCTCTGTTCCCAGGGCTGAGGGGAGGTGTGTAGTACATACACATTTGACTAGCCACGTGCTGGTCTCGGAACACATTTCCTGTGGTTGTTCTGAAGTGAGTTAATGTGGGGGTGGGCCCACGGGGGTGCATGTGGCATGGGGGTCTCCTGAGCAGCAGGGAAGGAAGCAAGGCCCCTGCCTTCAGGAGCTTCACTCTGCCCAGTGTTTCTCACATCCATGAGCCGAGGGGCACCTGGAAGTCATGGGCCAGAGGAGGGGTCCCCAGGCCACGGCTCATGGAGGGTACTAGACCCTGTGGGCAGAGGAAGGATCGGCTGGTGGTACTTCTTATAATTTCCCCAAATTCAAATCCATCTCCTTATCCCTGTCTGTGCCCCCACTGTCCCTGTTCATGTCTTCATTGCCTCCCATCTGGAACATTCTGGCATCCTCCCAGCCGCGAAGCATCTTCCTTTAAATCAGCTATTCTCAAGTTGCCAGAGCCCTGTTTATAAAACACAAAATGGAACCTGCGGTTCTCCTAGTTAGAACCCCTCCACCACCCAGGGCAGAGCCCCAGACTGGGGCCCCGCTGGCCAAACAGCCTGCAGGCGTAATTTGTCGGGAAGCCTTGGCAATGGCCTATACTGCATTTCTGAGAAATTTCTGTTAATTGTTTATCTTTGAAAATCAGAAAATTTCATTCATAAATCTGTGTTTCTGGCTCTCCTTGAGAAAGCAAAACCAGATTGACCCCATTGGGCCCAGATCTCTGCAGGCAACCTTCCCAAGGGGCTGGGTAGGGGAGGCTCCTGTCTGAATCCATGCCCTCCAGCTGGCCGCAGTCCTCAGCAACCCTTATTGCCACTCGGTGCACCGGGCCATCTCTGCTCCTCTCCCCTGCACACCCTGCTTCCCTTGGGGAGGTCTCGTGTTTGACACTTGGGTTTGTGATCCTTGGTCCAAGGAACGAAGTCCTAGCTCCTTCCAAGGGACCAGTGTCTTCTCTTAGGCTCCTGTGTACCTCTCTGGCTTCAACCCTTGCTTCTCCTGGCTTGCTCCTTCAACTCCGATAATAAGGAACCACTTATTTCTTCCTACAATCACAGCGATGTTATATTCCTCTGTGCCTTTGCCATCTACCTTTTTTAGCTGGGTCCCACTTACCTCTTTTTCTTTCACTCATCTTTTTAATTAATTATTTTTGTGAGGGAGGGGGAGAGAGAGAGAGCACGAGCAGGGGGAGGGGCAGAGGGAGAAGGGGGCTCCCTGCCCAAGGGATCCTGGGATCATGACCTGAGCCGAAGGCAGACGCTTAACCAACTGAGCCACCCGGGTGCCATTCTGCTCATTTTTTAAAGCTCAGCCCTCGTGGATGTCTGGGGTGGGGGTGGGGAAATAGGGACTGCAAAGGGACATGAAGGAACTTTCTGAGGTGATGAAAACATTCCAGATCTTTATTAGAGAGGTGGTTACACACTTACGCACTTTTGTCAAAGTTCATTGAACTGCTCACTTGAGATGGGTGCATTTTGTCATTTATACGTTATACCCCAATAAAGTAAATTTCAATAAAATCTCAGCCCAGTGCCATCATCTCCAGGAAGTCACCCTCCATGGCCAGGATGAGCTAAGTGCCTCCTGTCGCCAGGGCTCCAGGAGGACCCAGGACCACCTCTGCCCTATCACTTACCACCCCGGATTACAAAGTGCTGATTGTGGGGGTCTCCTGTGGGCAGCAGCCCATTCCCCTGTGACCAGTAGCCCCTAGCCTGTTGCCAGACACGTCCTAGGCACATTGGTACGGATGTCTGGGGGTGGGGGAGTGGGCACAATTTGAGCTCATCGCCTTTCTCTTGGACTTGGGGTTAAGAGCCCCCACAGTCAGACGGATCGGGATCTAAATCCCGGTTCTGTCAGCCACTAGCTGCATGGCCTTGGACAACTCAGGAGAGGCGCTCATAATGATGGAACTCCCCCACAGACATGCAGGAGGCTTTCTGGCCACAAAGAAATCTCCCCTGAAAAAGCTATCATCTTCTCGGTGTCCAGCCCTGTCCTAAAGGCTGGACAAATGCAAGCCTCACCCACCCTCTGTTAGCCCTATTTTATGGGTGAGGGACACTGAGGCACAGGATAGCTTAGCACCTTGCCCGGGGCTGAGCTGGCGGGGGGAGGTGGATGCAAACTCAGGCAGTCCGACTCCAGCGAGAGCACGCGGCCCCTCCCGTGGATCTGATCGATGGCAGGTGCTAGCTCTGTTATGCTGCTCTTTCTCCCTTGTCGGCTCCCCTGGTGCCCTTTGTCTTTAACCATGTCCCAGAACCATCTCCAGTCCTTAAGGTCATGGTCACGGTTAACAGAAAGCTTGCAAAGGCGAGATTTTCTCATTCCCTGCAGAGTATCTGGATGGAAAACAGGCTGGGCCTCATCACCAGGCAAACAGCCGCGTTGTGTTGACGGGAGCCAGGCGGATTAACTACGCAGACGGCTCAGCTCTATTCAGAAAACATTTAGCCAACACCCATCATGTGCCAGGCAGCAGTCTGGCACCAGGGAGCAGGGGAGAGCTGGGAAGATGGAGGAGGAGGCAGCTCAGCTGGGAGGGGCAGCGGAGTCTCTGAGGGGGCTGGGGAGGGGGGTGGGGAAAGCTGGGGCAGACCCCTAGCAGCCAAGATTCTTGGTTTAACCCCCATCCGGCCTAGGCTTGGGCAGTTTGGAGATGATATTTGTCATTCTTTTTGGCCACCCAGACCCTAGGAAGTTGGGGACTAAGCAGTCCCTGTCTCCCGCTAAGGAATCCCAACACTGGCTTTCCCAGACTCCCTTGCAGCCGGGGCACCAGCCTGGGACCCACATTCTATCAACCAGAAGCTACATCTGTGGAAAGCAAACTAGTGTGGGGAGGGTGGCCGCAGGCACACCCGACCCCCAGGGTCCATAGTGGCAGATGCTTAAGTGTTGTATCCTCAGCCACAGTGGGTGCGATGGGGCGCCTGGGTCTGCTGTGACAGCAACGGGGTCCCTGGGATCCAATCCTACAGCGGGATTTGGGATGATCCAATATTCCTAGAACAGGAGCTGCCAAACCTGCTCCCTGGCCCTTCCAGTGACTCTGACTCACCTTGTGTCCCATGGTTAAGTTGCTTTCTGCCTCAACTCCTTGGAGCTGCTTCTGGATGATAACCCAGAGACTGGGCTCATACATTCAGTCCCCATGGCCCTCATCACCCGACTGCCTTACACAGAGCCACTGCTCAAAGCACAGTTGGGAGCTGGAGATCCCGCGACCTTGCTCCCCACTCCTGAGCCCCTAGGACTGGTAAGGAATGAAGAGGGCGCAGAAAGGTGTGTGCACATGATGGGTAGGCTCACTCACCCTCCATTCCCACGTGCTGCCGTGCTCTCCCTTCTGTACGGTGAGGCTGGGAGCTACAAACTTCATTGCCCAGAATGCCCTGGGATCCTGCCATGCGATGCCCTCACACGAGACTTTGATTGGCAGCTGCATTTTGAGGGGAGGAAGGAAGGGCATGAGGTGTCCACTTTACGAGGTTCGAAGGTAGGGCCAGTCATTTGAGGGTAGTTTCCTGATCTGGCGCTTTCTGGAGGCACCGGAGGCAGCCAGCCACACACTCTGGGCAGCCTTGTTCGGGGATGTGGTGTTGGGAGTTGTTCTGGGAAGTTCAGCTCGTCTGTCTGCTCAGATCCTCCAGTGCCTTTGTGAGCTGTCTATACGCCCTCGTGATAAATTCTTCTTGCTGAAACAAGAATCATGGGGAGTCTGCCATCTGCAGCTGGGAGCCTGTCCCACCCTGCCCTGGGGCGAGTCCAGCCTTCTTCGGTTCTCCCTGTGCTCCAGGGGGATTCCCCTTGCTGCCCCAGCCCGGTCAGCTCATCTCTCCAGCAGGGACTTCCTCCTGGCTGCTGCCAATGGTCAGTCATCTCCCTGAAGACCTTCTAAAGACCACAGCCATGGAAGTTTGGGGTCCCCCCTGCCCAGGGCACTTCTGCTGGGCCCTGGAACTCTTCCCAGCGCCTTAGCCGGGGTCCACAAGCAGGAGGGCACTCTACCTGTGCCCACGACTCCCCATTCTAGCCAGTCTGGAGAGAGCGGTCTCCTCCTTAGCTAGGTTAAGCGAAAGGGATTTAGTACCAAGAGTTCATTTACAGAGTTGTCAGACCTTGTGGGAGGGTTCAGCTTATGGAAGAAGAAAATGAGGCCAGAAAAATAAGATTACTTGGGGCAGTGGGGCTGGGGGACCATGTGTTCCTGGGCGTGGCCACATCCCGGCGCCCCCCACAGCGCCAGTCCCATCTTGGCTCTGACCCCCTACACTGATGGTTCTCGCTGCCCAAAAGCCCTTCAGGGGACCCTCTAGTGCAGAGGGGTTTGCTGGTTCTCTGTGGCAGTGACATGGAGCTCCTGCCCCAAAACAGGCTGCCTACAGGAGTGACCAACGAGAGAAAACCTGTTGTGGCTGATTTACGCGTTTGTGAGCTTTTAATGAGCACAAAACCGGATGCCTCAATGGTCCCTTTGACTGGTTTCTCCTGCAGGGGTTGGTTATGCGGGTCAGCAACTCACAGAGAGAGCTTGTAGACAGCGTAAGGTCCGAGTCTCTGCTGGGGCATGTGTGTGTGCATGTGCACGCGTGTGCCCGCATATGTGTGTGAGTGTGAGTTTGTGTACTGTAACCTGGTTTAGCCCTCTTCCCCAGCCCATCCAGGTCCTCAGGAACACATCCTGGAACAGAAATAGAAAATCACAGGGATAATAGAGTTGAACACACCCACTTTTACTCAATCTTCAGAAACAGATGCAGAAACAACTAAAACCTGGATGAAACTCTAGAGCAATAAACAGACTTTAAAGTGTTTTGAAAAATAAATATTACACAGGACCCAGACATCCGTGCAGGTAACTCATTTCAGCAAGGTTTGGTAGAAACTGCCCCATCACTGTGTGCCATGTACTTGGATATATACTATTTAATGGGGGGGGGTAATGCTGGTCATAGCCCATGAAATTGATTTCACTTCTCACCAGTGGGTCCCCACCTTGCCGTTTGAAGTTCATCGTCTTAATGCCCCTCTCCCTGCCTCGGGTTTTATAAAAGGGAACAGGAGAGTCCAAGCCCTGTGTGGAAAAGCGAGGGCAGAGGGAACAGATGTCAGCCTTTGGAGGATGAGGTGATGAGACAGGGCAAGGGCCCCTGAGAGGAGATAAAGAACTCTGACAAAGTCAACAACAAAGGAGGACGGGGGTAGAAGGGTGTTGCACAGCTCTGTGGTCATAGAAGTGTGGGGGATTTTCCGAGGCAGAGAGGAAGAAATTCCCTGACTCCCCTTCATCCTTCCCCTCTGCCTTCCTTACTCCCTTCCCCTCTCCTCTCTCCTCTCTAACTTCCTTTCTTCCTCCAAGGCCGGGCTGAGCTGGCTTCCTGTCTGGACGCTGTTCCGTCTTGGTTCACGGCCATGGCCGAGCCTTCTCCTCACTCCAGGCCTTGGGGTGCTGTTCCTCGGTGTCCCTCTCAGCTCTGAGAGTTCCTGGGGATGGCCGATGGCCGGAGGCCGAGGCCAAGGGGCCGGAGGTAAAGAGCCTCAGAGGCCTGTCCATGGGTGGCTGGGCAGTGGGGCATGGGAATGGGGCGGGAATCTCCAGATGTTGGGTGTTTAAGGCTTTCTAGGGCAGAGCCCATCCCGAGCATGGAATATTCATCATATGATACCAACATTTAGCTTCAGCAATGGAAATGTCAACTTTAATTATTTTCAAGGAGTCTTGATGGCTCTGGGAATAAATCAATATAAATAATGTTTTCGTAAACTCTGAATCATGCTCCTAATAGCATTATATCTATAATTTTAATACTCAAACAATTTTTCTTTGCATCTTAGCAATTAATTGTTGCCAAGTGTTCATTTTTCTGTTTTCTATTGCTGTCATCTCAGAGCCAGAGGCTGGGGGTGGGGGGGGGTGACACATGGGCACAGGGACAATGTCCCTGATCCCGAGACCATTCCTAATTCTACTGCCCAAAAGGCCAGGCTTGGTACAACGGCTCTTCCCCAGAAAACCACCCCCCTTTCCTCCCACCCATTTAGTTTATTCACCCTTCTAGCCCACTGTCTCCAAGAAGCCTATTCTGGCCACCAAGCCTGGCAGGGATGAGTCCCTCCTTTACTTGAATGTGGCACTCCCATCCGCTACTCCCCAGGGCAGACCGTGGGGGACCAGGCGTCAGGGGCAGCGCTGAGAGTTCTGGATGTGTCCAGCCCATGCCACCCACCAGCTGTGGGACTCTGTACAGCTGACAGGTGACAGTGCCGAAGGGTCATCTAAGAGGCAAGGTTCTTATTTGCAGGTCACAGAGAAGGACGCTAGTGGACATGAGCAGAAATGAAATTTATTTGAGGACACCGGGGAGCTCAAGCTTGGCAAGAGCCAGAGAATGTTACCTGGAGGCATAGAACGCGGAGTCAAAGGGCACCCCGAGGTCCCAGCCCTTGCAGTTTGCACAGCAGATAGACAGGCCTGGATGCTGGGGAGATGCTGAACACTCTTGGAAGAACTTCTCGTTTCAGAAACTGGTTGCGGCCAGGCCACTGCTGGGCTGGAGTGGAGAACTCTCCCATCCGCAGCCTCCGGCTTAATGGTGGGGAGGTATGAGCCCTGGTGGGGACAAGGCTCTGTACAGCCAAGTTGCAAAGGAGGAAGGAAGACTGAGTATCCGCTGGTTGGCATTTTGCCAAACCAAGGCCATTTTTTGGCTTAATATTTAGGTTTGGATGACGAGCATTTAGGGGCAAACGATCCTACCGGGGCCACCGGCCTCCCTCTGCCTGCTCCCTGAGGCCCTTGGACGGCAGTGTGGTTTGAGACCAGAATCTTCTCGGGAGAGAACCCCACAAATGCAATCCCCTGGGGCCTACTCTCCAATCTGATTTCTGCCCCAAGCTTCGGGGTAGGATTCACAGTCCCAGGCTGTCAACTCATCTACAGGAAGATTGCTCTCATGGGCAAATGGGAGACTCCAGTCCCAGGACGGTTATCGTTCTCGAGGCAAGTATTTGGCTCTTCGGTTTTTAGAACTGGGTCCCTCATGAGATTACAACCTATGAACCAGTGTCCCAGGCCTGTCTCTTCTGAGCCACCAGCCACTTAGTGTCCCTTTTTCTAAAGCTGGTGACCTGGCCCTGGTTCCTGGTGATGGGATGGGGGCTGTCAGGACAGCAGCTGGCCCCTGTCCAGGACCCTGACCTGGCAGCACCTTTCCATTCCCACGAGAATAGTGTGACGTCTTCCAACAGCCACCATGCATTTGAGAGCAAAAACACTCAAAGTTTTAAAAAAGATCAAGCCTATTCATGGATTTCTTAGAATTACCACCATTTGTTCGGGTGGGACTCTTCGGGAAATTCCAGACCCTACCCCTTTTTGGTGCTAACAGGTTGAAAGCTGGACGCCTCCTAGTTCCACACTGTGGGAAGGACAGATGAACGGACAGACGGATGGCTGGAGAGCTGCCCTCCAAGTCCAAGACTGTCTGGGAAAGAGGGTTAGGAATAAATGAGTCTGGACTATGGAGAATCTTTGAGCACAAGATTATTCTTTTTCTGGGATGGCTGGGGAGACAAGCCAGAGTCAAATCAGAGGTAGGTAGATGGGTGGGATAATTTTCAAGGTCCCTTTCTGGGCATTTTCTCTGAAGATCCCCCAAGAGTCCAGATTGGGTAAAAAGCAATGAGAGAGCAGATGATGGGACTGTTATCCCCGTGAGCGTTGTCCTAAGGGATCTACCAGGGGCACCAAATCATTTTCCCTTCGTGCATGAAGACAAAGAAGGGAAAGTTGAGAGCTTTTCTTTTAAAGACGTGTACCTTCTAACAAAGAAAGAATACGAACATTTGTGCTGCAGACCCATCCACTTGATGACTATACCCAGGGCAACCAGTTCATATTATCCCTGAGCAGGATCTCGGAGATTAGTTCTCCATCCCATTGGCCATTAATCTCCCACACCAAGGGGTTGGGTGAGCATGTTTGCTCCTGGAGAACGTGATCCCCGACTTTACCCGAGAAGTTTCTTCCCGGTGGCTGTGCTGCTTAAAATTCACCCCCTCTGCCTCTGCCCCATCTCCTTCTCCCCAACCTCTTACCAGTAGGGATTTTTCCACTATAAGCAGCTGTAAGAGGAGAAGGAAGGCCTCAAACAGAGTTCCCGAGGGCATAGGAACCTCAACCCCTTGAAAAGGGGCAACAGGACAGCACAGCAGCCTGGAATTGGGGGCTCATACCCCAGCAGGGAGAGGGCGGAGAGGAAGCAAGCTGGGTGTGGGTCGCAGTGGGAGGGACAGAGAACTGGGATGCTGGAGGGCAGGCTACAGCCAGCATTAATCAGCAGTTTTTGGGGAGCCCAGGGGGAACTGTAGGGTTGCCAGTTTCTTTTTCTTGGGAGCAGGCTTGAGAGAGAAGCCCTGGGGTGTAGGGCAGGGGCGGGAGGAAGCCAGGAAGTGCTGGCCAGGTGAGTGGTACACAACTGAGGTCCTGAGGTCAAGGCCCTGGGACCCCTTCCCAGACCTTCCCTATCTTCTGGTCAAGCAAAAGTGAGGGACTTCCTGGGAGGCCCTGCCAGGGCTAGAGCTCCTCACCCCCATCAGGCCTGGCTTGGGGGGAACTTGGGAGACAGTGCAGGAGGAGGATCCTGGGTAAAGGACAGCTGGCCAAGAGCAGCTGGCAGGGGTTCCGAAGAGAGCAATGTCACGCCCACCTGCCAGCATTGGGTGCTGGCCCCCCAGGGAGAGGGTCCTGTCTACCTTAAGCTTCTGGGCCAGAGCCATCTCTCTGCGGGGTGACCCCTGCTGCACCTGTGGCAGTCTGAGTCTCCTGGGGGTGCTAGGGCTGCTCACCAGCTGACTGGAGAGAACTTTCTGGGGGGAACTATGTGCAGGATGGGGGAAAGGGGAATGGTGGGAGTGCTGGGCGGGCCAGTGGCAATTCTGCACTATTGTCTATCACCCCGAGCCCTTGAGCCCTTGTCAGGCAGCCCCTCCTCTGCGGAAGGCATCTGAAACTGTCTGCAGGGGTGAGGTGGGATTAGGAAGGAAGGTTCCCGAATGCTGTCCCCACCTTCCCCCACCTCACTTTTCTTTGACCTCTCCAAGCCCTCTGCTCATTTAAAGCCTACAAAAAGGGGCCCCTCTCTTCCACCCCTTCAGCCCAGAGATGCCAAGGCTCTACCGCTGACGGGCTTCCCTAGGAGGTCCTCCTGAGAATGTCCCGGATGCTTCGAGGCCCAGGATCTGTGCTGACTCAGTGCCGCCCCACAGGTGGGCAGACGCTGAGATGGAAACTGTGCTGGCAGAATGTAGCCAGCTTGAGCGGAACATGGGCCTTGGGGGCCTTGGGGGCCTTCCGCTGGCTCTCCTCACTTCTTTCTTAGGGGGCTGGGCCTGAGCGGGAGCTTCCCTCCTGGCTCTTCTCTCTGGTGCCCTCTTCCCACTTCCCAGCTGACACCAAGCCGTAATTCTACTTTTCTCTCCTTTTTCTCTCTGACATCCCAGCTGGTCAGACAACGTATGTCCCAAGGGAGCTCTGGCCCTTAGCAATATAAAAAAGGGGTCTGTTCTTAGAAATACGGCAGCCATTTGCCCTGCCCTGGAGACCCTTCTGTCCTGGGAAGTCACCTTCCCAAGGATGGCAAGAAAGTGGCTTTTCCACTGCTGCTGGCTCCTTACTAAAGCCTCTTCTCCATCCGCTCCTGGCTTGTGGCACAGCAGAACATCTGTCACATCTGAGGTCCTGAGGCAGGGAGGTCTCCCACTATTGACCCTTCCACAAGTCCCTCCCGCCCCAAGGGCTGATTCTCTTCATCTGTGAAATGAGGAGGGAGTGGACTCCATCATCTTAGTGGTTCCTTTTCGCTAAAAGATCCGTCTCTAGGATGATGCTGGGGATCATGTAGCCTCCATACCTTTGTTGCTAAAATGTGGAGAGTAATAAAACCATCCAGACATGAAGTGTTGAGTATGAAGAGCCCTCCCTCTGCTTTTTCTGGAACGAAGATGGTAAGCCAGCTTTCAAAGAAGGGAGGGACCTGGCCAGTGCGTGTGGCAGAGCCTGGTTGGAACCCAGGGCTCCCTGTGCCCGCCCCCCAGCCCTGCTGCCCACCCTTTGCGCAGCCACCCTTTGGGGTTGTTGGGAGGAAGCAATGGGCTGCTCTGTGACCAGGTGCCTGGTCCGCAGGAAAGGCTGACGCAGACACACAGAGACTATCTTCTGTTCAGTTTAATCATGAGGACCAGCAGCCCCTATGAAAACGGGCCACGCCCTACCTGCTGGGGAAAAGACTCATCTGCACAAAGCCCTTCTCATGGGACAGGGCCAGAGGCCTCCCAGGGGCTGCCTGTGCCCAAAAGTTAACTCCCGGTGGAAGGGCCCGGTCAGTCTCGGGTAAGGGACAGTGAGCTACCGAGGTGGGCTCCGCAGAAGAGGCAGGTGGGAGGGGGAGGCAGGAGCCCTAAAAGCAAGGCAGCTGCATCTCCACAGTCCAACAAGAGATTTCTTGGAAGGCTTGTGGAGAGAAAAAGGCACTGATGCATGCAGCAGATGTCCTCCCCTAGCAGAGGTGGAGGGGATACCCCACTTCGGGGTCTGGGAATGAACAGCCGGGGTCCTGGCTTGAGTCCGGGTAGAGGGCAGTTCTGAACTAGGGAGACCATGGGGGAAGTAGGGGGCTTCCACACACATAGGTCACCATGCTTTGTACTATGTGACCCCGCGGATGGGGCCAAGGCAGTCGCCTCTCCCCTGGGGTGATGACCCAATCCGAGGAGCAGTTAGGTGGAGGGGAGCAAAACCAGGGTTGGGGACACATGCTGGGAGCCTGGCAGGGCTGCACCTGGGTCCACATTCCTGGCCCTCCTGTGTCTCCAACAAGCCCATGTCCAAGAGGCCAGCTACCCACTGACTCCCTAGAGTCCCATCTCCAGGTAGCCCCTCTTCCACCATCTGTAAGGCTGCTTATATCAGATTCTTAGAACATGAGGAGCAGAACTGGAAAGGCCTTAGAATGAAGAGAACTGCAGCATCACCGCCTCAGGGACCCAGGGCTGAGCCCCTCACTCTGGGCTTGCCTGCCGCGCAGCATTGGGCACAGGGCAGGGCTGGCCGGAAGTGGGGGGGGGGTGTGAACTCACCGGCTCAAGGGCTTTTTCCTAAAAGCAATAATTCCATTCCCATGTAAACCTCCCAGTGCTGAATACCATTTTGGCATCATTTCACCAAGGTAGGTAATTTATCTCCATTTTACAGTTGAGGAAGTAGGCTTGAAGAGGTTCTGGACCTTGGAGACCAGAAGCTCAGGAGGTGGAAGGAATGGCATGCAGTGGGCTGTCCTCAGACAAACAAGGGGACCATCAGCACCCCGTTAATTCACTTTTCTCAAGACCTTACACGGGTCTTCGGCTCTCTCCCCACGCAGCATAGGAGCCGGTCAGAGAGGAACCAATAATATCACCCCCAGGGCTATGCCATCTCTCTTCTGTGCTTCCTGCGTGCGTCCCTAAGGAACTGCTCTCCAGCAGTTAAGCAAGCAAAGGGGTCCCCAGAAGGCTGCTAGCACAGGCCACCCACCAGCGGAGGCACGGCAGAGGGGGTGTGAGAGGGGGTGTCACCACCCCCGGCAGACGGAGCCCCTGGCTCTGCGCCACGCGCTTTCATCCGTACTCAGCGCCGTCAACTTGTTTTCTGCGCAGAATGAAGATAAATCGCTCTGCTCCAGAAAACTACATTTAGCATCTCATTCTTTTTGTGGGGCAGGGAAGTTTTCATCGACAAAGTGTTTGCATTGCAGATGGCTTGCCATATGCCACCTTCCCTCTCGCTATCACCTTATAAGCAGATTCTGTCAGGTTCTAGGAGTAAAAGCTTAATTAACAAGTGGTGTGTACAATTATGTACTTAATTATCCACTGTTTTTACTTCTTTGTTATTTCTTGGTTTGCACAAGTTTGGTGACAATTATAGGCAACTGTTCCCTAATGCAATTTCTCTCTCTTTTCTTTTCTCTCTCTCTCTCTCTCTCTCTTTTTTTTTTTTTTTGGTGTCCTTTGGAGACTGTCAGTGGGATGAGAGGGGGCTTCTCTGCTTGGACAGGCAAGCTCAACATGGGCGCATCCCAGACTTATTGACCAAGCTCCCTGGGAGGTGACCCAAGCACATGAGTTTCTAGAAGGAGTCTCCTGGTGATGCCAATCTCTAGTGTAGCCTGGGAACCCTGAACTGGGCCTCCTTGTCACTGGCTGGATGGGCACTCAGGACAACCCATCTTCTCGTTCTTTCCCCCTCTCCCCTGTTGGTCCATCCTGGGGACACTGAATGGGTGTGGCTAGGCTAGGGTAGCAAGGACAGGAGGTACTTTTGCGGGGAGGGGGGAGGGTCGAGGGATACTTCTGCCTCAGGGTAAGGATGGGGACGGAGCTTTAAGGAGCGGAGCGCAAAAAGCAAGAAGACTTGGAATGGAAGACCAAAGGCAGCAATGTCGAGGGAATTTGCTGGGCTGAAGCCAGCCCTGTGATTTGGGGATTAGAAATTTCTGAGGTGATTGGATTCCCCTGGAAGCAGGTCCACTTGGAACCCACGTGACCACATGACCCGAGGGCCAGGAAGCCTGGGGCTCTCCCTCAGGGGCCTGTGCTAGTCAGTATAGCGCTGTCCTGTTTTTGCAAATCTCTCTCAGAGTTCAAACTCACTTATCCGCACGCGGGGACAGAAGTGGCCCCAGAGCAGACAGAAGAAGAGTCTGAAACATCAGGGAGGTAGCAGCCCGTCTGGCTTCTTGGAGGGCCAAGGGCTGGCTTTGGGCCCCTCAGCTGGTGGGTTCTCGAGCGTTCCCTGTTCCCTCCCACCCTCTGCTTCTCCCAAGCTCGCGGATATAGGTTGAGGCCGGTCACGGTCTGGGGAAGTAGGAGAAAGGGAAAAGGAGTGAGGGCAGAAGAATTGCAGAATCAGGAGATCAGGGCTTCCCTTTATCCCCCTGAGTCAAGGGAGAAACATGATGGGCATTTCCCTGAAATGCAGACAGAGGCCATGCCCAGCGCCGCAGCCAGGAACCATGGGATATGCCCACTTCTCTGCACATCAGTTTCCTTGTCTGCGATGAACAGCAGGGCAGGAAGAGTTCTTGGGGCTCTGCTGGGTCCCCCATGTGATTCTGTGTTCTACACACACACCCATCTCCTATTGCTTAGAGAAGAATCTGGTGGACTCCGGAGGGCTGTGTGCTGGCGAAAGGATGGTAGAGGCTAGGCTGGGTAGACGGGAGTTATACCCAAGGCCTAGAACAGTGCCTGGCATGGGATAGGCACTCAGGGCACCTCTGTCCAATTCCTGAGTTTTAACAGACCTGCCCAGTGTAGCTGCTCCACTGGGCTCCTGGTTCCTTCAAAAGACAACCGTGTGATCCCCGAGACAGAGCAGGAGTTCTGGGTATCATGCCTGGTCCCAGTTGACCTACGGGCAGCCCATTGAGACCAGCCAACTTGAGATGAGGCCCGGGTGGAGAGAGGACACAGGGCAAATGGATTCAGCTTCTCAGAAGGTTGACCTGGGAAGTGCTCAGAGACCGAGGGGTTGAGCAGTGGGAGCTGGAGCTGAAAAGAATCACTGGAAGGAAGAGGTAGAGATGGGGGAAGGGAGAGCTGACACGAGGGAAGGGGACAAGGGAGCAGGAGCCTGGTGTCAGTGAGGGGAGACACCCGCTGCCTTGGGCTGGGAGGCTGGGCATGGCCACAGAGACTCTTCCCCAGTTCCCAGTCCACATGGTGCCCCCATGGCCTCCTGTAGATCTATGTATAACCCCCTGACCTTATTCAGCATTCCCCTGCAAGGTCAGTTAGCTCCAGGAAGGTCTTGAGAACAAAAGCTTGAATGGATGGAAGCAGGAGGCAATATTCCCTCCTCAGAGCCAGAGCTTGGAAATCCAAAGCTGACCAACCTCAAGGGCAGAACAAAAATTTGGGGTCACATGAGTGGATTGTTCATCCCAGTTGGCATTCAGGGAGAAGCTCCAAGAATGGCTTGCAAGACCCCAGTAGGAGAATGGGAAGATCATCCCCAGAGACCCTGGCCTGCTCCTGGGGTAGGAGTTGGGATGGATGAGGTAGCCAGGGCAGAAGGTGGGAGCACTTAGGTGGAGATCGGAGACTCAGAGAGTTCGAGGAATGCCTGAGAACTCCCTTCCCACATGCGGGATGACACGGCGTCTTGTACTTATGCCTAGCCAGGAGACACTGAGTCTCACTGAACCGAGGGCACTACTGCTCGGTGGGCGCCTGATGGAGCAACCCAGCTGGCTTCTCAGACTTCAGAGAAAAGAAGGCTTCAAATGCTTGGCTAAGGAGGCCAAGGCAATATCAAAACAGTGGGGCCCATGAGCAGGAAGGAGGGCTTTTCTGCTGATCCTACCTCCAGGCCAGGGGGCCAGGCTCCAGGGCCTTCTCTGTGCAACCACAGATAAACCCGCATATATCGCCATATCCCATACCCCCTAATCTAGCCCTCTCCATCACCCCATCACATTCCCCCGAGGGAGGGGAAGTTGCCACGTGGCCACAGGCCACCTTCACAGGGCGGCATGGGTGGTACGAGACAACCGTCCTCCCCACCCGGCACCCTGGCCACAGCTCCAGGCCACATCAGGTCACAGAGTACCTACCCCTCCCTCTTCTGCCTAAAGTCATTCCTTCGAAGAACTTGGAGGAGATCCTGACTATTTGCTGCACATGGATGCTGCGGATACCTCAGATGGGGTAGGGACCTGGCAAGGGAGGTCAGGATGGACATCTGTGAGAGGAGAGGTCAGTGATGATTTGGGTACCCCTGGGAAAGGTTTGGAAACACTGCCCTCCTTGCAGAGGCAAAGAAGCTTTGTTCCCTTCCAGAGGTTGAGCTCGACTTGCATCACTCATGGGCTCAGGCTGGGATTTAGGGACAGTGATCCCCCCTTCCTCCTGCCCCCCTCCCCGCTCTTGTGGTGGGTGACCAGTGTTCTCAAACATGATGTCACACTGAGGACACAGCGGGGAAGGAAGTCCCGCTTTTTGCTCACTCTTATGGGTGTTTATCCTTTCTGCCCCTCCACCGGAATGACGCCTTTAGCCATCCCTCCCCAGCCCCAGGCTGGTTCACTCTGTTCCATGCAGTTCCACCCTCCACACCCCGCCAGGCTTGCAGCGCCACCTCTGGGGAGGGGTGGTTTCCACCCTGAGCGCACCAAACCCCCAGCCCACCGTGTTGGTCCCCAGCGGTGCCAGTGCAGCTCTGTTTCTATGGTGACGACGGGGTCGCTGGGGAAGGAGGCCCACTGGGAGAGCAGCACAGCCATCTGAACATCAAAAAAAAGTCGCGTGTGTTCTGCTTCTCTCCCACTTTGTGGCTGACCCTCCATTTAGGCCACCCTTGGGCCAGAGCGCAGCTCATGAAGTGTCATGTGGAGCCCTGTCCCCGTAAGGACCTATTTAGCCAGAGCGACTCCATCTTGGGTAAATAGCCATTTTGTTGTTTGTGCAGTAAACTTAAATTGACGCTCCCCGCCCCCCGCCCCAGAGAAAATTACTTAGAAACAAGTCTGGGAAACCAGTAAAATGTAGTCGGCTAGTTCCTGATAACAGAGCCCAGAATACAAGGACGAGTCAGGCCAGAGGAGACATCTAATCAGTGCAAAGTGCTGTTTGTAACAGTGAGAAGGTCTTGCCCAAACCTAAATGACTCCAACTTGGAAAGGAGGACCATCTTATTATTCACACTGAATATGTTAACTGACTAAGCCTTCCCGGAAAGTACTGTTTGTAACTGTCCTAGTATGGAGTAATCTTGAATAACACGTCACCAGACCGGATGAAACTAGCCAATCAACAAGAGACACACAAACCCAGTGGGTTGAGATACCAAAATATGGGTTACAGTTTTACCCAATAAAAGGTAGCCTGTAAGATTGGGAGGGGTCGCCCTCTTCAGAGGTGGCCCTGACCCGTCAGTCAGTCAATTCTTGAGTCTATAAGCTGGGGGTGGTGGCTCTCTTCAGAGACGGCCCTGGCGGTCAGTCTGACTTCTAATGCTTGGCATAGAATAGAGCTTTGCATAACTTTAACTTTGTTTCAGTCTCGTTCCCCTGGCCAATCAGTCTGACTTCTAATACTTATCATAAAATAAAGCCTTAAATAACTTTTACTTTGTCTCAGTCTCGTTTCGTTTAATAACGGACCTAACAGCCCCCTCCCCAGCCAAGATGGGCTCTTGTCTCCCTGACCACCCGACGCACGAGTTCACAGCCTGGTCACTGCCTTTGGCTACTCTAGGCTCTGCTCAAGGCATGGGCCGGCTCCCTGGCCAGAGTGGACACCTTCTCTTTCTCTCTCCAGCCTCTTCTGATGCTCCTGCACCCCGCAGGAGTGCTCTGCTGGGCTCTCCAGGCAGACCCCACCTTTCCCCGAGCCAGTCCACAGCCTATCCTTCCACCCAGCTCAAGCATCACCTTCTCCGCGTGGTCTTCCCGGAAACCACCGGCCTGTGTGTGCCCACAGAACACTCCGTGCCCCCGAGATATCCTACACATTCTCTCATTCATAATTGTTTACGGGTCTGTCCTCGGTGGGAGTCTAATCCTAGTCCCCTCTGTACGGACGTTGTTCATGTCCAATAAGGGCTTGTCTTGCTGATGTGGGGTGTGGAGGGGTGGGGTGCGAGAGGGCCCAGATAGGTCTGAGGATAGGTCTACAAGGCTGGGAGGGGAGGCCACTAGGGAGCAGAGGGTGGTCAGAAGCCTGCAGTCTCGGCCTGGGTTCTCGGTCATGGCTGCCTGCAGGTGATGGTGAGTGGGGCTCTGACAAGAGGGAAGATTCAGACTAGACAAGACTCAGATCTCTTCCCGCTGCCACTTGGAGGCCAGGTGAGGCCTCTGTGGGGAATTCTGACTCCACGATTCTTCATGGAGTTTACTCAAAATATGATGAATGTGTCCCCAGTGTTCTTAAAGATAAGAATGTCTGAGCCGAAGAGGAGACTCAGGGAAAGTTCTGGAATGGAACCTGGAGGCAACCGAAACTCAGAGGCAGCACATAACTGCTCACCCACTCACGAAGGCAGAGCTGGAACTGGGCCCTGGGCCCTGCCTTTTTCCCACTCCACTGAGACGAGAACACCCATTTCCTGACAAGCAATCTGCTAATATCTTGCTGGGCTGTGTGCGTGAATGTTCCAGAATGCCAGAATCCATGTAATGTCTCCTTACATTACTCTTTATCGCCAAGGAATAGCTCACACCATCCCACTCGGGGCCAGCTGATTCCCAGTGGAAAGACGATGGTGTTGAGGACAAGGGCCGTGTGAGCGGGCAGAAAAAAAAAGGAAACAAGGAAATGTTTCAAGGGCGCAAGGACAAGTTAAAGACAAGGAAGTAGCTCCCTGCGTGTGCCCCCTGCACGTCCCCCACGCATCAGCCTGAACGTTGCCTTTGGTTAAAAGCCTGTCTGGGGTGTGTGGGAAAAAAAAATGAGAACTCTGCCAGAACTGACTCCAAATTCCGCCAGATGGAGGCCGGGAGGGAAGCCTGGCAGTTAGGAGGGAACGGCTATGGATGCTTTGTGAACTAGGAAGGTGAGACAAGTGTGCCTTGTCTAGACACCCGAAGGGCCCGCTTCGTGAACCTGTGGCTACTTACTGGCCAGGTGCCAGGGAGACGGCGACACCCCCAAGACCATGCTTGGCTCGCTACCTCACAGGGCCTCGGGGGGCAGCAGCAAGGAATCCTAGTTTCATTCCTTGGGCATTCTTTTTTTTTTTTTTTTTTACAGGTTTTAAAGGACATCCCTATATGAGTTCAAGCCTCCTCTTGAGTATGGACAAAGAGCAAGGAGAAAAAAAGCCTCCCTAGGCAGATGCGGACACGAGTTTGTTCACTCAGTTCTGGAATGGTGTAGAAAGACTCTAAGGTCTATCTGTGTTTCCGCACCCCAGGAGGCCTCCCCTTCTCCCTCAGGGTGGCCACAGCTTGGCCCACTCATGTCCCTCCCAGATGGTTGTTTCTAGTCTTTCCATCCCAACTCCAGAAAAGCGCCGCCCCTCACCCCAGCCCCAAGGCTCCTGTCCCTGGCACCCCCCTGATCAAGGCTGCCCCTGGAGCCTGGCTCCGAGAAGTTGCAGTCAGCTATGCCCTCTGGCCCCTGCAATGAGCAGTGAGCATGTTCAGCAGAAACGCTCTCCGGCTAGCGGAGATCAATACGTCAATAGAAACGTCAAGCTGAACATAAACAGAGAAGCTGGGGCAGGGGGCTAAGTAGGCTCTGGAAGGAAAAGAGCCAGACAGCTTCCTCTAGGGAACAGCTCTATCCAGTAAGGGCCTCACCTGCATTGTCAACGGAAAGAGAGTGACTCATTAATCCAGGCCTCACAAATTAGGGACCCACCACAACTCCCATCCAGCGGAGACTGAAGTCCGTCTCTATTCTAGGTGTGGTGAGGAGGGTTTGCTGAGAGCGACAGGCCACAGGCCGCTGAGCTAAGATCCCTGCGGAGGGGATTTGCCCCTGGGCCTCACAGGGTCATCCTATGTGATTTCTCGGGGATGTCTTTGTATCTTATGTCCCTCACCAGATTGTAAGCTCCATGAAGACAGGGATGGGGACTGGGAGCCCCGTGAGCCAAGCACATGGGGACTCTGTGAGCGGGCAGAAAAAAAAAGGAAACAAGGATATGTTTCAAGGGCACAAGGACAAGTTAAAGACAAGGAAGTAGCTCCCTGCGCGTGCCCCCTGCACGTCCCTCACGCATCAGCCTGAACATTGCCTTTGGTTAAAAGCCTGTCTGGGGTGTGTGGAAAAAAAAAGAGAACTCTGCCAGAACTGACTCCAAATTCCGCCAGATGGAGGCCGGGAGGGAAGCCTGGCAGTTAGGAGGGAACGGCTATGGACGCTTTGTGAACTAGGAAGGTGAGACAAGTGTGCCTTGTCTAGACACCCGAAGGGCCCGCTTCGTGAACCTGTGGCTACTTACTGGCCAGGTGCCAGGGAGACGGCGACACCCCCAAGACCATGCTTGGCTCGCTACCTCACAGGGCCTCGGGGGGCAGCAGCAAGGAATCCTAGTTTCATTCCTTGGGCATTCTTTTTTTTTTTTTTTTTTTTTTTTTACAGGTTTTAAAGGACATCCCTATATGAGTTCAAGCCTCCTCTTGAGTATGGACAAAGAGCAAGGAGAAAAAAAGCCTCCCTAGGCAGATGCGGACACGGGGACTCTGTGCCTACCTCAAGCATCCAGCAAACTCCCGAGCAAACTGCCCCTTGAACCTGGGGCAGCCTGGCCAGGCCGCAGCTGACCAGTGAGGAAGCAGATGTCAGGACCCCTTGGATTTTAAGCAGACCATGGGCGGCCCAAAGGGTGGAGATGAGTGATGGCTTAAAGAAGCCATGGTAGGTCTCCAAAGGCGGCTATCCCAGAGGGGCATCGGCCTGGTGCCCATAGCTGGCCGGAATGGGGGGGGGGGCATCTGGATGAGCCCGGATGGTCTTTTCTTGGCAGAATTTCAGGGGGATATGAAGGGAACGGGCTTCTTCTCAGAATGCCGACTAACCAGACTGGCAGGGAACTCCAGGGTGTTCATTTCTCTGTCCTTTTCCTTGGTGGAAAAAGTTTGGAAAAATAGACCCAGAGCAACGGGAAACCTTTTGGAGGTTTCTTAGGACTTGGCGCCTCTGCAGAGGTGTGGCTAAGTGGGTTTGGGTCGGGGGTGGGATTCTCTGTCCTGTGTCCTTGGTTGACGTTTTTGAAATGGGAGGAGGAGGGAGCTGACATGCGGGTGATCATTCTCAGGTCTGTTAAAGCATAAGAGAGGGCTTACTGCGTTTTTTAACCCTCTGGAAAGTCCTCGCGGTGCCCAGATTCCTTGTGTAAATTACCTTTAAAACTTGGTTCTTTTATACCTGTTCTGCAGCTGATGTCAACCCTCTCGAGGGATGGAAGCTTCAACGGGGAGGGGGTGGTACAGAGTGAGAGAGGAGAGAAGCAGTTTGGGAGACTAGTAGGGGAGGGCTAGGTGCCTAAGGGTTTCAGCAGGAGGGGCCTGGGATGGCTGGAGAGCAAGGGGAAGTCATTGCTCAAGACCCTGGTGGTGACAGCTACATCCCCGAAAAGTCCCCTTTGAGATTCTGTGCTCTGGGGTTGACAAAGAATCGTCTTCTTAAGTATTGACTGATCCAAGGGGTTCACTGGGCTCAATAAGGGGGGCCACTCAGGTAGAAGAATCTGGAGTTCTTGAGATGGATCAGGAGATGATCCCACCAGAGAGGGATCCAGAGGGTCCTGCTGCCGAGCCTGGTAACCAGACAGTCTTCTAAGAACTCTGGGATACATCTCCAGGCCAGCTGCTAGGCTGAGCAGCCTTCAGTTGAAGCGATGGGACCTTAGTGGGTAGTCCCACAGTCGGGTGGGGTAGACACCAGTTCCTGAGTAAGTGATCAGGATAGTTTGAGCTTGAAGTAGAAAAGCAGAGGGGAGACAGGGCTCTGAGCAGATGACCTCCGCTCTTCCCCACAGGATCAGGGGGAGATGGAGGAGTCAAAAGAAAAGATGCTGGTGGGGAGTGGGGTCATCTTTGGAGAGAGGATATTCTGGATCAGCAACCCTTCAGATTCTCCACCGTGACCCGAAATGGAGGTGACCTTGGATTTCCCTAATTTTAGGTTTGCCTTGGGGGAAGGTGTATGAGAGTGTTCTGGGCCCTGACGTGGGAGGAACATGGTGGCACCCACAGGCCTGGGGACTGACCAGAAATGGCCTCAAGAGTGATGCCCGATGGTGACCTCTTTGCTCAGCCAGCAAGTTACAGCACGCCACAACTCGAGGACCTTGGAGATTCATAAAGTCCTGTCGTATCCAGCCTCTCATTGAAGCTCTCCACCTGCACTTCCAAATGCACAAGCAGAGGCGACTGGCTTTCAGAGAGGTGTCTTGTCTGAGCTTAGTGGGAGAACGAGCACCAGACTCCAGTCCCAGAGTGCTCACCTCTGGCCCTTTGCACTCTTGCCCTTACTATCAGGCTGGAAAAGGGTCCCCCAACTCACCCCAAGAAAAGACCCCCTGGAATGTGAGCCTGTTGAGCGCTCTCTCTGCTTCCAGGAACCTCCCTCCATCCCACATTTAATTGAGGCACCTTCCAAAGCCCCCTTAGAGTGAAGGGACAGGGCCAGTCTCACCAGTTGCGGGCTGCTTTGCCTTTCAACTGTGCAGACTGGAGGGGGCACCCCACCCCCCCTTCACAGAGCAGGAGGTGTCCCCACCTAAAGGACCACTAAGAACAAACCGCACCCGGCAGTAAGTGGGGAAAGGGTGGGCTTAGCCCCTTGGGGGTACCTGGCAAGTGCTTTTGGAGTGCCAACTCAGCCCCTCGGAGCAGGGGCAGCCCAAGAGCTCCGCCACCTCAAGTGACCAGCGGGTGACCCCAATCAAGGGTTGTGGGGGGAGGCCTGGTGCACCTGACATGAGGAGGTTTGCTGGCCTCCCTCTGGGGCTGCCTCCCTCCACCCTGGGGCTCAAAGGCCCCATTAAAGTGGGGGCTCTCTGGCCTGGGCCTGGGCTCCAGCCCCTGGGGCTTCCTCGGTGGGGAGGAGGTTGGAAATGGGGAGGAGCCTTCACTTATCTTCTGTTCCCTACAGTGGTAATGGGGCTGGGTTTGAGAAAGACTTTGATCTTGAAATAGGTAGCCCTGCATCCAAGTCTTGGATTTGCCACTGACTAGCTGTGTGACATTGAGCCAGTGCCTTTCTATCTCTGTAGAAGGCCCTTCACAGAATTTCTGTAAGGATCAAATGAGATAATGGGTGGAAAAGTGCTTCACCCTGTGTAAGGCGGCCTATACTGGAAATGGACTCTACTTTTGGGGGTTCAGGGGCTCTGGGGGCTGCGAGGGCAGATGCCCTTGCAGGGAAGACCTGGCGCAGCAAGGGCTCTGGGGGACCCGGAAGACAGCTGCCACCGACTTCCCTACCTTGATGTGGGATAGGGAACTGGCTCTCCAGCATGTGGGGCTGCCTGGGTGGGCAGGGCCCTGCTCAGTCTGGTGGATGAATCATGAAGCAGAAGGAAATGAAATCTCACTGGCTGCTCAGCTTCCCCAGATCTTTTTACTGCCCATCATAAATTATCATCCTGTTTTATTCTCGTTTTATAGCCTCTTCCAGGACGTTTCTGGCATTTACTCTTTGCTCGGGGCCAACTGTGTTAGAAACGGTTTCCTGGGCTTTATCTTTCTCTGCCGACATCTCAAAGTTCTGGCAACTGACCCAGCACCTGATTGGGGGGGGGGGGGCTTTCGCGACCACCTGTTGGCTGAGGAAGCATCAACAGCTGGTTGCTGAGGGGTGACACCAAAACTGGAGTTCATAGGCTTGTCGAGCCGGATCCCGGAGAAGAGAGTCTCCCCTCCTGGGACCTGGGTCTCTAATTCAGATAGTGGTCAGAAGGTGATGACAGACACTTCGGGGTAGTTGCCTTTCTCTTAAGAGGGTGGACAGCCCAGCCCTTTTTGTATTTAGAAGTGTCAGGAAGACCTCCAAGATCCTTTCCACTGTCAACATCCTGGTTCTACTGTTGTGAGGGCGGGGTGGGGAGTGGGTGGGAAGTGGGGAAGAGTCCTGACAGCGAGTCATGAGGCTTCCATTCTAGTCCCAGTTTTAGTACTAGTCAGTGGCCCCAGGCCAGTCCCTTCCCCTGGCTGGGTGTCAGCTTCCTCATTTGTAAAGTCAAGCTCTGAGCTCCTAGCGCTGCCTTCCTATAAACAGGGAGAGATTACCCCGCGTGCGGGGAGTTCCCAAGCCGCTGTTCACCAAGTGACAGATTCGCACGACAAATTAATGTACTCTCAACTTCACGCGCAACAGTTCCGTTTTGAATGAAATGCTGGCGCTTCAAATGAAGGCAATGGAAGATTTGAATGATGCTCGTGAGCTTTTGATATCACATTTTTCCTTGAGTTTTTGGTATCCTAATTAAGGGGAAAGCCAAACGGTGGCAAAGTTGTCTCAAATAGAAAAGGATCTTGCTCAATACAATCCTTTTAATCAGTTGTCAGTTATTTTCTGCAATCTATGTCTGTGGCGTGACCCTGTGGCAGCCCATTTTGCAGATACAAGACGGTGAGAGACGGTGGGGAGGACAGGGGTGGCTGGCCTTAGGATACTCATAGTTCGGGGCGGTGAGGAAGGGCTGCGGGGAGGAAAAGACGTCTGTTTTTAACATACCTAATGTAAGAGATCACAGGACACCTACTCAAAAATATTCTGAAGAGTGACACAGGACACGGGGCCAGGGAGAGGCAAAGTTTGTGTCATTCATGCTAGAAAGCATCAGAAACAAAGGTGGAAGGACAAGGTGTAGAGGTTGTAGGACTGGGTGAGGGTCATCCCTCTCTGGGCCTCAGTTTTCTCATCTGTAAAATAAGGGGGTTGTACCAGTCTTCATATTTCGTCCACCTGTCACCCAGCCCGGTGTGGAGGCGAGGAGGAGACGGAGGATGGACATATCAGAACGGGCTTGTCCATGCTCAGCTGCCCCCCGATAACTCAGAGAGGGTCCCCAACAAAGGAAATTGTGATACAATCTGCACTCAGCATTGCCGATAAACCAAGAAATGTTGAAACACCACTGCTTGGATTTGTTTATAAAACGCAACTGCCGAAAAAATGTGGTTTCCAGGCTAAGTCACAAGACTAGAGGGAACCCTGCGCTCCATATTTCGTGTTACCAGCCAAATGAATGCCAAGCAATTCTTTGCAGGGAGAGTTAAGATTGTTCAAATAAATATATACTCCTGTTTCAAGTGCAAGCCACAAAATCAGACCGTGTGTGTGTGTGTGTGTGTGTGTGTGCGTACATGCACGCGTGTTTGCTTAACATTAGGGAACACGGAGAGCAATAAGCTTTTCATTTTGTTTTCTGTTTTTTGTTGTTTATTCTTTGAAAGGCTTCTGTGCCAGAGGTTCCAATGCCAGAAAGAAGGGGGGCAGGTCTGGGACAGGGACATCTTGGGGAGACATTTTCCAATTTACCAAGATATGAGCACAGGTCCCTCTTTCTTGAAATCCCCAAAGCACTCAACTTTGAGCTTCTTAAATGAGGAAGCAATTCTTCGTGGACACCTGAGGCACAGATATCACTAGAGCAATCTGAGTCATGGCTCCTTTGCTGGCTGAGTCTAGGCTTTGACGCAACTTAGGTGTGCAACTTTGAGACAGACAGCACCCCTTGGGTGGTGTGTGGGCCGGGAGAGAGCTGGGCCCACTTTGGCAAAGCCTTGTCCCATCACAAGCCCCAAACCAGAAGGTTAGTTTCTTGTTGCCATGCTAAGGGCCCAGTTGGAAACATCTAGCAAAACTGGCTCTGTTCTTTGGACTTCCTCCCCTTTCAGCCACCTGCCTTGCTTTAGGCCTTCTGATTTCAGCAGAGAATAATCTAATCAAAGACATAAGGAAAATGATACCATCTCTCATCGGTATAGCACTTTGCCCACTCCACGTGCATACACATATTAGATGACATTAATTCTAAATAGAATGAAATGACCCACTAAGTCACCAAGCTCCATTTCCTGAGAATTCTGGAAGGAAAATTTAAGCACTGTGAGATCAATCCCCTTAGCCTACAGAGTGTCTGAGAGAATCCCTTTAAAATTACAGGAAACAAAACAAAACAAAACAGAGATCTCACTCCTGAGAACAAGTTTGCAAATATACCATCAAAGGCAAATTGTTTTAAATAAAATTTGACTTAGTGTGCCAGGCACTGAGCTAAGTGCTATAAGGAAGAGAAAGCAAGACAGAGCCCCAGCTCTTGAGGGGCAAACAGTCTACTTGGGGTGACCAGACTGTGTGTAAGTTCATGGGACAAATCAAAGAAAGGAGAGTTTAATTAAACCATGCTCTACTGTGATCCAGCTTCTCATTTTCCAGACCCTCTTATTCTTTCCCTTGTCCCTCCTGGCACCCAGACGTCCATGCCTCTGTCCTCGGATTTCTCTTGCTGGGTCAGGAGGCCTACCCCCAGGGATATACCTGGGGACTTTCTGTCCGGAAGCCCCAGACCATCCCGTTTCTGCCTGCAGACCCTCCCCAGCCCACTACTTTGTGCAGCAAACCCCAAGGGTTCATCTTTCTTGTTTCTCTGACAGCGATCTGGCTCGTCTCCTCTCAAGCCTAGCTGTTGAGAAGAACAGTTTGCCTGATCCTCTCTTCCTTGCTGTGTTAAGGGTTTAACTACAGAGAAAGAAAGTTGACCAAAACAGAAACCTTCAAAAATGATGAGACACAGAGTCTTCAAAAGTGTCCATGTGTCCTGGCCCCCAGTTTATAGTTTCTGATTTCCTTCTGGTAGCACCATAGGAATTTGGCCTTCTGTTTTTAATGCCAAGGCTGTGCTTAAAAAAATAAAAAAAAAAAGTTGCCCTTGTATGGAGGCTTTCCTGAGCCCCACCCTCCAGGAGGCTGGCAAAGGGCTTCAGAGGGGAATCATGGTCAGCTGCAAAACTCCCTAAGCTCTGAAGTCCTCCTGGTGTGGCCAGGCACTCCACACTCTGTGGCCTCTTCTCTCAACCATGCCAAGCCCGGTTATCCAGGACTGATGCCTGGTTAGCCCTCCTACCAAGGCTTCAGCTCCTTTGCTAGAATTACCAAGGTTTTAAGACACACTCATTTGGGATGTGTCATAACGGAGCCACGAGACCATCAGCAGATGATCTGAAATTGGCTCTTCCGAGAGAGAAGAATCTGCAAGAATGTGAATATCCTTCTCCTCTCAAACCTCAACCTCCCTGCCTCCCCCCTCCGCCCCAAGATCCCCAGGAAGCTTGGTACACACACACACACACACACACACACACACACACACACAGCCAGAGGAGGAAAAGCACAGCTGGGAACCCCTTCTAGATGCACCTGCTGTCACTACCACTTTCACCACAGACAAGCTGCACTTTTCTCTAGTCTGAAACCTCCTCTCTGCTGTGGGGCAGAGCAGCCCTGGCTTCTGCTGTGGATCTCCCTAACCTATTTGTCCGGGGTCACAGGGAAGACTTCTCCACCTTGTCTTCCTTACGTCCTTGCCCTTCACTATCTCCCCCCTTCAGACTGTCACAACACCCATCTGCATTTTGAAGGTAAGTCCCTCTAAGCTTTTGCTATGGTGAAGTCCAAGCTCTAATTAAAAACAGATTTCTCAAAAAAACCAAAACAAAACAAAAAACAGATTTCTCCTCCTTCCTTCCTCTTCTGGGGCACAGTTGCTTGTAATTTACTAGGGCTTTCTGTGAGAATAAAAGTCATAGATGGAGTGGGGTGGGAGGGCCGAGAGGAGGTTACTGCAAAGGAGCTGGACCAGGGTCATCAATGAAAATGAGGATAATTATAAACTTTCTATTTTAATGGATTTACACTAACAAACGGTATAACTCCAGAGCCACCTCTTGTTTGCCTCAAGAAATAGCCAATTCACAATTCATGTTGTAAATGGTCGTCAGGTATTCAGATATTTAAAAGCAATGACGGGGAGGGGGTTGGTGAGGTGGGAGTATGTCAGGGACTGGTGGCACCCGCTTTCGCTTATTAATTCTACTTCCTCCAGGTTCCTCTTAGAGCCCGTTAAACTGAAAGGAAATGACTTTTCACCCCCTCTCTTTTCACACCACTGCTTTATCTCCTCGCTAGACTTGGAACCTCAGTGGGGAAGAAAGGCAGAGTGGGGGAGGAACGATGGTGATTATCCAGGACTCTGTCTAGAATAGGGAGAGAGATGTAGCCTGCCCACTCCTTCCCGCAGGAGGGGGCTTTGGGAGGACTTGAGGCCTAAATTTTTCTTGAGGAAGCTAAAATCCTTCAATTTCAGGGTGGATGGGGAGGAACGGAAGGTTGGGGGAAGTAGGAGTTGAAGACACCCCAAACTTCTGGGCAGGACTTTGGGTCTCATTGGGTGAGGGGAGTCCACCCTACCCCCACTTCTCTCTGCTCTCTCCTGCTCACTCAACGTCCTTGGCCTCGTCCATTCCTCCTCAAGCCCAAAGGCTTCGGAAGACAACGTCTATATCCGCCCCTCCTCCCCACCCGCCTCCCTGCAAAAAGACCTTTCTGACCCCAGAGACAATCTGGTAGCTCAAGCTATCTGAACATACTAACCCTCGATCACTTCTATTCAGCTCAATCTGAGACCCTTTTGGAAGTGTAGGAATGAGCCGTTCTCCAACGTGCGAGGAGGGGAGCTCTGTCTGACAACGGGACAGGATATTTGAAATCAGGGATGTCTTGGGAAACCCTCTAAGTTGGTCCTCAGCCACCCCCGCACCCCGCACGGAAGTTGGAACAAAAAACGGGGCTGTCGGGCATCTGAGGGTCGGACATCTGAGTCCAGAGGGGCGGAGGGCCACAGACACCCAGTGCCGGGAATTTCCGAGCGAATGACCTCTCTAGTGGGACGCGCCAGAGGAACGCGGCGTGGGGCGGGGCCCTGCGGCTCGAGCCCACCCCCTACGAGCTCCTCCGGAGCCGGCCGTTAGGAGCGGGGGGCGGGGCTTAGACGGGGAGGGGGTTCTATGGGGGCGGGGCTTCGGGTCTTCACCCAGCTCCGCCAGCCGCACCCGCACAGAAGCCCCAGGGTAACGGCGATTCCCAACTGCTGCGTGGGTGCAGCCCGCGCGGCAGAGCTGACCTGCGCTCGCTGGGGGGCGGGACGGTCTTTGACCACCGGAAGGGTCCGAGGACGGGGTCGCGGGAGGAAGCGGGGCTGAGGGCTGGGGGCGGGGGGCGCCGTCCTGGAGGCTGGGGAGCCCAGAGAGAGGCCCTCACGAACCATAGTTCGCGGGATTCCGCGGCCCCAGAGGGAGAGGAGGTGCGCTGGCCGCTGTGGCGCTGAGCGATTATGCGCCTTCAGCCTACCTGCTGCTAGGAGCCTCTGTTCTTGGTCAATGCGGGGGTCCCAGACAGGAGAAAGGAAAGGAGGCTGGAACAAAAGATGGGGGCAGAGAGTGGCTGTGGGGCATCTGAGCGTAGGGGAGGCATTGCAGGACCGGCAAGCTGGATGGAGTGTGTTGGGAGGGAGGCCGCTCCCGCCCCCGGGGGTGCAGCATTTGGGCCCCAAATGGAAGGCAAGCAGCTGCGCCCCACTCCCCAGGTCATAATACTGGCCGGATACTTTGGGGCAAAGATCTGCCAAATCTATCCCTTTTAAAGTTGCACTTAAAAGCCTGGATAACTCGGCCTGCCCTTGGTTCCTGTGAAGCGAGCTTGCTGGGGCTGCCTCTTTAGGGGCAACGGTGGGCACTTTGAAGAAATGCTGGCGTGGAGGGTCTAGAGAGAGGCACCAAAGCACGTGTGACACATGGAGCAGGCTGGAGCCTGCTCTTACAGAGCAGAAGTCAGTGACAGCTCCTTTACACATAAGGCCCTGGGGCTGGGACGTGTGGAAAATTAATGGGATTTCAATCAGCTCACAAGACTGGCAAACCCCAGGGGTGGGCAGGTGCCAGCCAGGATTATTAAATAAGGACTGGAGGGGAAGTGGGTGGGATGCTCCAGGTCACTGAGCATCAGCCTTTTTGCAATCAGTCCTCAGCTGCCTTTGGGAGACATTTCCCAAAGAATCTGTATAGTCAGCTCAGTGGGGTTGGAGGAAGAGGAAAAATTTGGGACCATAACTGGCTCCCCACTAAGATACTCAGAGAAATGTCTTTCTTTCACAGATCCAGGGTCCAGGAAAATCTTTTGAATCTGACTCTTGAGTTCCAAAGGTTCTGGGTTCCAGGCTTTGAATCCATCAGGCAAGACTATTCATGCCTTAGTTTTTTACATCATGGGCCTCTGGAAAGGAGCTCTTTACATTCTTCTCCTCCAGCCAGAAACCAGAGGTGATAAGAAATGATCTCATGACAGCCTCCTGAAGGGAGAAAGGCACTGGGGCGAGGGCATTGGCAATGGCCTCGGAGCAGGCTTCCATCCTCTGGTGTTTGGGGAGGATCCCAGGGCATCAGGCCGGGATTCAGGTTAGCCGTGGTTCAAGACTTTGTCTGTGTGGCATACGTGGGTGTGTGCAGGTTCACTGGGGGCCCTGTGCCCTTATACTCTTCCGATTTTCCAACCTGAGGCAAACTCCCAGGCAGGGCCTGCCTCATTCCCGTCCGGGCCCCTGCAGCCTGGGTTTTGAACCGGCATATAGCTGGCATCGCTGGGGCATATACCGGATCTTGAAGCCCCAAACCACAGGCACATTTTGAAGATTCCCATCAGCAGCAGGGCAGAGAGGAGCTGAAGAATTACACGAAATCATGCCAAGTACCTGAAGGAATAGATCAATTTGAGCTTTAACTACTAGAGAATGGAGTCTGAGCAGCCCCTACTCCCTCACACTTCTATACGTTGGATGTGCCTTCTAGGAACAAAAAAGCAACTAGAAAGTTCCCTTCTCGCTGGAACATGAAGGATTCCTGGGTGGACACCGGGTTGTCTATGGGCCATAGCAGCAAATACTCCCTTACCTCCAACATACCTTCCTGTCCCCTTAAAGAAAAAAAAAAAAGTATAGGGACTGCCTAGTCTTGCCTGCCTGATCAGCCTGGGCTAACTTCTTGAAGAAAAGGGGCCAAGGAAGCCCCAGGCCTGCCTGCCTGGCCCAAATAGGTTAGAGTTGAAAGGGAAGCATCTTTGAGGTGGCTGACAGGCGTTCCAACAAGTGCGCAGAATCAGAGCTGGGAGGAAAAGGAAGACTCATCAGCCTTGTTGGTGACTTGAGCCACAGATTTGAGGCGTACCCCACTGGAGCTCTGTGGAATAGCTCTCTTCCCCAGGGTGGGTGGGCCACAATTCACCTGCCAGGTCGCATCTTATCCTGCATGCTATACTGTTCTCTGCTCAGTCTTGTTTTCACTGACTGCGGCAGAGTGTTTGGTCCCCGGAGCCCAGGAAGCTGAGCTCCCAACAAGAACCTCCCCAGAATGACCTGAGCCAGCTAGCTGTCCCAGGACCATGGGAAATGCTCTGTGTGTGAGGCTTTTTAAAAGCTATGAGATGGAAAATACTTGGGAGGTGGACCATGGCTGTGGGCACCAATGCCCTCATAAGTCTCACCTACAGGTCCTGTGACTATGCATGCTTTCCAGACCCTCTTCTGAGGCCAACTTCCTCCCCTGCTCTGCAAAGCTCACTGTGGAGACATGAGGACTCCTGGGGAGTCTGAGGAGACAGGAGGCTTTCTGGACTCAAGAGTAGCCCCCGCTGAAGGGGCCCAGGCTCCCCACTGAAACAGTGGCTACCTGCCTTGCCCAGACAGAAATCCCTTCCCAAAGATGGGCTGTCTCTCAAGAACAGATAAGAACAGCAGGATTGGGCCACCAATAAACCTTGAGAACTATCCGAGAATTCTGGACAATGGGTCCTGTCAGGGTCTGTGTTGGGCTGTGAGCAAGAGCTCATCTCGCAGGGATGTCTGCAAAGGGCAAGGGCAACTGTCAGATATTGGGACAAGGCCAAGGGAGACTCTGTCATGTCTGAAGTCCTAGTCATGGTTTCTTCTGGACTTCAGCCAGAGGCAGACCTGCAGCCCCAGCCTGGTCCCCTCCAGAGCTTTGCCTAGAATCAAGCAGGGAAGCTTGTTTTCTCTCCTCCACTCTGGGATCCCCAATACCCCTTTTGGGAGGCACAGTAAAGCCTGTGATGGTTCCTTACCTGTGCATGGGGTCAGATGAGACCTAGGCATCAGCTGCCTGAACTGATTTACTCCTCTGTTTGTGTGGTCCTTGCATGTCCCCTGCTTCCAAGACCCCTGACCCTGCACAGAGCCTTTGCTGGCTGTATCTTGGGGGTAGTCAACCCACATCCCCAGTTACTGCAAAGTTTCCCTTCTTCCCTGGATACATGTCTCTAATCACTTACAGTGGGGCCCATAGATGAGCTTAGGCCACAAATACAAGACAGTGAGGAATTCACCCCCAAAGTGGTTCTGGGACCATGATACTCCCCTGGGAGTCCAGGCAGAAGCAAAAGCAAATCTTCTCTTGGGTGCCCCCCTCCTCCAGGCCTCCCAAGTAAAGGAGGACTTGCAGGAGGAGATCCCTGAGGCTACAGAACCTTAGGCTACAGAAACATCAGAGAAGTCTGGCCCATGGTTTTGGGTGGGATCAGGGCTGGGGACACGGAAAGATGAGTAATGGGGCAGAGGTGGTTCACCAGCCATGATTTAGCTGCCCTTGCCCCTGTACCTGACCTTTAGATCATCTCTCTACGGCGGCAGACCCCCAGAACTCAGAGAGCTGCTGCTGGAGGACAAAATGGGGCTATGTGGGCATGGGAATCCCTGCGAACTTCCAAAACACCCCAGTTTCTCCTGCCGGGGGCAATTCCAGAACCCAGAGTGGCCCAGAGCTGGGGGCAGGCAGAGGGCAGGGAAGAAGCGTCACTTGCAGCACACCTTGCTTTTCCTATCTTCGTCCTGATTGGGCAGAAAAATGGAGTTTCCTGCTTGGCACCTTCTCAGACTACAAATTCTCCCAGAGAGAAGGACCTTGGCCTTTTGGGAGTGTTTACCAGTCCTCCCACCCCAAATGTTTTAAGTTGCCCCCAGCACTTAGCATGCTTGCCAAGGAGTTTACTGTGAATTTAGGACCGGAGGGGCGAGTCTGCCTTAGCTTTCTCTGACTGCCCCAGTGTGGAGAGCCACTGGGGAGAGGCACGGATCAGGTCATTTAGTCCTGCAGCACTTTCTCATTTGGAATTTCAAGCTGACTTTTCCATCCCAGCTGTTTCTTTAATGGCATGACCTGGGAAAATTTGGCTTGAAGCCTGGGGAGGCATGCCCAGATCTCACTGAGTTTCCATTTGGTCCAAACCAAGGGCTGATGCTTGTCTTTTCTGGTTGGAGAGTGAAGGACGGATAACACTTTGTCCAGAACAAATCAGAATCCCAATAGAAGGAGGCCCCTTGGCCAGGATCTGGGGTGGGGGGAAACAGAGCCGGCAACAACAGGCTTGGGCAAGCTAGAAATACTCATGAACAAAAGGTTGTCAGAGCACAGGCTTCCGGTGACCGGGAACTCTCCAGCTGGGCTTGTGGTAACCACGTAAACCTGTTAAAATAAATTGATTAGCAAAGGATCTCCACTCAGCACTCTTTAAACACCAACATCTGTTCCCAATAAATAATTCACACATTAGATATTAATTAGAAGTCACGGGAGGAGGGGATGGCAGCTTAAAAAGGACACTGAGTTGCCTCTTTGCCAAGAAAGGTGTGCTAACATAATACCCACGCCCAGATGTGGAGGAAGAAGCACTGAGACAGGCTGCCTCCTTTCTTCTGTACCTTAGTTCTGGACTGCACTGTGGGGGGGACACATCACCCCACCCCCGTCCCCAGCAGGCAGGCAGCATGACAGCTGCCTCCCACCCGGGGGGGCATGGTGCCCCTGGAGACAGCTGTTCAAGCACAGCTGGCCATGGCCCACAGCCACGAGAGGGATGTCCCTGAATGCCTAGAGCTACAAGCAGTGGAAGGCAGCCGCCCTCCCCAACCAGCGTGTTGCACCTGTCCTCCCCGGGGCAGCAGGCAGAGGACTGCTTGCTTAGATCTCTACTGAGCACTGGGAAGAGCAGCATGGCCCAAAGGCAGCCTGGAGGCTCTGGGGTGTGAGACCTCCATCCCCAGGCTGTCAGAGCCCCCTGCCTCTGATAAGGAGCAGAAGTTGGGGGCCAGCGATAGGAAGATCTTAGACCATCCCAGAGGTCAGAACTCCCTCCTGGATTTCCCCGTAAGGGGAGTTGGCGGGGCGGGGCGGGGGAAGATTTCCAAGTCCCTTGCCTCCTTTTCTCAGCAGTTTCCTTGGGAGTTTTGGCTTCTTTAGCAGATTGTCATTGCTTTCAACTTTGGAAGGAGCAGGGCTTCTGGGAGCCCACCAAGGCACGCCCCGTATTTACATTCTTGGACAGAGTCGGCGGCTGGGTTGACTGCTCGAGGCACAGCAAACCAGTTCCCTTCCACGGGGCAAGAGGGACGCTGCCCCCACCAGCTCCGGGGAGGGTCCAGGGAAAAACAAGTTCATCCTCATCCTCTCTTCTCTGAGTGAATAGTTTGCAGCTCAAGAGACCAACTGGGAACTGAGAAGAAGCCGGGGAGAAGTGTTGTATGCCCTCTGATTGTCTCCTCTCCATCAAGTACTGGAAGAGTCTAAGGACTGGAGTCGAGAAGCTGCCAGAGGTGGCCCAAGCCTTGCACTTGTCAGGAGCTGTTGCCCTCGTTGGCCTGTTGCTTCTTTCGTGCAGAAGACGATTCCCTAGTTTGTGCTGGAGAAGCGAAGTCACTGAGTACTGCCTCCACTGGGCACCGTAGCTCACTGAGGCCCCTAAGCCAGCAAGTACCCTGGCTGGGAAGCTGTAACACCTGGCTCAGGGCCGGAACAGCGGGTGGGAGAGCTCTGGTGGGAGCCACGCGGCTGCCTGGGTGGAACGAGTCCAGAAGCCACCCACACATCTTTTTCTCCAGGAATGAACAGAGCGTTTAATTCCTGAAAGCTTTGTTCTCCTAAAGGGTTGGGCCTCATTCATTCTTTGTTCCAGAATCTCCCAGTGCTGTTAGTGCAAATGACCGTTCTCCTCCTGATGGGAAGGAGGTCTTTGCAATAGTATGAAATTCTATGGAGGTGCCTCGGGCTGAGAAGGGAGAGAATGGTTGAGCTCTTATTCCACACTTTCAGAACCAAAATCCAGAAAGAAGGGGCAGTCTCATCTTATCCAGAACCCTCCCCCCTCCTACCCTTTCTTTGCTACAAGTTCAAAGTCAGAGACCCAGCCTTGGGCAGGTGCCATGGCGACTCCTGAGGTGAGACTTAGTGGTTGGTAATCAGTGTGGACAGGCACGAGCGTGAACTCAAGTGAGGTCACAGAGGGCTTGCTCCTGTTTATAGGGCTGCTGTGGAAAGGGGCTGGCAGCTGGCGAGAACTCTTAAGTCCTCACACCATGGGCCATAGGCTGCAGACAAGAGGCTGGGGTGGCCAGCGAAGTAGGCTGGGCCTTGGCATTTCTTGTGTTAGCTGAGGGGGGTTGAGGCATCAAGTACAGGATGGGCCAGGTGCTGTGAAAAGAACCACCACCTGACATATTTCAAATGTCCGTGGAGGTGGGCGGGGGAGGGTAAATCTCCTGGGGGATGGAAGCAGGGCCCCCCTCCTAGGGAGACAAAAGGGAGTCCCTCCGGCTGGAGGTCAGTGTGGATTCTCTGGGCGAAGAGTGGGTGCTTCTTGGCTGATAGGCTGAAATGTGTTTTCCAGACCCTATGTCACCTCTTCTTCCATTTAGGATGGTGTCTGTGGAGGCCTCTTCAGGAGACAGACAGGGCAGCCCGGTGGCAGACCATCATCTGGAGAGATTTAAGTTAGATGGATGGTGGGGCCAGTGGCCAGTGGCCAGTTACGTGGCTTTGTTTTATTCACAAGGATCAGCACGTTTTACCCTTGATTGAGAGGCGTCCAGATTCCAAGAGCAAAAAATGCCAGTGAATGAAAAAATTGAAACAACCTCCACCCCAGTCATGAGAAAGCATTGCCTGGCACAGATCCCTGGAGTCGAGAAAAACATGCCTCTGGAAGCCAGAGTGGGGCTTAGTAGGACAGAAGAGTAGACTCATTGGTCAAAAGCCAACCTGCCCACCCCCAACCCGCCCACTCTTGGCTATGGGTCAAATGGTAACCTGGGCTCTCCGATGATGAGTCGTAGGAAGCTTCTGAGTGTCCAGCCAAGGGGAAGGGTTATATCTGCAAAAGGATATATAGGGATATGTAGGGATAGAACACAGACAGTTAAAGAGAGAGGCAGGGTAAAGACCTCTGCTTCCTGCTTCTCCCCCCACCCCCCACCCAAATCTGAAGTCCCATGAGCTGGGAGGGGCAAAGCAGGGGGAAACAAGTGTCTTCTGTTCTTTCCTGTGGCTAGAAATTCAGGCAAGGTCAAGAATCTCACAAAACACTCATTTACCCCACTGCCTGCCTCTCAGCCCAAGTCTTTCCTGAGTCCTCGGCCACGTATCAAACTCTGTCCTCGTGCCTTGAGGTCCCTGGAATGTGCCTTACTCCTCTCTGGCCAGGCCTGTGGTTCCAATGCCGAGAGTTTCTCCCCGACCTGCTTCATCTGCTCAAAGCCTGCCCATCATTCAGATCTCCCTTCTAATGTCATTCCCTGGGGAGCACCTTCCCAGGCCCCTTGGACCTGGCTGCTGTCCCACAAATCACTCCCTTGTGGCATTTAGCACGGTTTGAACTCCTACATTTATTTGTGCAATTTTGATTCACATCTCTTTCTACCCACCCACCCCCAAGCCTGAACTTGCCTGGTTCAGCTCACCATTTCCACCCCCTCCCCACCCGACTTCTCTTGCAATGCCCCGGCACTTAACAGGTTCTCAATAAATATTTGTAGAATGCATGAATGAAAGGGGCTATATGAGTTCTCCTTTTCCTCACACTCACCTGTGCAACCCTCATTCATTGGGCAGTTCACTTGAATTGCTTGGCTTCCCAGCTCTTCGAGGCATTCGAAAAGGAGGGGCCTGGGGCTGCAGGCACTGGTTAGAGACCCGCGTGAGACCAATTAGCATAAAGATGCTACAAGAGGCCACTCAAAAAATAATCACAGGAAATTCAGGAGACAGCATTCAGGGAGGAGTTGGGGGAGTTCAGGCCAGTGTGGAGGGACAGGGGAAGAGTTGAGAAAAGGTCAGAAGAAATCCAAGGGATAGAAGTGCGGGGTGAGGTCATACTACATATGTCCCGAGGGAATGTTGTCAGGCACCCGCCCAGGCATGGACAGAAGCACCCTCCGGTGTTGGGTGGACAGGGGAGCTGGGACAGCCTCTTTGGAGGACCCTTTTTTAACATGAAAAAGCGGTTTCACTTTTGGCAGTCTGTCCAACAGAAATGCTCGAGTAACTTTGTGAGGTTCCGCATACAAGGATGTTTGTGGCAGCCTTCCGATGCTAAGCAAATTTGGAAACAGACTGAAAAGTCATTAATTGGGGAGTGGCTACATTCACAGACATCCTGTGCAATGGAATATAAGGTAGCCTCACCAAAAATGCGTTGGGGACTGCTGGCACTGATATGGAAACATGTTGATACATTTATTGAAATAATGTATTAATAATAAAGCGAGGTAAAGATCGATATGTGTAGGGCGATCCTATTTCAGTTTTTAGAACTATTTGTGTGCGTCAAACTGTGTATACAATTGTGCACAGAAAGCTATCTGGAAGGATACATACATATTCTACCTTTTACACCATTTCCTCTGGAAAACGGGCTTCAGGATAGATTATTGGAGGGGGAGTCCCACTATTTCACTCTCCCTGTGGTATGGTGCAAATGAGCGTGTGTTTCTTCTGTGATAAAAGGGGAAAAGATTGTAGGACGTGGCAATGAAGAGGGATTCCGCCCCCCCCCCCCCGGGAGCTCAGATTCATTAGACTGCGGGGAGCGGAGGCCAATCGCACTGGGTGGAAAGGACAGGAGGGATGTGCAAGCTGTCTACAGACTGCGAAGATCTTTCCAGAAGTTTTCTTGTAAGCAGCATTTTTTGAAGAGAATGCTAGCCTAAGGAAGAGGCGTGGTGGAGGGAAGTTTTCTATCCATTGGGAGGGGTTGACATTGGTGGGCTGAGGGGAGGGAAGCAAGAACAAAAGTAATTTCACAGGATGCTAAGGAGAGGGATGCTTGGCTGGAGAGCCAGCCTGGTGTACACAGAATGGTCTGTGGGATCCAAAGTCCCGAGTGGAGGAATTATCCTTAAAAAAAAAAAAAAAAAAAAGAGTGGGGAGCATGTTTAGGAGATGGTATGGACAGATAGCAGGGGGTGAGAGGGCCAGGGAGAGAGTTTGCAGTTAGGACCTGGATTTTACCTTGAACTGAGAGTGGGTATGTCACCAAAGGGAGTGGGCTAGGGATGGAGACAGTTTAAGGACACGTCTAAGGACAACAGGAAACTCTGGGAATGGGAGAAAGGGTTAGTAAACTGATTGCTAGCTGGTGGCAGAGGAGGGCCAGCTGAACTGGTCTTCATACCTTTGAAATAGAAGAAGCAGGCAGTTCTGCGTTTTTCTCTTAGCAGAGCTCAAGTTAAGATGAGAGAGAAGGGTCACACTGTTCCAAGGTTGGGAACAGGCAAGGCCAGCAACACCAGCCCAGCATAACGGGAGATGTAAAGAAGCAACATGAAGTAGAGGAAAGGGATCTGGAACTAGAGATGAGATGAGCAGCCCTGGAAGCATTTTGAGAGAAGTGGGTGGTGGAGAGCCAGGCTGGAGCCTCGTAGGTGATATCCAGGTTCAAGATTTGGCTATGGCAATGAATGGGTTGCAGAAATAGGATATTTGTTTCCACTAGGGAGATGTTAAGATTGTCTAGGTGGCAGCAGGATTGGGGCAAAGATAAAACCCATGAGCCTGAGGCTAGAGTTCTCAATTCATTCATTCAACAAATATTTATTGAGCACCTACTATGTGCCAGGCACTCTTCCCAGCCCTGGCGGGGAGGTGAATGTTGGGAGTCCATTGGGTTATTGATAGATGAAGATGGGAAGAAGAGGCTCACGTTGGCAAGGGGCCATGGGGCTCCCAAGAAGAAGAGGAAGCATCACCAAGGGAAGGGCCAGAATGGTCAGAAAGATGAGGCAGGAAGTCAGGAGGGCAGTGCCGGCTGGGATGGACAGGAAGAGGAGCAGCTTCTCTCCTCTAGAAGGAGCTAGAAAGAGGAGCACTGTAACGGAAGGGCCGGCTCCAGAGGGGGTGCCGGTAAGAAGCTGGCGTGTTTTGCCTTTTCCTCCTGGCAGCCCACCTCCTGGGTGCAGCCTTCCTTACGCCTTGGGTCTCAGAATGGTCCAGGGCTCATAGAAGGAGAGATGCAAGTTTTTCCTTGGACACCATGAGGCTCCACCCTGAGGCTGTGACCCCCTTTTCTGGGGGTACTTCAGCTCCAGATTCCAGCCCTCCTCTGTGTGTTAACAGCAGAGAGACACAAGAAGGGTCAGAGAGGTATGGTAATACCAGATTACAGTGGTGGGAGAGAGGAGAGTCCAGGAGGGACGGGGAGAAGGATGAAAACAGAGGAGGAGGAGCCAAAAGATATCCCCAAGGAAAAGGGGGGGTGGATGCGCACAGAGGACACAGGACTGGATTGGAGGAAGGCAATAGAGTACAGAGACAAATGGGACCAAAAAAGGAAAGAGGGTATCATGGGATAACCACCAGGCACATTGGGTTCCGGTTAGCCAGCCAATGTCCTTCCAATGGCTTATTCCTGTCCTCTGTCCTTCAGGCCACCTTGAAGTCACAGGGGAGGGAGAGGTCTGGGGGCAGCGGGGGGTGGGGAGGCAGTGGTGCAGAAAGGGCCTGGAGAGAGGTGTATGGTAATGCCCCAAAGACCAGGGTTCACTTCCTATCCTCAGGGAGGTTGCCTTTCCTTCTACCCAAGCCCCCCAGCCCGCAGCCATTATGCCGCCTTCCACAGTGAGTTCCAATTTCTAGGATCACCTGCTTTTATGCTGTCCCATTCCCTACCCTGCTGACCTTGTGATTTGACTTCAGCATCCTAGTATTCAGTCACGCTGCCTCACCCCAACAACCTTGGGAAATGGGGACCTGTCCACTGGCACGGATGGAAAAATCAAGTTGTGCTCTCTTAAATTCCACATAAAGCTGCGAGGCAGGTTGACCTAGGGCATCCAGCTTCCCCTAAAGGCCAAGAAGGCTCTGCTCCAGGAGGAGGGCCACTCTGAGTCTGGAATGGTCTTTCCAGAAGAGCTGGAGAAAGAAGCCATTGCGGGTGGAGGTGGGGGGATGCTGAATTTCTGAGGTCTTTTTCCTCCTTTTGCCTTCAAAGTCTCTAGGATGACAGCAAGGCCTGGGGCGTCCCATCAGCCCCAACCCCCCAGGTCATCAGGTCTCTCTTCCTGCTCCTGGCTCCCATCTCAGCAACTGCTGCTTCTGGAAAAGGAAAACAAAGGCAGTTTCTGAAACTGACAGCAGAGAGGAGCAGGAACCCCCTGGGGAGGGATGCTGTTGCCCCACCCCCAAGAAGGGTGGGAGGAGACTTTCTTGTGGTCCCCAGCGGCACCTGTGAGTAGCCACAGATAATTCTAGGGGAGAACAATAGGAAAGGCAAAAAACCTTGAAACTGCTTAGAAGAGGGCCCGAGGAGGAGAGTGGCAAAGTGCTGGAAACAGATCCCCTTCTGGGGTTGATGGAGGTGGGACGGAGGCACGGGGAAGTACTCCCCTCCACCCACCGTGAAACTCAGCTGGGTTTCCTTGGGGCTGGAGAGCGGGAAAGGGACATGTAAAGCACGTTACCTCCCACAACCCACCCTCTTCCCCCGCACTGGGCTCTCATGAGAACGCTTGGGGTCCCCTTGCCCTCACACTTCCCAGAATAGCCTCCAGCCAGTTCCCCAAGTTCTGATCCAGCCTCAGGGATGTGGTCGGGCCGCCTGGGGTCAGGGGGCTCTCTCACTGCTTCTGGCGAACTGTCTCCACCCTGCCCCCACTCCCAAGCTTTGGGCTCAGTCCCAACGGAGCTCTGCTTTCTGGGGAGACCATCGGGCTGATGGCTTCTTGTAAACCACTCTGGTTCTTACAGACCAAACCTCTTCACCTGCCTTTCCTTCACCACACACAGAGGAAGGGCTCACAGATGACAGATGACAAGGCATGCACATGCCACAGGGACAGGGAGTACCGAAGGCTGACTTGTGGCAAGGGGCAGGACGTGGCCCCCTCTGGGCTGGGCCTGCAGTCGGGGCTCCCAGAGCTCCCCCCATAAATTTTGTGGTGCTCCCTCATGCTCTCCATGTGCCTAAGCCCTTCTTTAAATGTATTTTCAGCTTAGCAAACACTCCCGAGAGAAACTACCTGCTTCGTTCAAGGGTCCTTACAGTTCCGGGGGTGTCTTATTCCCAGCAGGGCATGATCTCTTGAGCTGGTTCATGATCTCTGCTGATATGCACAGACACTGCATCAGGATTTGTAGACAACCCTCTTCTTTCTAGAACCCCTTGAGCTTCCCGGCTCCCTTCTCTGGACTAGAAGAAGCTTTGTATTGTCCTGCTTGAGGCAGAGTGAATGGAACTTCAAGTGGGTGTCAGGTGTGGAAGCTGCTGGCTATGTCCGGGTCAGATGAGCTTCGACTGTGCTTTCTGCTGGTGATCTCACCCCATCACTGGCTTCACGTGTTCGGGGGTGCCCAGATCCTCCTCCTGACCACGAGGCCCTACTGGAAGCCAGGCTTCCCCCACAGGCTCTATCATTTGTCTACCCTGAAGTTCAAGTCAGCCATTTCCTCCCTCTTGTCCCCCCCCCGCCAATTCCCACTGAGGCCTCTGGAGCCCTCCCCTGGGGCTGGGCATCAGGAGTCTCCTTTGTGTGTCCCATTTCCCCAGGAAATGAGACGGGTCCCAGGGAAGATCCTCAGACCACCCTGGTGCTAATGGTTCTCCATCCTGAAACACCTTTGAGTTTTGCTTTTGGTGATCCATTTCTCTTCTCTATGCAAGTGTCTGATGATTCATCTTCTGTCTCAGATTTCTTCCTCCTTAACACCCAGTCCCCAGGGACCTGTCTGTTTCATCTTTCAGCAGTTGCCTTGACCAGCTTTCTACCTTGGGTGGCATTTCCCAAAGACGAGACCCTAGAGGCAGGATCCCACCGTCCTCCACCTTGCTCTCTGCTTTTCTTCTTACATGGATGTGAGCACAATGATCCTCTCCAGCGAAGGGCGGGTTTGACTGGTAACTGTTCCAGGCAATACAAAAGGAGGACCAAGAAGTTGGAGGTGGTGGGACGAGGCTCCAGTGATGTCGGGGGTCTCCCCGGTTTTACTTCCTGGTCTCTATCGCAATGTCAGAGAAGGTCCTCTGTCTTCATTTTATGTCCCAGGGGAGCTGACCCATCACCCACTCACATTCTTCTCCAGAGCCACGCTCCAATGTGGCCGGAGACCACTCTGTTCTGCTCTGAGCAGCAGGAGGCTGGTCTAAATGGATTGCAGCAATGTCTCCAGGGGTGGGGGTGGGCAGGTTGAAAGGCACAGACTGCATCCAAGGGGAGGAGAATGAAGCTGGAGAGAGGACAGGCTATGTCCCCCGTCGGGGGTGGGAGGAGACCACAGCCCAGGGCCAGCTGCCCTCTGCACACGACTGTTCTCCTGTGTGCTTCCCCAGCTCTAAGGTCTTCTGTGTCCTATGGAAGCGTGTTCTAAATCCCGTCATCATAGTTGGATCACTGAGCTTTACTCAAGCTACCCCGGGGTGACGTGCCCTTTGTCCCTGCTGGTTCTCTAGCTGAGAAAGCCCTCCTCTCCAGTGTGGTTTCTGAAATCCATGATGCTTCCGATGAGCACACAAATCTAGCCCTCCACGGGGAATTCTTTTTTTTTTTTTTTTTTTTTTAAGATTTTATTCATTTACCTGACAGAGATCACAAGTAGGCAGAGAGGCAGGAAGAGAGAGAGGAGGATGCAGGCTCCCTGTTGAGCAAAGAGCCCGATGCGGGGCTTGATCCAAGGACCCTGGGATCATGACCTGAGCCAAAGGCAGTGGCCTTAACCCACTGAGCCACCCAGGTGCCCCTCCACGGGGAATTCTGATGCACCTCTTGGGTAGTGTGGGAGGCCCCCCAGCCCGCGCGATTAGGGACCATGGATGCTCAGGAGAGACAGATTGTTTGCTCTGCAACCCACCTGCCAAGATTTTGCTGGCCTTTCCATTGTGGGGTCTGTGCTACGAAAACACTCAATGGTTTCAGGACGTGCTTTTTTTTTTTAAGATTTTATTTATTTATTTATTTATTTATTTATTTATTTATTTGACAGACAGAGATCACAGGTAGGCAGAGAGGCAGGCAGAGAGAGAGGGAGAAGCAGGCTCCCCACTGAGCAGAGAGCCCGATGCGGGACTCGATCCCAGGACCCTGAGATCATGACCTGAGCCAAAAGCAGAGGCTTAACCCACTGAGCCACCCAGGTGCCCCCAGAACGTGCTTTTATTCGTAAGGTATCTTTCTGGGGCTTCTGGGACCTTCAGATGACATGGCTGGGGAGGAAGCCTGAACTCTGGGGTGGGGGGGAGTTGGGACCAGGGATGGGGAGAGGTGAAGTGTGGGGGGGGGTCCCCATAGTTGGTGTTGCTGAGAGGAGGAGGCCGAAAATGAAGATTAACCCAGAACTCTGGGGTGGGCACAGGAAAAGAACCAGGGAAAGAGGACTCTGAAGGATGGGGTGAGGGTGGGGGGTGGTGGAGAGAGACAGATTAGGAAAAACCGCTCTCCTAGAACTCAAGGGAAGCGTCTCCAAAGAGAGTGCGCCTGTCACCCATGTCAGACGCTGCCTTGAGGTTACATTTTGAAGATGCCGGCTGTATCCGTGGACTCAGCAAGGCTAGTAGTGAGCTCAGCTAGGGCTGCTTCTGGGGGGGGGGGGGGATGGAGGGGTTGCTGTATGGCTCCAGCAGGGAAGGAAGGGGCTGCCCAGTTAGCAGCTGGAGGGGGAGATGCCGTCAGAGCCAGAGATGCCGTCAGAGCCATCAAAGGTTACTGGATTGAGGGAGAAGACCGAGGGCCAAGTCGTGGGGGGCTAGGAAAGGGCCCCAGGCCCTGGTCCGGGGATCTGAGAAATGTCTGGAGAGAGGCAGGGGCAGTTGGTGAGCACATGGGAGGGGTGGGAGACAGGTGAAGGCCGCTGGGCTCCAAGCCCTTCTGTCCTCGTGAGACAGCTGCTGTGAGGGCATTTTCAGAGTTCTTGGCTCCTGGTTACAAGGTATCTGGTGACTTCACAGCCAAGGAAGAGGGAGGGTAGGTCCTGACGTCACAGACCATCCTGAATGGCAGCTTTCACTTAGAGGCCTGATCATCTGAAGTTGAAATCCTGAGTTAGGGGACTGTTCCCCGTTGGAGGTCTCCAAGGAGGCTGAGACAAATGGGCAAGAGCCCAGAGGACTGAATCTTGGTGAGACAGGGTCCAAGCAGTGAAGAAAGGAAGTGAATCCTGGATGTTGAGACCACCCCGCAATGGACTCCAGGGCCTGGAATTCTCCATGAGATTGAAAAATGGGGACATGTTTTAAAATGACTCTCTGACTATGGGATTATCTTCATAATCAGAAAAAAAAAGCCAATTAATAAAGCCTGAATGTCCATCAACTGTACAATGGATAAATAAATTGCGGTATATTCCTACAGGGGACTACATCACAATTCCATGCAACAGCATAGATACACCTCAAAAACATACACCTGTTGAGCAAAAGAGGTCAGACATAAAAGACTGGGTGCTGTTCGCAATCTTTTCTGTAAAGTTCAACAAACTGGCAAAAGTCATCTGAGGCGTTAGGTTTCAGGAAAATGATGACTCCTGGGGAGAGCAGTCCCTAGAAAGGGGTACCAATTGTTCCCCAGGGGCTGCTAACTATTCTGCCAGCTGATCCCAAGACCTGCTCCACGGCCCATTCAGCCAGTGAAACGCATTGCCTTGTACATTTATGGCCTGGGCCTTTTTCTGTGTGTTTATTCTACTTCAATAAAGTTTAAAGAGGGACTATCTAACATGAAGCAATTCCCTTGGACTCCAAGGCTGGTCGCTTCTAAGCTGGACCTCCTCTTGGCCAGGGGGACATAAGAGCTATCAGCAAGGCCGTGACCCTTCCTGTCTAGTGCGCTGGGTGGAGTCCACCACCTCCCCCTTCTCCCCTTGTCCTCCGCAGTCATGGCGAAAGGCCTTCCCGATGTCCAACCACGTCATAAATACTAAAGGCCATTTCCCCTCTGGAATCCTCCCGGCTCTGCGTACCCTGCTGTCATTCTATCGCTGATGGAATCCTCCTGTGCCTCAATGGTCCTTTAGTTCCTGTTTTTGATGTCTGTGAGGGGCCTCTTGGGAGGAGCAGGGCAGGGTACGTGAGGAACCCCCGGACTTCTGGCCTCCAGCACAGCCCCCCACTCCCAGCGGGCTTTCTGTTCACAGTGCCTTCGCAGTGGCCCTTCCATGGCACCTGCTCATGGCCCGAGATTTGTTTTGTTCTGCAAGACACTTTTTTTTCTTCTCCTGTTTTCAAGTATTCTCCGAGGCTTTCTGTGGAGTTCTTGCTCTTCAGACAGTTTCTTTTGACTCCCCCCCCACCCCCCCCCTGCCACTTTATTGATGGCCACATTTCATCCTAGATCCTTTCCCGGAAATTGAGTACTGTGGGCACCCAACTGGGCTCAGCCCTCCCCCACCAGACCATGAAATACCACCTGGGCGCTAAGACCCTTGTGCCCCCCACTGTCCCCCGCTCTGAGGACCCCTCCCACTCCAGGGTCAGTCCCTTTGGAGAAGGAACCCAGCCTATTTCCTAGCTTTATGGATGAGAAAACTCTGTATTTGATGAAGCAGCCATTTATCTTCACCAAGAGCCTCACGTCCGGGCCTCGTCTCAATGAGGCAATCGGCAGCCGGCAGCCAGAGCCCAGAGAGGAGAGGGGAGCTTCATTCCGAGGAGTGAAATGGCAGCTGACTGATGGGAATAACACACGGAACTCATCACCCAGAAAAGTGGAGCTGGAAAAGATGAAAGTTCTAGAAAGCTTTGGGGACATCCCGGGGCAATTAAGCAAAATGAGATTTAGTTCTCGAAACCAAGCTGCCATGGGCCCAGCTGCCTTCCACCAAATCTCTTTCACTCACCCGTGCCGAGACTGCCCGAACTACCCCACCTGAGGGCTCTACTTGTGATAGGTGTGCGGACACAGTTACACGTTTGTCTTTGCTTTTCTGCCACTTCCTGGGCCTCCCAGAGGTCAGATTTTCATGTCCTTAGCATGTTCCTCCGATCCCTGAGCATTTCCTCATGACTACTGACCGGCCCGGGGAGATACCAGCCAGAATCCCAGTGCAGTGTGACCAGTGGTCCTTTTCTCCATTTTTGTCAGAAGACCACCCTGATTCCATTTGAATCCCATTCCCAGACCCCTCCGTCCCTTCCGTGCTTTCGGTCTCAGAGGCCCTGCCTGTCTTGTGTCCTGCTTCGGAGTTGAAGTCGTCCGAGGAGCAGGAGAATTAGAGGGAAATGAATCCAGCTAACAGAGTGGGAGCGGGAGCCCGAGAGACAGTGAACGAGCCTGGAATAAGCTGGGTCAGTGAGGGTGGCAGCAAGCACTTGCTGTGTGTGGCTTGACCTGGAGATCCACGGTTCCAGACTCCTGGGCAAGTTAACGAGGGGGCTAGGGAGATGAAGAGGGTGAGGCAGAGGGAGGCAGGTGAAGAAGATACGTATAAGGAGAAAGGGAGAGGTGTGAAGATTATGCTGGGGCAGGATGCTCTGTCGCCATGGAGTGGCTGGGAAGACAGGCATTCTGGGCCTTGGGAGCAGAGAAGGGCATAGGGGGAATGGATGGCCACTTTGGACCACATCTGAGCAAATGATTGGCAGTGTGACGGGAACCTCTCTTCTGCAGCCAGACTTGCGCTGCTGCCGGTCTCCCTTCCGCCGCCTTTGGAGGGCTTGTCTCTGGTGGCTGTGGCCGCAGTGCGTGCCCACCCTCCCCTCCCTCCGGACCCTCCACCTGCACCAGCCAGGCAGCTGAAAGGGCCTCTTTCCTGGGCATGGAGGTGGGCATGGCCTGCCTGTCTCACTCTCCTGCATGCCCCCACGCCCCAATTCCTGAAGCCCCCCACCCCCTACCCCCAGGGCCTTTTCCCCCACTAACTTCCTCATCCCCAGCAAACTCTCCAGAACCACCCAGTCCTCAGCCAGTGTGTCTCCTGGGACAGACCAAAGAGAAGGCCGGCAGCTCAGGGCTCTCTCTGAGGTCCCCAGTGCCTTTAGCGACACGACAAGGAAGCAGCTGGAAACAGGCCTCCAAGGGCTCCTCCTCCTTCCTGCCCCAGGGATTCATTCTCTACTGTTGCTGAAGAGTGTGTGGCTTTTTTTTCCTGGGGCGAGGGCTCGAATCTAAATACCTGTGACTTCCATCCCCCTCCTCAATTCTCCTAGCACCCCAACCTGCTCTCTGAGGCCCGCCTGGGTCCTTCTCCTCCGCTCCAGCTCACCACCATCTCCCCAGTCCTCTGACAATGAGGGATTTTATTGTCTGCGCCCAATATTTTATTTAGCACTTTATGGCTTAACTTGGTTTTCATCTCTAAGACTAAAGCAAGGTCTAGCAAGATAATTTTGAAGGCAGCCCTGACACTGCATTTTTTGTAAAGCAGCCCCCCCCCCCCGCCCCCTGGGGATAAACGAGGAGCTCCAGGGAAGCCAGGCTCTCTGGGTACTGGTGGCTGATGGTCCAGTGTGAAAAGGTCTTGAGTGCGTAGTGGGCACCGGCCATAGACAGCAAAGGCGCCCGTTAACTCCAACAACTGATGACATCTCCATGGGGATGGAAGAGAGGAGTTCAAGGGCAATGAAGGAAAATTAAACCTGGTGCTTGGGACGCTCTCGGGAGCAAGGGAATGTAGGGAAGGCTCAGGTGGGTGCAGTAGGAGGGAGGTAGTGGGGCGGGGGGGTGCCGAACAGGGAAGACCTGCTCAGGAAAGATGTGGACTTGGACACTGAGCTGAGGGGACACAGTTTTAGGGACCAGATCGTTGTTTCAAGTAGGCAGGCTGAGCCTTGGAACCGCTGCTTTGCATAGGGGACCTGAGGGCCTCATCATCAGTCCAGCCCTAGCCAGGGGCAGCTCAGAGGGTGGGCTGTGGAGGGGGGCAGATATGGTTTGGGGCACAGGGAGGGGAAGGGGGAGTGTCCCTCCCAGGGCAGAGCTGGGGACCATAGCCAGCCTCTGGGATGGCTGGAAGCAGAGCACAGCCCACGTGGACCATGAACACAGGCCAAAGTGAACTGAAAGATGGAGGCATTAATTCATCCCTCAGATGTGCTTGCATCAGACAGAGTGGGGAGCGGGGGAGAGGAACTCCGATGTGATTTTCGTCTGCGATGTTCTTGCTCTCCAGCCAGCTAGAAGCGGGGTTGCAGGGGAGGCTCCTGGTGGGGGTGTTGGGAGCAGGGTTCCCGTCAGAGACAAGCCCGTCAGACACTGGGCAGAGGGGCCTCTGGAGAGCCCTGGATAGCCAATGGCTTTTCCCCCCAGGGGGCACAGAGCTTGCCTTCCTCTGACCCCTGATAGGTTCCCAAAATATAAACCTCCTGGTTTCTCGTGAAATACTTTCCGTTCTTCTGTGCATTGCTGGCTCATCCTTTTCCTTCCAGCTCGGCTAATGTCCTCTCAGAAAAGCCTTCTCGGATGCCTCTCCGCTCCAGGGCCTACCCCTGTCCCACCGCCCTCCTCCCAAGACTGTCCTGTCACCCTGTTGGTCCTGTTTTCTTGACATTATCTGGATTGATCTTGTCCATCTCTGTTTCCTTGTTGGTTTCCCTCTCTCCTCCCTGGAGGATAAGCTCCATGCAGGCGGGGTTCTGGTCATTCTTGATGGCAGCTGTACCTTCAGCTTCTAGAAGGGAGCCTGCCACAGATGGGCACTCAATGAGTATTTGTTGAATGGATGAATGGGTGGATGACAGCACGTGGACAAACTCTGGGGGTGGGAGTCGTATCAAACCTCCGTGATGCTCATCCCAGGACCCCCCGCCCCCCGGGGATCTCCTGGCTGGGGTAGAGAATGCATTCTGAGCCTGGGCTAGCCAGTGTTTGCTCCCTGACAGAAGGCGTGCTGAGAGATTTGTGGAATGGGATAGACACCTAGTTTCATTCGAGCCTGAACCCCTGGAGGCTGGGAAAGGAAGGACCAAAAATGTGTACTTCCATTCCCTCTGCCTAGGCATGGGGCTTGCTCTTGAGGGCCAGACAGTCCAGAGGAGTTTCTGAGCATCGGGGAGGGGGAAGCATGGTCTTCGGACTGTCTGGTGGGGTGGGAGGGGTGGTGTCGTGCCCACAGAGTCTCCGGGGTGTCACAGCACTTGGGCAACAACAACCGGTCCAGTGGTGGACAGCGGGAGAGCCTTGAGCTAGGTGCGGACAGGTGGGGGCTACCCCTTCCCATCCCCCATCCAAATGCAGGAGTTCTAGACGGCGACTCTAACCTGGACACCTTTTGAGCTTTCACATAGGCAGTTCGAGCCCTGTTCTCCTTTCTAGGTAACTGCACTGCCACAGCTGTCTCTGAGGCTCAGCGTGGCCAATGCAATGAGAAGAATAGAAGGCACCTTGAGATTTCCCCTTGGCCCAACGGGGTCCCACCACCTCACAGTTCAGGAAATATCAGACAGTGGGACAGGGAAGCTCAGAGAGGAACTTGAGAACTTCACCAAACGTGGGTTCTAGAATAGGTTGATGATGCCTTTTTCTCTCTTCTAAGGGGCTCCTTCCCTCTTTTTATACATAAGAGGGTGATTAAATCTCTTATTTTTAAGAGAGAAAATATCTGGGTTTGGAAAGAGGAAACCCAAGGTGATACCAGTCTGAGTTGGGCATATTTGGGGCTAGCCAAAACTAGTCAAAGTGCAAGGATCCGGGGCAGATTGCCCTTGACCCCATCTGTGTCCTCTTGGTTTGTCTGGCTTTGGCCAGGCCCCTCACACCCTTACAGAAGGTCTGGAAGTGTCCTGGAGCACCCCAAAGAGTATTCAAGGCTGAGCCTTGGGGGAACCTCTAGGGCTTGGTGTGTAGGCCCAGGAGACTTAGAGGTAGGCATGGCTTTGAACTCTCCTCACTTGCCCATCGGGCACTGATCTGATGAGAGCCTCTGCAGCCTCCCTGTGCTGCCATCCCCGCAGAGCAAGGTGGTGCCATTGGGCATTTCCCCTACATGGACCCACCATCTTCCACATCTGCTCCCCCCATGTCACCCCCAACTCCCAAACCCACTCACTTCCCACTTCTTATCCCAGCCCCCTGTGTTCATAGCAGGGCTCTTGCCACTGAAGCCCCGTCCTGCTTCTCGGGCTTGGGTCCATCCCTGCCGGTCCCCCTCTTGCTTGAGTCTCAAGGTCTCGGGTCAGCGTCCTGTTTCCTTCACAGCTGCAACCACCCACTCTACCTTTGCGGGCGCTTCTCCCTGCCTTCAGCAGTGACCTTGGAGGGGCACTCCAGCCGCCAGGCCAGTCACCTCCCGGTCAGGCGTAGCATCCCGTCCATTCTAAATGCTTCTCTGCCAAGAACAGTGGGGGTAACAGATCACCTAAAAGGTCCTCAAGAAATCTCAGAAGTGACATGAAGCCTTTGTCCCTGACCAAGCAGAAGTGTCAACGGCCGGGAGGACCTCATCCTCTGGTTGGTCCTTTGTGGCCCCCACTTCACTTTCATACCTTTTTGGGATTTTCTTGAGTCTCCTGAAGGTCAGCTGTGATCCAGTTTGTTCTGGGTATTATATGTGTATTCGCAGGCTATAGGGAGTCAGGGGGGAAGGGGGGGGCAGAATTAGCCAGTTGGAGCAGCACAGGAAGACCCCATTGAACGTGAGGCCATCACCCCAGATGGTGGGAGCTGAGACAGCGTGAGATCCATGGACCTCCCTGGCATCCCCCAGACTCCCATCAGTCAGAGAAGACCAAGTAAGGGGCCTACGCAACACTGGTACAGGAGGAGAGGGGGGTTTCTAGGCAGGGACCCTTACACTGAAGGACTTCAAAGGAAGCAGTCCCCTTTGGGACTGATCTTCCCGATAGTCTGGTTCATTAGCAAAGGGAATGGAATCCAAGCTGGGACATCTGGCTGCAAAGGCTTTCGGGAATGCCATTTTTGTAAGGATCAGATATTAGGGTTTCTGAGCTTTGACCTCACTGCTGCTCTGATTTCTGGGGAATACATAAACTTAGCAGGTTAGAGTAAATAAAGTTAAGGGGATGGAGGGCTAAGGGTTAGCCCCAGATAGCTAACAAAGCAGAAAGCTGTGTGTGTGGCATTTGGGATCCTGGCTGTGGGAAAGGTACATGAGTGACGGTGGAAGCTTTGAAGTGCCCCTATTAGCACAAGGGGCAGCCAAGAAGAGTGGGAGAACTGCTTCCTGCAAGGCTGGCTTGGAGCCCGGAAGTGCTTTAGTCCTAAAGAACTGTCCGTGGTTGAAGAGCTTGGAAGTACAGAGAAGCAGGTGGCAGGGCCCTGTATCAGGACAGTCCATGGGGCCAGGGCCCTCTGGATGGTGGCCTGGCCTTGAATTTGGTCTGGATGGCCAGAGATGCTTAGTCTACAGGGCACCTGCATTCTACCAGCGTCAACTTTTCAGGAAGAGAATATATGCAAGAACAGGGATGGGGGTAGTTTGAGGATGAGATGGGGCTTCGGGTTCGTAATGGACCAGAGTGACATCAACACCCTTGGTGAACTGAACAGTTCCCATGCCATAAAAAGAAAAAAAGTACATCCAGGAACAGGGGCGCAAATCCAGAAATAAAGCCCAGACAGAGAAATGGCCTGGCATTACAGCTAAAGTTAGCATATGGGAGCGTTCCAATAGGTTCTAGAAAGAACAGAAGACGCAGTAGAAATAATCATGAGCGTCTGGTTCTGTAGCAGCTACAATCCCAGGAGTTAGTAAACTAGGTCTGAGTTCTGAAAGGAGGGTGTCTAACTCTTCCCAGTCATCTTCAGAAGCGTGTTGAGGGCCGGGCTAAGTGAGCTGGACTATGGAATTTTTACTTAAGTGAGGTCCAGGTTGAAACGGAAGGGGCAGAGTAGACCCCGCCTGTCCAAGGGGATTCTGGGAAGAAGGGAGAAAGAGAAACCCCTCTTCCAGGGTTCAGCCTCGGAGCATCTGGAGGAGAGCATTCCTAGCTGAGTACGGCCAAAACAAAGGGCGGGGGTCCCACAGACACTTTCAAGGGATACCTTTCACAGACAGACTGAGGGGGTCACTGAGTCTGAGTTTTCATGCTCACTTCTGCAGCACAGTCTGAGTTTTCTTGAGCTGCCCTGGTTCCCATGTGCTCTAGGAAAGACCTGGAAGAGGCTGGCTATTATGTTGGAGGTGCCTGGCGTAGGGGTCCCTCCAGCACCAACACCGTCCTGGACCATGAGGAGGCGGCAGCTGGCACAGAGTGCCCGCAGGGACATGGCTCAGGCCACATCCCTGACCCCTGCTCCCAACCCGAGACAGGGGTGTGGGGAGGCAGTGAACAAAGAGCCCCACCCTGCAGACTGGAGTAAGCCGCAATGGGGGTGGGGGTGCCTCGGAGACTCCATTATTGAATGGGACTGAACTTCAGACCAGATTGAGCGTTGGGGCAGGTTTTTTTAAAGCTATAGACCCAATAAAGAAATGTCAATTTCTCTGCCCAATTATCTTTTGGGTTAAAGGCTGGAGTCCCGCTCCATCAGCCACCGTCCTTGTCCAGGGAGGTGTTCCTTCTGCCCTCAGGAGGGCTCCTTGGCTGCCAGCATCTTTGATCCTTTCCAAGGTGTTCATGGGGTCATTAGTGTTGAGAGCCAGAGTACGAGGCACTGTTCACTGATGATGACTGATCCCATATGTGGCTTTGGGCTGAGCAGCCTGTGCCGACAAGACCATTCTGGGCCCAAAGTCTACAACAGAGGGGCCAAACACACACATCTGCGCTTGGATCCCAGACAAGTGGGCCTGGCTGCCCCTCTCTGCACAGCCAGCCTCGAGGCCCAGATGACCCCTGGACAGCAGGGTGTCTCCTTAGGGTCTCCTAATCCACCCTCCAGGAACGGGGGACAGACCTGCATGGCTCGGGGTTTCTAGCAGCCACAACCAAGGTAGAGAGGGGAGCCAGACAGACTGGAGTTCAAGATCAGTGTATTAGCCCTTCCTCCAGGGGCAAGGAGGACTACGGGGATCTCAGCTCAGACCGAGGCTTAAAACACAGCATGATAAAAGCTTGTAAGCCTGGGAACGTCCTGACTGGGCTCGTGGGCCAGGAGTGTGCCTGGAGCCAGGGTCTCCTGACCAGGGGTGAGGGCACAGTGGCAGGGAAAGGGGGGTGCCTTCAGATCCCCGGGGGGCAGCCAGGACATCTGAGGAAGACAGGAGTAGTCTCCCCCAGGATATTGGCTAGTGGCCCAGGCACAGCACCTACAACCGCTGGGAGACTAAGTGTGGAAGAGGTAAGCTGGGGTGGAGGCCCAGGCCATCGGGACCTTATCTTTCTGCCATCCTTAGTGTGTCCCTCCACCCTCATGCCCACAAAATGCTAATGGTCCTCCGGGCACCAGGCTCAGAGGAAAGGGACAGAAGACCTGATGGGGAAGACGGGGCCCTTTAGGGCCTATTCCCTTGGCTTACGTCTCATCAGCCAGAAACATCTCCCATGCCACATCCCTATGTACAGTCACCGAGAGTGGCCAGGGAGAAAGAAGGGACTTGGGGTGCAGGCCAACACCCCCAATCAACCGCGTCCCAGCATAGCTACCTCCCTATCTCTTCCTACTTCTTGCCAAAAGCCCTCAGGTTGAGGGCAGAGCCCTGGCTTCCCCCGCCTTCCTGCTTGCTGGCCCTTGAAGAGTGGATTAGGATTTTCTGGCAATTCAGCAGAAAACAAGATGGAGATGGCCTTTGCCACCATGGGAGTGGGCGGGGGTCTTAGAGGAGTAGGTTGGGGACAGTGCAGCAGGCTGGAAAGCACATAGAAGAGGCATGACTCCTAGTCTAGACGGGGCAACAGGCAGGAGAGCTTCCAGGAGATGGCGCTGTCCTGGCTGAAGCCTAAAGATAGAAAGGAGCAAGCGAGGGGAAGGAATCTGAGCAGAGAAGCAAAATGCCATAGCTAAGGGACAGGGAGGAATTGGGCCAGAGGGTGGAGGAAGAACATTGCTGGAGCAGCAGGCCCAGGGTACACATGGCCACGCCGCGAGGAGTGAGCAGAGAGGGGACTCCCTGCGGGCTGGAGAAAGGTTCCCCAGGCTGGGGAACCAGGGCCAGTTAGGGGACAAGGGCAGTTAGGCAGGGATGTACAAGTGGGTCTTTGCTTTCCTTTAGGCCACTGTCCAGTGCAGGCAGCCGGCCTTGGGTGGGCACCTGGAAGAGTTCCCAGGGATCTCCCTCTGCCGCTCCCACCCAACCCATCCCATCCTCTTGACCCAGGCCTGCCTCCTGTCCCCTGGCACCCCCAGGGCCCCAGTCCCCTGTAGAGAGACTCAGATTGCAAGATTCTGAGGGTAGCGGGGCAGCGTGGGTGGGGAGCAGTACCCTTGGGCCTTTCAGATTGTTCCCAAGGGATGCGGAAAGGGTGCAGCCCCACCTCTATCAGAGTGGGCTCTGGTGCAGACCACACCCTCTGATGCAGGGACCTGTCACAGACGCCTTCCCCTCTAGGATGAGAGTGGGATCGTTACCCCCATTAGTTCAGAGAATCCAGAGAATTCTCCCTGGAAGCAGTGACCTGGCCTTCCGACACCAGATGTGCTGCTGGGAGGCTGTCTGGGAAGTTCCATCTTCCAGAAAATGAGGAGCCTTCAAGCTTTTGGGGGGCTGAGTAGGGTTTCTGGCCAGTCCCAGTGTCCCATATGCCAAGCGAGGAAAAGGGTGTGGAGAGCCAGCTCGGACCCCAGGAGTGGCGGAACGCGGCTTCCAGCTCAGCAGCACCTTGTGGCCTGTCCCTAGACCCTGTGAGCTATGGGACACCCTCCGTAAATCCCCTTACCTCTTAAACCAACTCAAGCGGCTTTGCCGCACAAGAAAGGCAGTCAGGGGAGAAGAACCCCAGAGGAGTGGGCTTGACGAGGTGAGCCGGGCATAGACAGAGGCAGGAAAGGAGCCCAGGAAGGCAAACAGGGAGCTGGGCCAAAGCTGGAAGACTTGAGGGGCTCCATGAGGGGAGGGGCTGTCTTCAGTAGAATTGGGATGAGAGCAGTTATTCACTTACCCATTCATTCACTCATTCATTCATTGAACAAATATTTTCTGGCCACAACCACGTGGCCAAGGCCTCAGGAATACATCTATGAACAAGACAGACAAGCACCCAACTTTCTGAAGCTGATATTCTGGCCGAGAGGGTGGGGGGACAAAACGAATGCCAAACAGAGTCTGAGGGCTGTGGGTGTGGGGTAGGACACAAAGCCAAGAGCTGGCCTGGGAGCGGTGCGGGAGCAGTCCCTCGATGCCGCAGGGTCTTTGGGAGGCTGGGGGGATGACAGGCCTCAGCAGACTCCCTGCACCTAAGGCCCTGTGCGTTATGATGGCAAAGACAAGAAAAATGCTTAGCCTTTATTTAGGGCCTACTACATGCCCTCTCCTCCCTGGTTGACAGCAATGGCCCTTTTCTGCCCCCACTCTCCTGCCCACCAAGTTCCCGGCCACTCCCAAGTGAGACAGCTTGGTGGGCTCAAGGGACAGCCACTGGATATGCTCTTTGCCCCAAGAAAAATCCTGTCTGTGCGAGGCCCAGGAATGGAGGCACAGCCCTGGGGCCTCTCCCTTTGGACTGCCTCCTCTGTCGGACTGCCTCCCCATTCTGATCACCTTCTGAGCTCTGAGTGGTGGGAGAAGGTGGGGAGGTTTCATTTGCTGGGGAGGTGGCAGTCGGAGAGGGTAAAGGTCAGTAGGAGCCTGAGGGAGCCTGGGTGAAGTTACCCTGGAAGATGGGAGAGACTGAGCCTGAGTTGGAGGTAGGGCAGGGGGAAATAGGACATAGCTGGGGAGATAGCCCCAGGGTCTGCAGGGCTGTATGCTACCCTACCCTCCGGGGTTTCCCTCCATGGCCCTTCCCCCTTAGGTTTCATGGCAAGGCCTCTCAGACCCTGAGCTGGGCATCCCACCAAGTGACTGAGCAGTGAATGATTAGCTTTGTGTCACTCTACCAGTCCTCTCTGGTCCATCAAAGGATCTCCTCCCTGCTCACCCTCAGGAGAGCCCTGGGGGCAGGTCTGCCAGCTCTCCCTGGGGCTTCCGCTGTGCACACCTGGGCTGCAGAAGCAAGATCTCCAGCTCCACAGAGGACCTGGTGAGAAGGCCAAGTCCCCACTCTAGAAGCAGGGAGCTTCTCATCTCGATGGCTGAGGAAGGAGGCAGCAATCGGCCCTGGTTCTCCAGGCTCTTGCGTTCTGATGCACTTCTGAGCATCTCCAAAGGAACTGTGGGGTGTGGCAGCTGACAGCCGCTGTCCGGGATCAGGAGCCCTTCCACCCTCACGGACTCTGACCATCCTGACTGTCAGGCTGTGCCGTAGTCCCGTGCAACAGACCACTCTTGCTGTTTTGGTGGGAATGAAGTGTTTGCACAATCCCCCCAGCTCCCCTGGGCAGCCAGGTGCAGCCTGGTGATTGGACATGCCACGATGGATTTCCGGAAGCACCTCAAGGGGACAAGCATGTTCCTCTTCCGCCCTTTGTTGCTGCCCCTGGATGGCAGGCAGACAAGTGATGGTTGCCATCTCCAACCATGAGACAGAGGCCACATCGCGAGGAGGGAAGAGCTGACGGTAGACTACAGTACCACCAAGGACCAGCCCCAGTTTGCCCGTGTTAAGGTGAGAAAGAGAAGTCTGTCTTCTTTGTCTTCTTCATTTTTGTGCAGGCAAACCCTCCCACCCTCTCTCCCTGCTTTCCCCTTCTCCACCAAACTGATGTAGCATTTACTGTGTGGAGAGCAGAAGAGGAATATGGAAGCCACTAGAGGCAATTTAGAAAGGGGAAGATGTCAAGAAACAAGGCAATGGAGGTGGCACGGAAAGAGGAGGACAGAGCCTAGGGAGGAGGATTTGTCAGTGAAGGGTGGTGGGAAGAACCTTCTAGAAGAGCAGGGGCGGCAGGAACTTCCTACCCACCCATACCTACCCCAGTTCTCCCCTGGAGGGCCCAGTGCCTTCCCTCACCTCTCCGCTGGCCAGTGAAGATGCAGCACCCCTTCCTGGTGGGGCAGTCGGTGGGGGGTGGGGGTGCCAGTCTGGTGAGGCTGGGGACAGGGAGGGAGCATCTCCCCAGAACTACACGTTTCCCCCAAATCAAGACAACAGGTCTAGGGTTGACCACGGAGATGCCCCCTCAGTCCTGAGCCCACCATACTATCCACGTGGCTTGCTTCTTAGAAGTGGGCTTCTACTGGGTCCCTGACAAACTCAGTTCTGGAAACACATACTCGTCCTACTGTGTATGCTACATGGACAGGGGGCCAAGTGCTAAGATGACCCCATACCACAGCCCCCCAGCACAGGCTGCCCTGACAGGCTGTCCCAGGACTGTAGTGTACAGGTACACGATTAACATCCAGGTCTCTGAGGGGAAAAAACGTATTGTTGTGAAGTCTTTGCAGACTTCTGTGGTCTGAATCCTCCACCATGGCAATTTCTGAGCCGTAAACAGGAAGTATCAGAAGGCGGAAGGGGAACGCCCTTGACGGGCCCTCGGAGTCACTCCAGCCCACCACTGTCCTGGGCTTCTCATCACTTACAGCGGTGTCCTAGGCCTGAGGCCACAGGTTGCCTGGCCTGTGTTTGGACCCCTGAACCTTCCCACCAGCCTGTACCTTGTCTCTGGCAGGTTGGCCTCCACGGATGGGTAGAGAAGAACAGAGAAGAACGAGGGGACAGTCAGCCCCCAGAGCACCCTCTTGAGGTGCTCATTTTCCTTAACTTCTGCCACCCCCCGCCCATCCACCCCCACCCTCTGCATCCCTTCCAGGTCTTCTCCTTTATCCATGGATTTTCCTCACCTTCCAGTTCTCCTCCTCCTCCTCAGAAGGGATCATTCCCTGGCATTTGGAGCCTGGGCCTCCTCCCAGCCCCGGAAGCCCATTCTCTAACCCCCAGGCTCACAGGCCACACCCCCACACAGTGCTTTGGCAGCTGTCTCCTTTCCAAGCTCTCATCCTCTGGTCCCTCTGCCGCCTGACTGCCAACCCCCTGCCTGTCCCAGAGAAGGCCTCCACAGACGCTTGCTGCTCCGGGAAAGCTGCGGTTCTATCAGCTTTCCGCTGGCTGCCACAAACTGCTGTCTTCAAGAAAGGGTGGCTCATCCCCCTCAGCCTCCCTGCCTGGCTCTGCCATCCCAGCCCCAAGCGGTCTGGCACCATCTGCTCCACCTCCAGGCAGCTCAGAGCCAGGACCCCATCTGCCCTGGCAGCCTGCGGGCACTGAGGCTTTAGGGCCCCAGGGTAGGACACAGATCTGGGCCCCTAGCTCCCGGGCTCCAAGGTGCCCACCCTGCGGGGGACCTGCTTAATGACCTTGTGAGCAGTAATTACACCCCAGGGCCCGCTCTTAATAACCACGTATTCTCCCTGTCAATGTGCCTTAATTGAAAATGAGTAGGCGATACAAGTTGCTGTGAAGTTGGCTGGCAAGCCCTTAACGTGATATTAATTGTAGTAATTAGTAGTCACTTTGTGTTGGAGTCATCTATAAATAGGGGGTCCATTAGTTTAGCAAAAGAGCGTGATTTAAAATGCAAATAAAAGCCCAATTAGACAGATAAATCACTCGTCTTTCCCAGCAAATTATCATCTTGAGGGTGGGGGGTGGGGTCAGCAGCCGCTCTGAGGATGCATGGGTCAGTTCAGGAGCGCTGGATTGTTACACCTGTGAGTGATCCCTCTGGGACACTGTCCCTTTAAACAAGTTTGCTCAGGCCTCGGGAGGCTGTCACTTGGGGCGGGGGGGGGGGGGGGGGGGGGGGGGGGGGGGGGGGGTCCTACAGACACTTTATAGGCTGGACCTCGCCTGTGGCCCAAGTAGCTCCTCCCCCATCTGCTGATTGGCTCCCTCTGGCCACACCGAGCCCGTCTTAAAGGCACAGTAGAAGAACCCACCTCTAGGCCCTGGGAGAATGCGCTGGGGGTGTGGGAGGGGTCCCATCTTTAAGTGCAGCTCTTCCAATTCCAGTGGGACCCCACAGATGCCATGTGTTATTTGGTGACGTTGAAGAGTTAAAAAAAACCGGCCCCACAACATTGTTCACACACACACACACAGTATTTCTCACAGGCTTTGGATGAACGTTGGACGTGGAAATGACTGGACATAGAAGGGGCCAGCTGGGGAGGTGTTAAGGCCAGAGGGACAATGGATCGGCTAGTTCAGCGTTCATTTGATTAGAGCTTCACAAGTTCTCAACACCTTCTCCCACACTTGTGTCTCCAATCTCACAACTAGGGAGGTGATGAGCTGCATCTGGGCACGTGGATCTTTCCCTCTAGGTCATGCAGCTGCCACAGCCCTGGTGTTCAGAGCCCAGATCTGAGCTCTTCCCGCCCCCCACATCTGCCTGCCACCACCCCCTCCAAGAGCCCATCACCCCCTTATGGACAATCAAGACTGACTCCTTCACGGTATCTGCATTTTAATGAGTCAAAGCCAGGCAAAGAGGCAGCTGGGCCCAAACCCAGGTGAGAACAGCCCATTCCAAGAAGGCTTTCCTCCATTGTCCAAGAAATGAGAGGCATGAAGGCTGTTTGAGAGTATTATCCTTTCTTTTATCTATTATCCTTTCTTTTATAACACAATGCTTCCAACAGGTGGTAGTACTTGTGATTTTTAATGTCCTATTTGACAGCATAAAATGTTGGCAACCCTATGTGGATCCTAAAGACGTTTTTAGAAAATTTTGCCAGATATAAAATCCAACTGTTTGGTTGCTGCTGAGCTAAAAGACTGAATAGGAACTTGAGGCCAGATGACTCAGCTGGTGGGGGAGGGTGGAGGAAGAGAGGGTGAGAGAGGGAATGTGTGTGTGTGTGTGTGGTGGGGATGGGGGGCGGTGAAATGGGAACATATATCAGCGAAGATTTCCCTTTCTCTGAAATAGCATAAGAAGATGGCTACATCATGGATGAGGAACAAGAAGGAGGTCCAGGCGCTGTCCAGCCCATCTCCCTACATTACAGATGAGGAAATTGAGCCCCAGGGAAGGAAAATGGCTGCGGCCAAGCCACATGATGAGTTAGTGGTCTAGACTCTGGCCAGTGCACACCTTGTACCTTCCCCACTGGCCCCTTGTCCTTGTGTGGGCCCCTAAAGCCAGCTTGAGAGTCGATGTCATGGGAGACGTGGGGTTTGCCTTGGTTGGCTGGTGAAGGTCCAGTTCTTCTGCAGAGGGGATGGTTTGTAGGCTCCCAGGAAATAGAAAACAGTCCTGCTGATAATCAGACCAAGGAGTTCCCAGAGGAACGATGTCCCTGTTCAGAAGAGGCCACAGACAAGGCCACTGGGTGTCAGCCATTTTGAGGGACCGTGCTTCCCCACCGGTGACGGCTCTAGCCCTACGGAATCCTCCCACCTTTTAGATATAAATGAAGATCCTTACCACTGAATCGCCCCCCACTTCTTGGCGACACCCACCCCCAACCTGCCTCTGCTTTCTCAACCTCTCCCCAAATCACTCAGCACCAGCCTGAACCCTCTAAGAGGACACTCACAGAAGCTACCTTTTGAGATTCTCTGGAGTTCCTGTGGGGTGGGTTCTCCTTTGTTTGCAGTAAGCTAAATAAACCCAACTTTTTTGATTACAGGTGTGCTCCTGGTGGCATTTGGTGACTGGGCTTTGAATATCCAGCACATAATGTGAGCAGGCAGTGTTCCAGGCAGTGCAGTGGTGACAAAAAGCAACAGAATTCACAACTGTGTGGTGATACATGGGTATCATTTTGTAATGCATAACAGTATCAAATCACTATGATTTACACCTGAAGCCAGTGGGATATTGTTTGTCAATTACTCCTCAATTAAAAAAAGAGAATTCACAACAGTGTGGTACCAGCTTAAGGACAGATAGAACGTGATCTATGGAATGGAACAGAGAGCCCAGAAATAAAATCATGTGTTCATGGTCAACTGATTTTTCAACAAGGGTGCCCAGACCATCCAAAGGGAAGAGAAGAGTCTTTTAAACAATTCTGGGCAAACTGGATGGCTACACCCCCAAGAATAAAGTTGGATGCTTAACCTTACACCATATGTAAAACTAACTCAGAAAGGCTCAAAGACTTATCTATAAGAACTAAAATTATAGGGGTGCCTGGGTAGCTCATTTGGTTAAGCATCTGCCTTTGGCTCAGATCATGATCCTGGGGTCCTGGGATCAAGCTCCAAGTCAAGCTCCCTGCCTAGCAGAGAGTTTGCTTCTCTCTCTGCCCCTCCTCCCTGCTCATGTTCCCTCCCTCTCTCAAAAAAAATCTTTTTAAAAAAACCCCTAAAATTATAAAATTCTTGAAAGAAAGCAGGGATAAATCTTTATACCCTCAGGTTTGGCAATGCATTCTTAGATACGCCACTGGAAGCACAAGCGACAAAAGGAAAAGGTAAATTGGATGAAAATTAAAACCTTGTGTGCTTCGGAGGATACTATCAAGGAAGTGAAAAGACAACCGAAAGGATAGAAAATATGTGCAAATCGGGTATCTGATAAGGGACTTGTGTCTAGAATAAAGAACTCATGACTCAATAGTAAGACAAATAACACGATTTTTAAATGGGCAAAAGATCTGAATAGATATTCCCTTGAAAGAGATCAACAAATCGCCAATAAATACAGGAAAAGCGGCTTGACACCCTTAATCATAAAGGAATGCAAATCGAAGCCACAAGAGGGGGGCCCGTGGGTGGCACAGTTAAGTACCTGACTTTTGATTTCTGCTCAAGTAGTGATCTCAGGTTCACAATCTCAGGGTCGGGAGATCGAGCCCCACATCAAGCTCTGTGCTCAGCGAGGCATCTGCTTGAGTCTCTCTCCCTCTGCCACCTCGCACACGCACACATGTGCACTCCCACTCAAGTCTCAAAAAAAAAAAAAAACATGAAATATCAACACTAGGATAGCCATGATCAAAGAGATAACAAACTTGGGGGAGAAAATGGGGAGATCTGAACCCTCAAACTCTTCTGTTGTTGGGCATGTAAAATGTTTCAGCCACACGGGAGAGTAGACTGGCATAAGATAAGGGTTACCATATGATCTGGCCATTCCACCCCTAGTTATATAACCAAGAGAAATGAAAACCTATATCCATGCAAAAATGTATACATAAATATTAATGTAACATTATTCACAAGTGACCAAAAGGTGTGAACAACCCAGCTGTCTAACTGATGAATGAATGGATAAACAAAATGTGATCTATCTGTACAATGGCATATTCTTCAGCCATAAAAGGAACGAAGGGCTCTTCTATACTGTTCCAACACGGATGAACCTTGAAAACGTTATGCTAATAAGCAAAGAAACTCAACCACTAAAGATGGCATATTATGTCCTTCCGTTTATGAGAAATGTCCAGAATCGGCAAATCTCTGAAGACAAAGATTAGCAGTTTCTTAGGGCTCAGTGGTTGCTTAGGTGGAGGGATTGTTGGGGGTGAGGGTGAATGATGGCTAAGGGGTACTGCCTTCTTTTTGAAGTGAGGAAAATGTTCTAAGTCAATGGAGTCAATGATGCTGTCCTTACCTGTGAATATACTAATTCATTATACTACTGAATCGTATACTTGAACTGGAGGAATATATGGTGTGTAAATTATATCTCAATAAAATTGTTTGAAAGAAAATAGACCCAGGCCCTTCCCCATGAAGGGTCCCTCCTAGAGGAGAAGGTCTGCCTGAAAGCAATCTAAAGTTTTCCCCCACCCCCGCCCCAGCATAAGAGATGTTATGGGAAAGCAAGGCAAGGAGGGAGATGAGGCCAGGACTGTTGCATTTAGCAGGGACCCGGTGTCCTGCTCTGGGGGAATGATTCTTTAAAAATATCTTTTCTGGAGTGCCTGGGTGGCTCAGTCATTAAGCATCTGCCTTTGGCTCAGGTCATGATCCCAGGATCCTGGGATCAAGCTCTGCATCGGGCTCCCTTCTCCACAGGAAGCCTACTTCTCCCTCTCCCACTCCCCCTGCTTGTGTTCCCTCTCTCCATGTCTCTATCAAATAAATAAAATATTTTAAAAATTTATATTTTTAATGAGTTATATTTTATATATCCTAAAACCCACTCCTTTCAAAGGGACAATTCAATATTTAGTAAATTGATTGTGCCAGGCCTCTATCCTTATGATCCAGTTTTAGATCATTTTCATCACCCCATAAGATTCTTTAAATGCATCTACAGTTAATATCATTCCTGGCAACCACTAATCTCCTTTCCGTTCCTGTAGATTGGCTTTCCGTGGAAATTTCATATAGACAGAATCGTATGATATGTGATGTCGTTTGTCTGGCTTCCTCCAACTAAGCCAGTCTCGAAGGTCCACATTCTAGCACGTGGCAGGAGTTCACACCTTTTCGTGGCTATATGGGTAGACCACATTTTGTCCATCCATTCACCAGGTGATGGACAACTGGGTTGCTTCCGATTTGGGGCTTTCATGAACAAAGCTGCTCCAAACATTTCACAGCAAGCCTTTGCGTGGATGGGTGTTTTTTTGTTTGTTTGTTTTGGTTTATTTATTTATTTTTTAATTTTTTAAAGAATTTATTTATTTATTTGACAGAGAGAGAGATCACAAGTAGGCAGAGAGGCAGGCAGAGAGAGAGGGGGAAGCAGGCTCCCCGCTGAGCAGAGAGCCCGATGCGGGACTTGATCCCAGGACCCTGAGATCATGACCTGAGCTGAAGGCAGAGGCTTAAACCACTGAGCCACCCAGGCGCCCCAGTGGATGGGTGTTTTTGTTTCTCCTGCGTAGCTTCCTAGGAGTGGAATTGCTGGGTCCTATGATGATCTTAACTTCTTAAAAATCGGCCACACTGTTTTCTGAAGCCTCAACTGTGGGGAAGTGACATTTAAGCTGAGCCCTAACAGATGACAAGGAGCTCGCCATGTGGCAAGTGGGGAAACGAACGCTCCCGGGATGGCAGACTGAGACTGGTGTCCCATGTGAGGGCCCAAGGGCCCGGGACAGTGATAGCCCATGTGGATAGAGGAGCCAGATCACCCTGGGAGGACTAGGTAAGACTTCGCATACTGAGCCACCTGCATGTGTATGAAAATGAGTCTGTCAGAATGAGCCTAGAACAGGCAGGCAGAGGAGGGACAGTCCTGATGTGGCCGTGGGGATCCTGGCAAGGGTACAGGAACCCAGTGGAGGCAGAAGGAGGGGAGGTTGACAGGGTGGAGGGGTTACCTGGTGACTGGATTGGGGGATGTGAGATGGAGTCCAACTGTCTCCAGGTGTCTGACTTGGGCTGAACACACAGGGGAAGACTGACACCTGGGGGCAGTGGGCTTGGAGTAGGAGGAGGGGAAAGGGAGTGAGGTGGTCTATCTTGGACACACTGGGGGTGAGGTCCCTGTGGACAGTGTCCACTGGAGGCCTGGCAGATTTCCAGAAGAGAGGATTCTGTTTCTGGGAGACCCAGAGTGTGGACTCAGGTGTCCTCAAGAGTGGACCCCTCAGGCTCCTTGCCACCAACATGCCTGCTTCCCCAGACCTCAGGAAAGGGCTGCTCTCCTTTCTCAAACGTCTTATCCCAAGCATGGGAAAAACTATTCCTTGATTCCCTGCCTCCCTGGAGGCTCCTGATTGAGCTAGGCATACACCCTCCCAATTACCATCGGATATGGTCATACGATTAAATCTGGCTGATGGGGTATAAGTAAGTGTCATTTCCAAGCAGTGTCTAAACAGGGAGGAGGTGTGGCCTTCATGGTCCCTCCTTCTTGACAGTTGGAATGCAGATGTCCTATCCAGAGCTCCAGCAGTGATCCTGGATCACGAGGCAGGGTGACCTTGGGGGTGGAAGCCACACACGATGGAACAAAAAGTCTGGCAACCCTACATGGCCCAACTCCGGTTTGGCACCCTTTCCATTGTATCTTATGGCAAACAGAAATGTGAAGGGCATCCCTTCGTTTGCAAAGCGGTGGCCCTGGAGCCTGGGAGCCCGACACAAGCATGCCACATCAGCCTCGACTGCTAAGGGTTCTGCATCCAATTTCAACACAGGGTGGGGGCGCGTGGTTTCCCCACATCACCAAGCAGTCCTCCAACACACCACTGCGGTGGCCTATACAACTCCATTCTGACCTGGTCTACCTGGAGGTACCATCAGATTCCACAGGTTAAGGCTCAGTCCCAAGACTCCTCCCACTTCGGATGCCAATCCCAAGTCCAGGCGGTCACCTGTCCTTCCAGCGATTAAAGCAGACGTTCACAGGACCCCCTCTTTGGGTTTTATTAAACTGCTAATGCAGCTCACAGAATCTCCTCCCCAGTGGTCAGGGGGTTGGGGCTGAAAGTTCCAACCCTTCCATCACAGGGTGGGTTCTCCTGGCAACCAGCCCTCATCCAGGGGCAGGGGTGTCAAAAGCTACCTCATTAACATAACAATAACAAAAGGCACCATCAGAAGCTCTGTGCCAGGCACAGAAGACAAAGACAAAATATTTCTTATTTATTTATTTATTTATTTATTTGACAGACAGCACAAATAGACAGAGATGCAGGCAGAGAGAGAGGAGGAAGCAGGCTCCCTGCTGAGCAGAGAGCCCGCTGTGAGGCTTGATCCCAGGACCCTGGGATCATGACCTGAGCCAAAGGCAGAGGCTTTAACCCACTGAGCCGCCCAGGCGCCCCAAAATATTTCCTATTATAAATCACAATGTCACAACTGCCTACCTCTGGGCATTTTTTTGTAAGAGAGAAATGTACTTCCATTATGAGAAACTGCCATTTGAGAATTTTCTGTTGTCCACAGTGGGACCTACGAATACCCTTTGGTCTAAGACCAAATCCCATGTCCTCCTTTCCTTTGCCCAGATCCATTGTGCCCAGGATGAGGGACTGTTGGCTCCCTTCAGAAGAAAGCTCAGCCTATCCTGACACTGGTCCCACAAGACGACCCAAAGTGCCCCAGCGGGGAGTCCCTGACGTTCAGGCTCTTCTGCCTTAAGTCTCATGCAAACGCATCTCAGATTTGATTTCTCTATTGCCAATCATTCCAAACAGTGGCTTCACACACGATTTCTGTCTCACGGGTTTTCTGGGCTCTCCAGGCATTTCTAGCATGGGGTCCCCCCTGAGATTGCAGTCAGGGGACGGTTGGGGCCCGAGTCATCTGAAGGCTCCAGGTTCAAGATGACTTCTGCCCCCCCAACCAGGTGGTGCGGGTGGGAGCTCAGATGGGGCTACGGGTTCCATACAACACGGAGGCTGGATTCCAGGGACTCTCCCAGCGGTAAGGCGGTGAATGCCCCGTCTCCAAACCCATGCAGCATCCCCTTTGCCACGTGATTTGTGTTGACCCAGGTTCCAGAAGAGGGGACTAGCCAGGACAAGCATACCAGGAGGTATTTCCTGGGAGGCCCTAATATTGCAGAGATAGGAGTCTGAAGCTCGGAGACAGATGGGACCAGACCCAGACTGGGGTGTCAGCGGTGTTTCTGTGCTATTTGAAAGCCCAGGAATGGATGAGTTCCATGCGCCCTTGAGTGTGCATGAGGTTTGTGTGGGTGTGTGTGTTGTGTGTTGTGTGTACACGCCCAGGGGGTGTTTAGTGGCACGTGCTGTGTGGTAGGAGCAGCGCGGAGGTGGTGTGTGTACACAGTTGGGGGCCGGAGGCTGGCAGAGAAGAGATGGGAGTGGAGGGAGGGGCGTGTCCTTAAATTAGAGTCTTCAGCGACTGGATTCCCTTTCTGCCGCCTCCCACTCTCCTTCAAAGCTCCTGCCTCCTTCTGACCCACCCCTGGGCCACTGCCAGGCAGGGAAGAAGTTACCAGGGGTCACCCTGAGGGAGGAGCCCGGGTCCAGGGCTCCCAGGACAGCACATCTGGTCCCATCCTGCCCACGGTCCACACACACACACCCCCCCCCCCCACTCCCTGAGTACAGCAGACCCAGGTGGAGGTCTCACAGGGAGGCGGGCAGGGCCCATGGAGGCCTCTACCTTGCCGGCAGCTCCCAGAGGACACCATTCCTATTGTACCTCTGCCCCCCACACCAGGAGGCCTCTGGGGAGGGGGAGAGGGGGCTGCTGTCCACCTGCCCAGGCCCTAAGGTCTGACATGCAAAGGTGACTGCACCTGAAGTCAGGAGTCCTGGCTTCTACCCCCGCCACATGACCACAGGAAGGTCATGAGCATTCTCTGAGCCAAAAAAAAAAGACCAAAATAGATGCCTTCCAGAGTCCCAGGACTGAACACAGCCTCGCTGAGCCCCTCCAGCTCTCTTCTTCATGCTCTTCCATTTTCACAGGGGAAATGTGGAAGGGCCCGCAGAGGCAGGAAAGCACCTGCAGAGGTCATCCCCGGCAGCCCCTGCCTAGGTTCCAGGTGCCATTGCTGCCTGAGCCAGAGGCCCTCATCCGTCAGGCAGGGCCCAGCGGCTGCAGGGGAGGGAGCAGAGGGGGAGTTAATCTTCCCTGGAATATTAATGGCCCCGTCAGGAGTGCTGGGGACGAGAGGAGCAGCAATCTGCCTTTATTAACGAGGCGAGCGCCAGCTGGAGCGCAGGCGCCCCAGGAGACAGGAGAGGAAGAGCAGAGGCAGCTGGGAGGAGCGAGCGTCCTAGCCAGGAGGGTGGGGTGGCAGGTGAATAGCTGAGGGGGTGTCCCATGGCCCCCTGAGCCCCAGGCCCACTCCCACCTCAGCCACACCACCACTTATCCCCTAACCTTGCTCTGCCCCTTTTCTGCCCCTTTCTCCAGTAAGCTTTCGCGTGGTCATGCTCAGCTAGGACTCCCAGGTGGCGTCCTTCTGGGCTATGCCTGTCACCCCAGACCTGGTGCCCTCCCAGTAATTGTCTGACAGGGCGGTTCTCAGACCTACTGCACAGTAGGGTCACCTGGAGACTTCTAGAAGATATATCTGATATCTGCTGGATATCCTGATGAAAGTGGTCCGAAGAGGGCCTTGTCATGGATAACAATATGTGCCTGACTTAGGGGATCCCCCCACTTCTCCCCAGCACCCCCTTGCTGCCGCCAAGACTGCTAACACTTGTGTGTGCTCCCTGCAGGCCAGGCACAGTTGTCCATGCTTTATATACTCATTGGACCCTCACAGCAAGCCCAGCTGCATGCCCTAGGTTATAGATGGGGAAACTGAGGCACAGGGGGTTCAGGAACTGGCCCCAGGTCATGCAGATTCAGGCAGTGGGACTCCAGAGCTGGGCCCTTAGTCTCTCTGCCAGGTGTCTGCACCAGGGACATGGTGAGGAGAAGGGCTCAAGCCGCAGTTACCTGTTCCAATACCCATGTTACTGATGGGGAAACGGAGACTAGGGGTCAGGCCAACTTCTTAGGCCAGTGTGGGCAGGGGTGCGGTGGAACTGTGTGTGAGAATGTGCAGTACTGGGGTGGGAGGGCTGCCTCGCAGTCTCATCAACCATGAGCAGGCACATGTGTGAGTAGGTACACACATGCGCGGTACGTATGCGGGGGACGTAGGCCCATGTGCACGTGTGCGCGTGCATGTTGGGGGGCCGGTATGTGCGGATGCCCTGAACCCATCTGGGGGCCTGGCCCACACACCATCCCAGGTCCCCGAGGGCATCGGGCTCTGCTAGGAACGCCAGCGTGGAGAGGCGGGGTCCTTTAGCTCACACACACTCTGCTTCATTGTTTAAGCCAACGTTGGGACAAGGTTAGGAAGCCGAGATTAACCGCTGGCCCTGTGACTAGAACCAATACACATGTCCCCTTCTTTCGCCTTTTTTGTTCACCAAATTGTATCAATTTATTAAAGTTTCTCACAATCGATTTGTTCTGATTCCCCTACAGTAAAGAAGAGAAATGAGGCGTTGGGGCCCCAGAGCCAAATTTCACTCATTGCAGTGAGTGCCAGCTGGCCCAAGGGGGCCCAGCCAGACTGTCACATGCCAGTGCCCCCCTCCCCGTGACCCACTGAGCTGCCCCATCCCCCAGGTTAAAGGCCACCTTGGCCACTCCCCACCAGATGGGACATGACCACACCCAGATGCCCCGCCCTCTGGCTCCAAACATTTCAAACTGAAACCAAATTCTGACTCACCTGTCTCTAGGGCACTCATCCCATCATCACAAAGCTCTTCGCTTAGTGAGCTCTACTTTCCAAGGCAGAACCCCACAGGATGGGGGCACAACAGAGGCCTCATCCCCGACACCTCATGCCTCAAACACCACCATCGGAATTGTTGATCATCAGGGTAATAATACTGACTAATATTTGTTGAGCGTTTCCCATATACCTGGCGCTACAAACTCACCTAATGATGGAGACATTAGAGTTCTCCCCCATTTCACTGTTGGAGACTCTGAGGATGGAGCAGTTCAGTGACCTGGCCAAGGTCTCGTCAGCAGTAAGAGGTTGTGGTCCACAGAGCCAGTGAGCCATCCAAAAGCTATCATCAAACCTGCTTTCTCCATTTCGGAGTCTGCCTCCCAGGAACCCAGCCCATGAAGCCAGAGCTCGGAAGACCTGAGACGTGTGGGCTGAAGAGAGCCTGCCGTCCATGAACAGAGACAAGAAGCAGGAACTTGGAACAGTGAGCAGTGTGAGACCACACAGCCCAGGGAGGGAGCAAAACAAAACCCATCTCTGTGCTGGTGCAAAATAAAACCCATCGCTGTGCTGGTGCCTAACATTGCCCAGCTCCTAGGGAAGCCCTCAGGTTCTAGGAGACACCCCTGATTTCTCCCAGTACCCTGTCCCCCTTGGCTGAGCTAGCTTGAGTGGATTTCTATCTCTTGGCGTCAAACTCTACTGGAACAGGACATACTATTATTCTGTGTTTTATGAATAAGAAATCAAAGCCCAGAGGGAAGGGGCCTTCCCTGAGGTCACAGCTCTTCAACCTCTACTCGTGTAACAAACAGCTACCGAGGTCCTACTATGGGCCATGAATTCTGTGGATCTGAGGTTTATGTCTTGTAACCAAAGCAAACACAATTCCTCTTATCATTGAGCTCCCAATCCAGTGAGGGGAAAAAGACAAGTAAACAGACAACGACAATGCAGGGAGACAAGTGCTATCGCATCACTTAGGAGAGGCACTTATCCTGGGTGTGGAACCTCACAAAAACTCCCTAGGGATTGTAACCCCTCTGCCAAGGCCTGCAGGGAAGTCAAGCCCTCCAGGAAGAGGGAAGAGAATACTAAAAGGCTCAGAACTGAAAGGGAGTGTGTGTGGAATCCACCCATGCTGGTTTTTATCTGCTCAGCATCTTCTCGTTGGTCAGGGGAGGGGGTCACGGTTTCCCTGGCTCAGTGTGGCCTCTGGGAGGTGGCCAGTCCCATCACTGTGTCCCTCACCATTGATTTAGGTCCATGACACAGTCTAGCCCCATCAGTACCTCTCTCGAGAATCTGCATCTCTCCTGGAGACACACGGGGATGGAAGGTGGTAAGAGCTGAGGCAGTTTGGGGCAGTACTAGAGAAAGACTATGTTCCTCAGGTCCTCTGAGCTGCCCCTGCTCCCCTCCAGCCCGAGGCCCGTGGTCTAGCTTTCCCTCTCCCTCTGTGACCTGCTTCGCCACCTCTTCAATAAATCACCCACTCTTGTTTCACATCCTCAGAATCAACTTTCAACCAAATAATCCCAATTCAGAAATCAGTACCAGGAGTGAGACTCCATGAAAACCCTTCGGGTTGTGTGAGCGACTTGGAATTGGTCCCCTCCGCAAGGCCCACATCAAGAAGGCTCGGGTTCCTGTGATTGGACAGAAGAGAGGTTAACCGAAGGGACCATGTTCTACCCTCCAGTCACCCGGGACCGCATCCCAGCTGAAAGTGAAGAAGGTGGCAGCTGCCACTGCCAGTGGATGAAGGATGACAGGTGCTGGGCCCATAGGTTGCATGCTTGTCTCTAACACCGGATAATTTAAAGCCAGCGAATGACAGGTGCAAATCAAAACGTCTGCCCCAAGGCACAGAATACAATTTAGGGCCATCAGATGACCATGCTAAAGGAATCTTTTATTGCACATAGCCAGGGAGTTGAAATTGCTGAAGACTGAACTTACAGACTGATTGGGAAGTTACGGAATGAATTCCCAACCTCACCAGCGCCCCTCCGTGGAAGGGCGGGCATTGGTCAGGAAACATTCATAACCCGTTGGAATGGAGATACCTGGGAGGATTGTGAGGACAATAAGCCTCTAGGTGGCTCACTGTTCCCACCCCCGACTTCCCTCGTGACCCACCTTCAGTTTCTCCCAGAATCTTGGGGAGTTGGTTGCCATATCCAGATGGTACAATGCAGAATCAGAGGACTGATCTGTAGGAAGTCCCTAATTCGTACTTCTAAGGTATGAGGGATACACGTGGGAAGGAATTTTGAGGGTGCCTCCACCGAGCCAGGAGGGATGGGAGAGTGGATTCAGCTACAGTGATGGAGATGGGTGTAGTCACCAGAAATTCCGCATTCAGGGGTGCGCTCCAGGGCAGTTGGCACCAGTTCTGACATTTTGCTGAAGTCACCAATGTGAACCTGGGCCAAATGATGATCCTCACTAATTGGGAAAAAAGGCCTAGAAAAATCCCTGGCATCATGAGAGGAATGGAGGAAAACAAGACAAGAATGCTGACTAGAGCTATCAATCCCCATCCACGCCAGGGTGCTCCCTTCCTCCTTCCCTGCCAGCAAGAGGGGATCATACTCTTTCTTTCTTTTAACCAAAATCAGTAACATATTTCAGACAAAATGTACAAAGAATAATGTAACAAACACCCACGAACCTCTTATCCAACCTAATCTATGAAATGAGTGAATTCGAGTCCTGCAGGAAAGCAGACATCAAAAGGGGACCCGGAAACGTCTGTGAAGGGAACTGGAGACAGAGACGGAAAGGGGTGGCAGGGCCACCGGATCGAAGAGCAGCCTGACCACCGGGGAGGGCACAGGGGAGGGAGGAAGCCTCACTAGGAAGAATCCCAGATAGCAGTGCAATTCTGATCCACTCATCAAGGCCCATGGGATGTCTTGGACCCCAATTCCCTCGCAAGAGGAGCCCTGCATGGGACATGATGGGGCTTGCCTGGTGTCCCTGCCAGGCACAGCCGGGCTGGGTGCCGCATGGGCTGTGTTGCCTTGACACAAGCCCAGTGGAGGACTCAGTGCCACAGCGAGGGCCACGGGTCAATCAGAAGCCCCGCAGTAGGCCAAGTGCATTGTCATGGCCATGCATGAAACGTGGCCGGTACTGATCAAACTCTGAATCAACCGTCACTTTCCAAGTCTTTACAGTGGGCTCAGCTACCTGCTCTCTGTAGTTGAGGAATTCCTTGCAACAGGATTTCTAATATTAGACTGGGTGGAAGCAAGGAGCTTTGGGGGCCCTGCCCAGGAAAATCATCACATGAAGATGGAAGGCACATTCGTCCTCTGAGAGGCAGGGGTCATGTGAGAGGCAGAGATCACTGGGCATGGGTACTTGCTTGAGGGTCCTTTGGGACAGGATGAGCAAGGAGCCCACTGAGGCCTTCCTCACCTCTCTGTTTGCTAAGTAATGAGCTCCCTCGGGGACCTGTGATGGGGATAGAATTCCCAGTCCACGGCTGGTTCGGACCCCAGGCCTCTCAGATGCAGGGATGGGCAGTTCTTCTGAGCAAGGACCTTGTTGCAACAGCACACAGAGGATGTGACGAATCTTCCCGCCGGCTTCCCTCAAAGGACACTGCTGCCCTTTACAAGGTTGCTGAGCACAGAGTGAGGGGGTGATTAGGCAAGGACCTGGCTAACTCACTCCTGGGGATGGGAATGCCACGTGGCCCCAGCTCAGAGCTGACTTTGGGAGTTCAGGGGTCACTGTGCTCCCCCCTGAAGTCACCCCATGCTAGCTCAGTGTGTCCTCAACCCCCTCCATGGGTGATGTCTCAAGGGGGAAATGGAGCTCTTCATGAGTGACAGAAAACCCACACCAGCTTCCCAAACAGAAAACTAAGGTCCATTACAAGAGGAGGGACCTGGAGGAAGCCCTCAAGCCCCTGTTACCTACAGACACAGCGAACCAAAGCAGCACCCATGACCCGAGGACACGGCAGAGCAGAGTGCTACCCTCAGACACCAGAAACACGGAGCTGTGATGGTCCTGATCACACTGTCACTCTGTCCCACCACCTGGCCAAGGCAGAAAGCAGCCAGATCTCAGCAAACCGCTGGTCTCGCTGTAACCTTATGCAGGTGGTGACTCCGTGGGCAGTTGCTCTTCCAGATGGGGTCTCCCTGGCAGAGCAAATTAATTCAGCCCTAGTACTTGGTGTACAGTGGCTGATCTGGAAAATGGGACGCCCTTCATCCAACCGACAGAGCACATCAAAGGCAGGTCACTTGCTCCTGACCAGAGTAGTAGGAGAATGTCACAGCTCTCCCTCCAGGATGCTGGCCTTCCAGCTCCCCCCTGAACCCCCTCCCCAGCCCACAGGGCCTCCCCCCCCCCCCCATCGTCTGTGCTCTGAAGTGTTAGCAACACCCTGACAGCATCCGACAAGAAGGACGTCACAGGTGCCCTAGACCTCTTGGTGAGATGGGGACATAATCCAGGGCCCACCAGCTCAGTGAGGCTCCTGCAGCCCGTGGTCTGAGGCATGTTGGGATACTCTCTCCAAGGTGAAGGAGAATTGGCTGAACTTGAACCTCCTGCCTCTAAAATGGAGGCACCACGCTTGGTGGACTTCTTTGGATTTTGGAAGCGGCCCTGAGGTCAACACTGTTGACATCTTTTCTAAGCCAGGCTGGGAAGCGTCCAGCTTTGGGTGGGGTCCCAAGACCAGGGAGGCTCTGCAGGGGCCTGGACTGTGGCGTAAGCCCCTCTGACCTCGGTGCCTGCCAGCCGTGCTCAGTGTCCGGGACAGGGCTCAGTGCTACAGGCAAATACTTCTCCAGGGGGAAAGTTCCAGTGGAGTCTATAGATCTTTCTCCTTTGAGGAAATGGGTTCTTGCCTCAGGCTCCACAGAGACTGAGTCACCAAGCAGTTGGCAGCCTGAACCATCCATCACAAATCAGATGCCACTGGTGCCCCCAGCCATGTGTGGGGTGCGCCCAGCAGAGCTCCATCTTCAGTAACCCCATGATTAACCCTGTGTCAGGGCTTCTCCCTTTCGTCCCACATTGGAGGGACTCTCTGTACTCTCTGGTGCAGAAACTGGGAATATTAGGAGGGAATATTTTAGTAGCAAGTAGCAGAAAATACTGGCTAAAAAAGTAGAAGGGCTTATACAATTTCGAAAAAATATGAAGTTAGCTGCTTCAGGTAAGGCTGGATCCAGCAGCCCAGTGATATCACTAAAGATCTTATTCCTGCCACTCCCCTGTGCCTTTCATGGTATAGATCTTAACCTAACATTACACTCTCTGGCCCCCACAGAATGGCCATCAGCTTTCTGCCCACTGCCTTCCAGTCTGCTGGCAGCAAGTGCAACTTGGCTGGCAACTCTTGGGAAAACAGAGTCTCCTTTTCTGGAGTCCCCCAGCATCCTTGTGTCTCCTCCTTGGCTTAAACTGGGTCATATACCCATTTGTGGACCAATTTCTGTGGCCGGGGAGGTTCACTGATTGGTTGCAGACATCCAGAACCCGCCACCACCAGCCCCAGGGCTGAAAGGAGCCCAAGCAGCATGACCAAGGGTAGAGAAGGGCAGTCTTCTAAAGGAGATACGAGGCTTTATTGTCATAAAGTGGGGGAAATAGATGCTGGACCCCACAAACAGCAACCTCCACAGTGGGAAAACAGGGAGAGGAATCAGGTTTGCCCCTCCCCACATGATTATAAAATCACAGGCCCATGTTTTGGCTTGAATTTTATAAGCTCAGACTCTAACCCTGTTCATGAGGTTTTTTTCCTCCTCTGGGTCCCCTGTTTGGAGGGGATGAAGCCATGGTCCCGGGGTGGGGGGGGGGGGAGCGCGGTGTGAAGGGCAAAAGGGAAAACCCATGTGCTTTCAGCCCTAGCTGTTTCTCCTGAATTCCCAGACAGACACCCTCCACACCAGGAGGGCTGGCTTCTCCTCTCACATCCCTCCACTCTGGTGGGCACCCTGGGGGAGGAGGGTGGGCTGCAGGGTAGGCGTCCCTTCTGGACGAGGCTGGGAACCTGACAGCGGCATCCTGGGAAGATACAGGCCTTTGTCTCAGGCTCTGCGCTTGGAGACTTTTTGCCCTCATGGCTCTTAAACAAGGCACACAACTTTCAAACAACTTCTCCCCTTTTTTCTGTGATAAAACCATTTCACCCCCAAACCCAATAATGAAATCAACCAAAAAGTGAGAGTTCTGCATGCCATTTTCAGAAAAGACACTCTAGCCACCTGTTTGCTCATCTGCTGTCCCTGGGCAGAGGTCGTCCTGTGGAATAATAAATACATCAGAGGGGCACCTGGGTGGCTCGGTGAGTTAAGGCCTCTGCCTTCAGCTCAGGTCATGATCTCAGGGTCCTGGGATCGAGCCCCGCATCAGGCTCTCTGCTCAACATGGAGCCTGCTTCCCTTCCTCTCTCTCTGCCTGCCTCTCTGCCTGCTTGTGATCTCTGTCTCTCAAGTAAATGAATAAAATCTTTAAATAAATAAAGAAATACATACATACATACATACATACATACATACATCAGAGCGGGGCACCGCGTCTGTACGGACCAAACCGGTTCGCTTTGTTACTGCGCACGGAACAAGGCAGAAGCAGTAGGCAGCTTCCACCCCGTCTAGCAGCAGCCCACGCCCCCATGTCCATCTGTTTGCATGTGCACTCTGGTAAGCCTTGACTTTGGCCCGAAGTCCGCTTTCTCTAGCTACTTTTCAGCGCAAGATAACTGTGAGCCCAGAAAGGCACCACCTGAAAGTGGGTCCTTGGGGAGGGTCGGAGGGAGATGGGGGCGGGGAGGGGGGCCCTGCCACGCCTTTCCCACCTACGGCAGGACCCTGCCCTTCTCCTGCAGGAAAGAGAAAGCTTCCTCAGGTTATATTTTAGTTACCGACCACAGTGTTTAATTTCAGGTGGTGGTTTATTCCTTCCATAAACATGTTTCCCTTGTACAATTACTATGTTTTTCTATCTGTGAGAAATTGGGTGTCTTGGTATGGGATGGAACACACTGTAATTTTTTCATTAAAATTAATGAAAACCTTTTTTCATCTTTATGGCTCTCCAGCCAGGGACTGGGCTTTTAGAAATTAATTAAAGTCACCGAGTGAGGGATAGGCGTATTTGCCCTGGAGCTTTGCCTCCTCCCTGCACCTCTGTTCCTGACCAAAAACCTCCTCCACTCTTGCCAAGGAGGCCTCTTGGGAAGGCAGGGGCTGTCCCCAGTAGGGTCCTCCAGGCCCCGCATTTTCCCCTCCTGTCATGAGAGTATCGTTCATCCCACCCCCCCCCCACCCCCTACCCCTGACCTCAAGGGTAGAGAGGTAAGTGTGGCCCAACAAGGTTCAGCCAAATCTAGCCTGCACTGGGCAGAGTGGGACGTTCTGGACTGTTCCACCCTTCAGGGGATCTCCAAGATGGCACAGGACTTCTCCGTCTGTCATAGACTCTCCAAGGCTCCAGGAACCAGGCTCTTCCCTGGGCCTCCCCTTTCTGGGCCATTTGGAACAGTCCTGCCAGGCCATAGCACCCCACCCAAAGACCAGGGACTGAAAAGAGTCTGTCCCAAACACACCTGTGTTTAGAACGAGGCCCCGCCAGGAATGTGTGGGGAGAAGACAGACTTGGTTGTTGGAGGAGAGAATAAGTGGGCACAAGCACCGTGAACAGGAGGCATTGGGCAGGAAAGGAAGCCAGAACACCGAGGTGGGCTTGCCCAGGTCGGGGCACTGGACTGGCAGGCATTGGGACCGGGGCTGAGGTTGGTGAAGGGCTACAGTGGAGGCAGGCAGGGAGGAGACACAGGTATTGAATTTGGATCACGTAGCAGGTGGGGTGCATACTGGGTTGTCTAGGCAGGCATGTCTGGTGGGAAGCAAGGAGACTAGAGGGAGGTCTGGGCAGAGATAGAGTGGATCTGGGGCTCAGCAGTAAATCGGATAGAGGGTGGAGCCAGCTGCCCGGGCTCACTGGAGAGGCTGGCTTATTCTAAATATTCTAATATATTCCTTTCCTTGGCTTATTCCTTTAGGGCTTAAATTTGTCTCCACCTCCAGAGCTCTTTCTATTTAAATCCAAATACCCATGGAGAGGTGACATCGTAAACCCTTGTATTAATCAAGCTATAAGTCAGAGAAACTGTATACAAATTAGCTCAGTTTGCATTGGAGGGAGGTGGACTTATTTCCTCAAGTTAAGGTAAAGTCTGGAGCTTCAGGTACAGCTGGATCCAGGTGCTCAGGCAATGTCATTAGGATTGTCTTGACTCCTGGGAGGCGGCTTCACTCATGGGCAGGCAGGGAAGACCCCTGGCCACCCCAGCTTTGCCTTCTACTGGTGGGAAAACTCCCACAGAAAGGGGACACCTCTTCAAACCCCCGGCATTGATGGGTTTGGTGAGACTGGGATCATGTGACTACCCAAGCTGGGAGTGGGGGCCACCCAACCCACACAGACTAAAAAAGAGGTAGGGGATCCCCAAGTAAAAACTGGGATTCTGTGGCTGGAGCTGAGACCTGGAGGCAAGGCCCTTAGCCCAGCACAGGAGTTCCCAAGAGCAGGAACTCTGTGTCTGCTGTGTACCCATGGTCTCAGACATATTTGTTGAATGAATGCATGAATCAATCAATCAATCAATCAATCAATCAAGCTAAGCTATCAGACAAGGTCCAGAAACCCAGGGCAGAGAGGAAAGCATTCCATAGCAGAGACTTTCCTCAAGGCCGTCCTCTGCGGAGCACTTAGTGTGAAGAATAAAGGAGGCAGAAATGTGACCTGTCAGGAAGGACCTGGTGGGGACGACAAGCAGCTAAAGACAAGCTTTACTTTTACATCAGCCAGGCCGTGAAAGGAGAAGGTGAGATATGGGAGAGGAGAAGGCAAGTTAAGAGGGCGATTCCCTAGCCCAGGGCCTCCGGGGCCAGGGGCAGAGTGCCACAGAGTCCTCTTCGTTCTCTGCAGTGACAGGTACGTGTACACCTTCTCTAACTCACCTACAGGTTCCCTGGGCTCCTCTGTGCACCCAGCACCTGGCCTGCTTCTCGGTACCTGCAGTACTTTGGAAATACCAACCACTGAAAAGAAAGACCCGTGGTGGTCCTGCCCTCATCAGAAGTTGCATCTGGAGAACAAGGATATGGGGAGACAGCCAGCAAGGCCTGGAAGTCTGCCCTCTGGCTGGTTGGCTCCTGGACCCAGCACGCCTTACTAGCTCAGGCTGTCCCCTCTCCCACTTCACACTGCCCTGGGCCAGAGGATGCCACAGCAGGTGGGCCAGCACTGTCTCCCTGTAGGGTTACGTCCATAGAGAAGCTGGACAGGGACAAACTCCCAGCCCACATCCCCCTGGGGACTCAGCCAGGAACAGTGGAAAAGAGAGAACAACACTGAATGCAGGAGTCGAGCCCTGAGGAAAATGCTGCTACTGATTTCCTAATATCTGTTCCCCTGTCTTCCATTTGGCTGTCTGGAGTGTGTAGGAGTGATTATCTAAGTTCTGGCCAATGGGACATATGTAGAGCTTCCATAATTTTGCTTCAAGACAGTTGGCTTACACACTTGGCCCTTTCTTCTTCATCCCTTCTTCTTTTTTGCTGCTGGAATGAAGATGAGATGGTGAGAGCTGTGGCAGCCCCTGTGGACCATGAGGTGACCCTGGAGTGGAGACCATAGATAGTGAACCAATAAGAAAGAGCTCAGGTCTCTGAGGACTGTAGGGCAGAACTGCTATGTCATCCCTGAACTACTTGACCCTGGGCTTTTACATGAAGGAGAAATGTACTTTTGTATGATTTAATGTATTGATACTTTGTCTCTATTACTCCTAGTCAAACCTAATCCTATTGAATTCATGCTTCAGTCCTATGATTCTCTTAGTGGACCCATTATGAAAGTCGTGGGGCAGTGGGGTACAGGGGCTATCGCAGAGCTCTGGGTCATTCCTCAAGGACACAGCTTCCACCACCTCATTGCCCAACTACTGAGTCTCATCTCCTCCCACATATACACCCCCATATCGGGATCCCATAGCTGGAGTAGACCTCGGAAAGTACTTGTGCCCCCTCACTCCCTTGGCAAAGTGTTACTATGGACGACTCTATGTAGGTCTCAGGGTATATAGCCAACATGGCTTGGCTTCTCTGGAGGTTCTATGTCACGGGGAGGATGACAGATGGGGAGCACCACAGATAGGGTGGCCGCACGGTGCGAGAAGAAAGTCAAGGAGCAGAATCTTCACGGTTGAGCCACATGCTGCTAGATGGAATAGAGCATTTGAAACTGAAGAAGGAGCCCAGATGAATATGGAAGGGCTGCACACTCAGGAAAGAGGGAGAAATTCCCTGCAGCTGGGATGTGGGGTGCCTGGTGCAGGAAGATGGGAAGCAGGGCTGGAAAGCAGCCGAGCCAAGCCCACCCCTCCCTCAGGGTCTTGTAGGCTCATGGAAGACCCTGGGCTTCCAGTCCATAAGAATGGGAGCCCCCTGGGGCTCTCCGGGAGGGAAACTGAGGGTCAGACCTAGGATGCTGATTTGACAGTTGAGGGAATCGGAGTCTAACATCCCTGAAGTCCGATCACTCGTTTAACAGAGGTCCCTGGTACCCGTGAGCCCTGGATGTGCAGAGCTGCCCCCCACCCCCAACAAACCCTGGCTGGCCAGCCCAGGCTGCTCTCCAGGGGAGGGGCACATCAGAGGGATACACCTTGACTTCTCCCTTGTCCTTTCTCCCACGTGCCTGCCCCAGCCTGGCTATGAGTCATGCCCCCAAGTTGCTAGGCTACAGAAGGCCACCTTAAGGACCGAGGGAGAAGCTCAGGGGCCCCCTGGGAGCTGTGCCATTTTGGAGAAGGTTCTGCCCTGGCCCCAAGGCCCTGGGGTCTGTGTTGACTACTGCTCTGATCAGGCACCAGAGTATCAGGGACAAGCTGTAGAACTGTCCCTGTCAGCCCCTCTGCGGTGCCAGACCCTGGCCAGGGACAGGGCAATAAATAAAACCCATTCCCCGTCCTCTGGAGGAGAAGTTCAATCTGTAGACAGTTGCCGAGGGAGCGTAGTTCCTGTAGCAATTTTCCCAATCCGAGTAGGGTCACCTCAACTGTGAAGCCCTCTGGTTGTTACCTGCCCCCCCCCCCCGCCCCCATCTGCTCGAGAGATCTCTTGGCTTCTCGCAAAGGCCCCATTCCCAGGGAGACCCCAGAGGGATGGCCCAGGTGGCTGCAGACGGCACCTTCTCAAGTCCTGGCAGCTTTGGGCCACGTCCTCTCTGCGGACACTGCGGGGACACGGTCCCCTGTGTAAAGATGCGGAATGGTCCCATCTCTGACCCTCTCCTCCTGTGTGCAGACGCTCCTGTGTCCCTCGTGGAAGCGGCTCCTTCGCCATCTGGCACCAGGCTGAACAGGGCAGGCCCCCATGAAAAGAAACCATACAGAGTCCTGCAGGAGGGATGGGAGGCATCTGGGCCTATGGGAGCAGCACAGAGTGATCGATCTGTAAACAAGGCCCCTGGGGCTGGGGCTTATGCAGCTGGAGCATGGGGTGGGTTACGGGAGGCCACAGGAGAGACCCGGCAGGGCGGTAGACCCCACTCAGATATCACAGGGGCTTCAGCATAAGCCTGAGACCCTGGTAACGGGGAGCCACAGCATGTTATTCGGGACAGCATGTGTGGGGCCTCACACTGGCTTCTCGCCAGCCCGCCAGAGCTTCCCACCACGGCCCCTCCCACCCTGGCAGCACCCCCTGCTCCAGACTCCAGTGGTTTGCAAAGCTCCCCCTGCTGCCCTGCCCCCAAGCCCAGTGACAGAGACCCAGGAACCGCAGGAATGTGGGTCCCACAGAACTTCGCCTGAGGTGAGACGGGAGCTCCAGGAGCCTGGGAAGACGGAGCGGGGCACACATAGGCCCCTGGGCCAGGCTGTATGATCAAGAGGCCCTGTACCCCAAGAACAGAGTCCTTGGCCCTCTGGCCTCCCACAGCACCCCACGGAGGCTTCTCTCATTGTCCTAATGTCCCTGTTTGGTCTGATTCCTATGGGTTTGCAGTTTGCAGATGACAAGAACCATTGTATCCTAGGGAGCCTAACCCCTGGCATTCAGTAGGTGCTCAAGCAATGCCTATGGACTGAGTGGGTGTGTTGGGACAGCACAGGAGGCATCTGCGAGTCTGTGTACACCTGTGTGTGGGGGGGAGGGTGTGGGTGTGCACGGGTGTGTGCCTGGGTGGGAGGGGCTGTGGGTGCCCGATGCCCAGTGTGGTCCGGCCTGCATCTCACCTCACCCACGGAATTTTCTGGCAGGGCCAGGAGGGGTGGCCGGGTTTCTTTCCCGCTCCATTTGTGTGACAGGTGTTGGCAGTTTATCTAACTGTGATAATGAAGAGGATGGGGGGGGTGCTAATTCCTTCTCACTTTTTTGAATCCACCAATCCTTCACAGCCTCCGGGCCCTGAGAGGGGGTGATTAAAAGACACTTCAGCGTGCTGGTTATTGCCAATTAACAGACTTCAATATAAACAATTAATAAAGCCACTGTCGGAGGCAAGAGGAAGGGCTTCAATGCCCCAGCCTGGGCACGCTCCACCTGTTCCGGAAACCCCTCACCCCACTCCCGGGCCTGGCTACACTCAGAGGGCCCTGCCCCGGGAGCAGGTGTTTAGGGGTAATAAACACCCGGGAACGGGGAGGGAGACGCTGGCAGGGTCTGTCTTGTCTCAGATTTGAAAGTGGGGGAACCCACCAGTTGATCCCACTGATACCAATAGATAATAGTCCCAGGAAGGCCAGGGGGTTCGCCCAAGTCCCCTGGGGGACCAACCCTCCAATGCTCTCTGAACCACACCCTTCGTCCCCTGCCTGGTCCCAGGTTCAGGCTCCACAGGCCTATAGGCCAGGGGTCGGCTGACTTGTTCCAGGGAAGGCAGGATATAAATATTTGAAGTTCACAGGCCACATACGGTCTGTCACAACCACCCAGCACATGGTGCAAAAGCCGCCGTAAATAATACGTAAACGAAGGAGCATGGCCGCGTGCCCATAAAGCTTTATTTATGGACAGTGAAATTTTAATTTCATATACTTTTCACACCACAAACTATTATCCTTATTTTGATTCTTGTTCACATATTTAAAGATGTGAAAACCATTCTTAGCTCACAGACCATCCAAAAACAGGTGGTGAGCCAGACTGGGCCCACAGGCCACAGTTTGCCAACCCCTGATCTAGGCTTTAGGAATTTTCCAGACTCCCCAAGGATGCCAAAGGGCATTTTCCTGGGCTATGACCCCTCCAGCGGCAGGGAGTTGGGAGTCCCACGAGACAGCCCTGTTGGGGGAGAGCTGGGAGGGCACCCTGTTTCATGAGAACCAAATGGCCAAAAATCTTGGCCATGGTGAGGGGCAGAGACAGGCTGAGAGGCAGGTTGTGATGAAGAGACAGACAGAGGAACGGGTGTGAGTGTAGAGAGACAGACAAGGACTAATACCACCAGCTCCTCTGCCATCCAGCAGACTTTGGGGCAGGGCATGGGCCATCCAACATGGCGGCCAAGCTTCAGCATCAAGACCCAGGACAACGCCCTGATCTCACTAGGGTCTCTGGGTGCATCTCATGTTCTGGGACTGGAAGGTGTCTTTCTCTCCTTATTATTCATCTCATTCATTCAGTCAACAAGCATGTTCTGAGCATCTACTAAGGGTGGCTTGTTTTCTAGCTTGGGACAAAGTCTCCTAGTTTTGCAGCTGTCTTTGGAAATGACCCTGGAGGAGGGGGAGGTGTGTTGGAGGACGTTCCTGAGCTGCCTGGGAAATGAGAATAAATAGAAGACATCCGTGTCAACAGAGCAGATAAGTAATCTCTTGAGGAAATCCCAGGGTGTTGGCAAAGCAAGTAATTTAGCAAAGCCAACACTATGCAGAGGAAGCAGGAAGGTGTCCTCAAAGACTTTTGTCAAAGGCAATACTGATTGATGGGAGAGGGAGAACGTTTGTTCTGAAACACCCGAGGGCTGAGTTGGCAATCTGGCCCCTAGTGGGGGTTCCCCACTTGTCCCTGCCTCCTGCCTCTGCTTCCACAGGACACCCTGAGGGGTAAGGATAGGTGGTGGGACCAGAGCTTGCACAGTGGGAACAAGTGCCCAGAAACTTTGCTCTCCCTCCAGCTCTCTGGGTGGGGTCCGGGAATAGGGCAGGAAAGTCTCTCCTTTTCTCACTCTGACCTGCAACCCTCATCAGAGCTCCTGCCAACTCTGCCTGAAAAGCGTGCGCCCAAATCCAACTGCTCCTCCCACCCCCACTGCCGTGACCCTGGATAGGAGCCTGGAGGAATGCTGTGGGTACTCTCCGTGCAGCCAGAGCGCCCCTGTGACCACACTGGTCGGACCACCTGCCCCCATGGTCTCGCTGCCCTTCTATTCCTAGGATGACTCCTGATTTTTAGCCTGGCTCAAAATTCTGCAACCTCATGGCCTCCTCTCTCTACCCACTTGGGCCCCCCTCCTCCACCTCACTGGCCTCCTCCCCATCCTCTCTTCCCCCAGATGCCCCCAAGAACCCTCCTTCACTTCCGCAGGGTTCCCGGGCTCTCTCCCTGACCTCCCCCTTGCTGGTTTTCCCTTTCTTTTCACCCCCTGGCTAGTAGCTGTTTGTTTCCCTTTGTCTCCTGCTCCTAGGAAAGCCTTCCAGTCCGGGATTAACAACTGATCCCTGGGTATTCAGGGGGTCAGTGAATGGGAATGATAAGGAAAAAAATCACGTCTTTATTTACTCATTTTTAGTTGGAATTTAGCACTTCCTTCATTGTGCCTGGTAGCGACAAGCCATAGTAGTTGTCACAGAACCCTGGGGCTCTGTCACACACCGAAATCACAGATAATTTCAAATCCTATCATAATTGCAGCCCCAGTCTTGAAATATCATTTATGCTCAACCCTACTTCAAAGTGATGGTAGTTTTATTAGACCCACTGCTCAATCTTATTATTTAGTGCATTAATAAAGAAGCCATATGTAGTATGCCATCCCAATTTCTCAATATTTTGATAACGGCATTTTTATAGTCAATTTCCTTTCACTCTTATAACTTTTATTGTGTGGATGTACAGATGTTATTCTGAGGGGTCTTTGGGTTCCTTCGGATGCCAGAGGCCCTATGGCATAGCAACAGTGAGGGGCCGTTGTTCTAGAATGTAAACTCTGTGCAGAGAAGGCCCAACACAAAGCGAGAACTCAACAAATATGGAGGGAAGGCAGGAAGGTGGGGAGGAGGGTGGAGAGAAGGAGGAAGGGAAGGCATGAATATAGCTCAGGGCAGGGTCTGAGTCAAAGTGGCCTGGGTGAGCCCAGTCTCCAGTGTTGGGTTCATCACATAACCTGCTAGAGCCTCAGTTTCCTCACCTGGAAGATGGACACAGTCTTACCTGCTTCATACGGCCACTGTGGAGAGAAAATAGTGTGATTGGTACATGACTCGGCATATGGTGGATGCTCGATAAATTATAACTCATTTTAATCAAGGCTGGGGCTTCCCTAGTTCTAGGTTTTTGCCCAAAGATCTGGCTCTTCAGCCGGGAAGGCAAAGGCATTCCACAAGCTCTACCCCTGCAGATGTCCAGGAGCATGCTAAGGGGACTGGCCAGGGCTGGGCCATGGGCCATGTCTGCAAATAGGGAGACAGGTCCATCGAGGTTAGGCTGTGGGTCCCGCCTGCATGGGCATTCTTGTCTGCGGGAGTGGGGTAGCACTCTAATCATGCCCTGGACGGGGAAATCTTCCAAGACCCTAACTGGTGAGTCTGGAGACATTCATGAAAATGGCCAGGCCAGGAAGGCATCTGGTCCAAACCATTAGGACAGCAGGTCCTGAGGCTGGGACAACTGGGCCCCACTGGCCAAGCTCCATCCTCACTGCTCTGTAGTCTGAGTTTGCCCATTTTATGCTACAGCTGCATCCCAGGGACAAGCATCCTTGCCCTTCCCACTCAGGGAGCCCTGGGTTGGTGTCTCTCTGCTCCTTGGGGCACCTCTTGCCCGAGGCCCTGCTTCCCAGCCTTCTGCCCACTACGGCACACACAGAAAATGAGAACCATGGACAGCGTCCACGGTGGCAAACAGAGATCAAGGGAGCTAGAGGAAACTCCGCTTGCCAGAACCCCGAGGGCTGAAAACGCACACCACACCGCAGCAGCCTCCTTGTCCTTAAACAGCTCAGCACATTCCTGCCTCAGGGCTCTGGCTTTGGCCTTGGCCAGACCCTTCTGCTCTAATCCAAATAGCTACACGATTTGTCACCAGTACTGCTTCTCGTCTCGGCCCAGATTCCAACCTTCTGTGCAGCCTGCCAGGAGTCTGAGACGATGAAAAGACCCTGGCTTTCCAGTCTGCTCATCTGTAATTAGGACAATATCATCAGCGTCCTGGAGTTGGCCGGGGGGACAGAGATGACGTCTGGGCCCTCCTGGGTATAGCAGGTACATGGCCACTGGGGCCTGGGATGGCCGAAGGTCCTGGATGCTGGGGAGAGAAATGCACATTGTTCTGGGCTGGGACCTCCACCCAGCAAGGGGCCTATCCCTCCTGGGCCCCAAGCAGCCCTGGCACGCCTTCCTATTCTGCCTCATAACTTCCCCAGCACGAGCACACTTTCACCGATCAGCTCCTTCTACTATCCTTGGAAGGAGGTGAGGCAGACATCATAGTGCCCATTTCACAGATGGGGAATTGGAGGCTCTGGGTGGTGAGGGGACAGAACCTCCAGGCCGGGCTGTCATCCCTTATGCTGGACTGCGGTGGGGGTTGGTTTGGAGGTTATGCTGGGACCCTGTAGAGGAGGACCGTGTGAATTCAGGGCTCTGCAGCGATGTCTGATATTCTGCATTTCTTGAGCCCCGACCTGGAGCCAAGCGTTTGACTCTGGGACTTGTTAATCCTCACACGTCTAGGAATAGGCGCAGCTGTCCCCGTGCAGTGCTGGGAGTGAAGGCTGGTCTTCGTGCTGTGAACGTCTGTGCTCCTCCCTCAGCGCAGCTGGCAGAGACGGGGAGGTGGGGACTGAGAGGAGGGTGTGAAGAGGAGAGAGAATGCTGTCTTGAAGAAACTTGGGGTTGGGAGAGTCTGGGAGGCTGGGGGGGAGGTGACCCAGGGAGCTGATTCAGGAGACAGCTTTAGCCAGGAAAAGCAAGTCGGCAGCCACTGGGGAGCAGCCCAGCAGGTCAAAGGAAGACGGAAACCGTTAGCCCCAGGATGCGCTCAGCCGAGCCGGGGGAAGGGGTGCTCCTAGGGACACTGGGGTGATGCTAGGTCGTGATCCCTACCACTTCACCATCCCTGCTCCACCAGGCATCTCAGCCCCTCCTGACTCACACTGTCCTTCTGAGCCCGGAATTAGGAGCCGGGGGGATCATCAGAGCAGTAGGTCTGTGGTTAGAGAGCTGTAAGTTTCTGAGAGTTGGTCTCCCCAGGACGGGGTAGTAGCTGGGCCAGCCCAAGGCAAGAGGGCATTTTGTCACTTTTGGTGGCTGGGTGTGGTGCCTGTACTAAGTGCATGGTGTCTGTGAATGTCTTCACCCAGGGGTCCCCTCGGGGGTTTGCACGTGCGCGTCCTGGGTCAGCACATACGCAGGCACATGGTCCTGGGCTCCAGAGCCCCGCAGGGAGAGTCCTTGAATAATGGCAGGAGGATCCCTGCTTTCCCATCATCCCCACTGAGGCTGACTGAGGTGGCCAGGCAGGGAAGGCCTAGGCAGCCCCCTCCCAAAGGTGCCACCTTCAGCCCAGAGAGGCAGGGAGGGAGGAAGTGGCACCTTATTTAAATGTAAATGACCAAAATACAACTTTCTTTATTAAAATGCAAACTGCACTTCAGTCTCCTACCTCCCAGGGCCAAAGCCACGAAACACAATCAGGAATCAAAGCAGCAGCGCCCCCAATCACCTGGATGGTCAGAGACCCCCCCTTTGCTGGATATAGAAAGAAATGGGGGACAGAGGAGGGGTCCCGGGGGGCTTGAGATGCCGAGCCAGAGTCAGACGCTCGTCCTGCCTCTAGGGCTTCTGGGAGAGCAAAACAGCTCCTGATACCAGAAGTGGGGTGCAGGTACCATGTTGACCTCATGGTAGACCAGGCTGGAGCTCGCCATGTGTCCCTCTGCTTGGTTCTCTGCTTGGCAACACACTGTGTGGTTTCCTCGTGAGTGTGGGCTCCCTGGTTAGCCTGGAATCCTCCGTGGGGGGAAGGTAAAAATCGTTTGTCTAGTAGCCAGCATGGTTCAACGGATCACCTCTTGGATGGTCAGAATCTGGCTGCCAGGGAGCTGAGTGTCGCAGTCCACCTAAAGCAGCCCCCAGCTCTGAGCTCAGGCCCCAAGGCAGGCTTGACCCCCTCCGCCCCTCCTCCTGCTGGGGACTCAGGAGCAGGCTGCCAGGCACAATCTGTCCAGGCTGTGATGGGACTACAATAGGGAAGCCTGCTCCCCAAGCTGTGATGGGGCCACATCCTCTGGGAAGAGGGGTGACTTTCTCTTCACGGCAGACACGCTTGACTTACATCCTTTTCTAACTCAGTCCTCCCACAGAGGGCGCCTTTTCCTAATTTGCACACAGAGGCCATGCTGGTGTGTGGGGAAATGTGTACCCCTGAGACCTCGGGCTTCTCTTCTGCTGTACACCTCCTTTTCAGATCTTACCTCTCCTCCCTGCTTCTTGGTCCCCCACCACCCCCATGTCTCTCCACTCTGTTCCCTGGACCCCCTCCTCACTCCCCATCTTCGGGCCATCATCCACCTCTCCGTACCATCTCTCTATGGCTCCCTTTGGTTTGTTCCCCCTCCGAATCAGCCGGACATGGAGTCCTTACCCGCTAGGGTCTGAGGCAGGGGCAGTCAGCCCAGATGGGTGGGCCAGGTCGCCACTGGCTCAGGGCGGTCCTGGCACGTGCAGAGAGCCCAGGGCGTGGGGGAGGGTCCTGGCTCCTTCCATCTGCCAAGCTCCTAATATAGGCAGCAGCCTGGGTGCAGAGCGGGGGAAGCAGGGGAAGCAGAAGGCAACTTGGAGCTGGAGGGTGACAGGGCTGCATTTCCTCCATATAAATAGTCCCGTCTGTCTGTCTCCCTGGGGGCGGGTGGCTTCCTGGGGCACCTCTGATGTCATCAGCTTCCCAGAAGAGCTCCTCTGGTGTAGCAGGCGGTGGGGGGTCGGGGGGAGCTGTGACGAGGAGACCGTCAAGGTGGGGAGACCGCCAAGGTGGGGAGGCCCCCAGTGTGCCTCGGGGCCAATGCCTTGGGCGGTCCTGGCCTCTCTTCTTGGTTGCCAGAGACCCAACACCACAGGCTGTGCAGGTCATGACGTGAGCCCCTCTGAGAGCTCTTCCTTGATGTCACCCCCAAATCACTCTGCTGATCTCCAAGCCCTGGGGACCCTGAGGAGATGCCTACTTCATTTAGATCCCCACCTTGCTGTGAGCCAGGTCTAAGCATAAGAAATGACAGAGATTTTGGAGACACAGATGGCTCCTGGCTCTCGCCATCCCGGCCTCGACCTCCTCAGCACGGCCCTGCCCGGGCTGCGCTCTGACAACTCCGGGAGCAGAGCGCCCACATCCACTACAGCCCCACCCGCCCGAAGTCGCCCCAGTGGACAGGGACTGCTCCCTCCACCAGAACTTTGGAGGGGAACCAAGGAGCTCTGCCACCGTCCTCAGACCAGAGTTTCTCTCCTACATAGGTGGTCCCACTGGCTGGCTGATGGTGCCCCTTGGGATCCTGTCTTGAGAGCCTAATCTGTCTTGGAAAGTCCCTGGGCAGGGGCGGTGGGGGGTGCTTACCCAGACCCTGACTAATAAGAACAGCCTTAGGAGGGCACTGCAGTGGGAAAGAGGCCCTGGGTGGCTGCCAAAGGCCAGCGCCTATCCCCTGCCCCCACTCCCGCCACTGGCCTGAGCCGGGTGTGAGGGGAAAACCAGCAGGACTGTGACTGGGAACCCTGGGGAAATGGGTCCAGATGTCCTCAGAGGAGGAAATGGGGAGGCTTGGGACAATCAGGCAAGAGACTGTGGGCCCCTCTGGGCCCGGTGGGTTTCCAACAGCGTGGATCATGCAAGCCAGGGAGCTTGGGCTCTGGGGCCACTCCACTCTGCACTCAGTAGCTCTGTGATGATGAGAAAGACACTAACCCCTTCTGAGGCTCAGCTTCCTCTGAGGGGACTCAGTGCCGCCATATCCCCTAGGCCTTTTCCACACAGTGCCCGCCAGCTCAGTGTCAAGCCGGGAGTCTCCCCAAGTGCCATGACAGGTCAGTGCTGCCCTCCTATGCGGCAGCCCTGAATTGGAAGCCCCTGGTGGAGTAACCGTGGGCTTGCTCTGCACCCCTCCCAGAGGCCCCTAAAGGGCTTGAGCCCTCACCACCCATGGGACTGCCTTCCCACGTCCCAGCCTGTCCTGGGTTCCCCTCCCAATTAATCTTGAGTGTAATTGGATTTGAATTCTGGTCTCAGAGCTTACCTCTGGGGGAGCCCAACTGAGAGTTTCCCAAGGTTGTGAGCTAGTTCTCCCCAAGACCGAGTGACTCAGAGGCTGGACTTAGGTCAGAGGGAGGGCTCCTCCTTCAGGGGCTCTGAGGGTACAGGACAGGGGGCTTTGTCACCAGGCTCTGCAGACCTTCTGCCTTTGGTGCTGTGATAAGAGCTGTCTCCTTTCATGTTCTTGCTCCGTGTGTCAACATCCTTTTATCAGCCCTTGTAAAGGAGGCTTTCACCAGCATGTGGTAACAGCAAAGTCATGCCCAGTTCTTGAGGAGGTAGGGTCAGAAAATTGGAGGATTACAAACATAAATTAAATATGATATCTTATTTACTCTCATAACAACCCTGGAAGCAAGGCTGCCATAGTTGGGCAGGTTGTGCACTGCACAAGAGCATCTGGCTAAGAGGGCAGCACATGTTCTTCCTAACAAGCAGCATCCCTGACACATATCTGTGTCTCACCATGTGGTGAGGGGAAGGGGAGGAAAGCTTTTTGTCATTTGGAAACTGAGGCACAGAGAACTTAAGTAATTTGCCCAAGATTTCTTAGCATGTAAGAGGTTGGACTAAGCTCTGATTCCAAGAATTCTGGCTTCAGAGCCTCCAATCTTTACTACGTGACTTCATGAAGCCTTGGCAGGGCTGAGCCAGTAAGAAGGGCTGGAAAGCAGGGGAAGGCTTTGACTCTTGGGCACCAAGTCAGTCCTGAGACACAGGGTCTCCAAAGAACAGAGGGGAGACAGTCATTGCCCCTCAGCTGACCTGGGATCTGGGGGCCAGGCCTGAGCTACCTGCCACCTGGGATGAGACCACAGCCGGAGGCGAGGAGCCTGGAATCCTGTGGCTTCGTGATCCTGAGCAAGCCTCACACAGCCTCAATTTTCCCATCTGTAAAATGGAGTTTACAGTTCCTGCCCTGCCTGTCTCCCTGGCTAGGATTAAACCAGATATTTGAAGGATTTCAAAGAGAGGGAGGTATTCTCCAGTGCTTAAAATCACACCTAGAATTGCCTAAGTTAGAGCTTAATACATATTTGCCATTTGCTTAATAAAACCATTATTTCCCAGGTCTGTCGGTGGCAACATTCTCCCCACCCCCGCCTTTTACTACCTGAGAGCCCGTCCCTCCCCTTGCCGGCTGGCTTCCTTCTACTGACATGGAACAGCAGAGAGCCTGAATGCCAGGGCGCTCCCAGCTAATGACTCAGCCTCCATAACGAGTCCAAACATCTGGCTGACAAAGGGCACGGCTTGCTTCCGAAGTGACGCCTTCTGCACAAATATGTTCTTAATATTCAATTAGTATTTATCCACCGCGAACAACAATTACACCACTGACTCTCAATGAAGTGTCTGGTTGATTAATTAGCGCCGTCTTTAACACTCTAGCTGTATTTCTCTGTGAGTGCACTGGTAAATAAGCATGGCGACGCCAGGACGAGCTAGCCGGGGGCTGGCGGGGGCACCCTGGGTTCCCCCAGCTCCAGATGTGAATCTGGAGCTGAGCATGCGTCAAGCAAGTCATCTTCTGGAGTCAAAACACACATGCACTCTGGGATTTGTAGCAAGCCACTTAACCCCTGCCCGCCCAGCCTCTTTCCCCCTCAGCAGCAGGTGGATGGGAAGATCACCAAGGCTCCCTGGAGTCCTGACGGCATGGGCTCCATCTCTGATACTCACATCTGTATTGACCCCTCCCATCTCCCCACACAAGGACCATCTTGCTCCACTTGGCCCCATTTGGGTCAAGGGGGAGCTGCTGACCACACCCCAAGCACCTCCTTCCCCTCCACCAGCCCCCTTCCCTTGCTCCCTCCGTGCATGTTCCCCAGTGCTAAGTCCCCCATCTGCTTCTGCTTCTGCCTCTGATCTCTGCCTTCTCCCAGCCTCTGGGTCCAGCCCCTCAGCGAGCAGCCTCCAGGTCCCCATTGCCCCCCTCTGTCCCCACCTTCCTCAGAGCCAACTGAAGGCACAGAGCATGGGGACCAAGCTGCCTGGATTCATCCTGGCACTCCATTCACTAGCTGTGTAACCATGGGCAAGTCACCTGAAGCCCGGTGCCTCAGTTTCCCCACTTTCAGAATGCAGATAATCATGTGGTCGTTAGTGTAGGCTAAACTGTCGTAATCGACCCAAAATGCAATGGCTCAAATGTCACAGATGCTTATATCCCACTCGCAGTTTAGCCTGGGAAAGGCAGCCCACGCCAGCAGATGGGTCAGGCTCTTTCCCTCCTGCGGCTGCCCGCAACTCAGGAACCCTGCCATTGTCCCCCCTGGTTTCAGCATGGTCTCCTCTGTGTCCCACTGGCAGAGGGGAAGGAGCGGGGAGACAGCATGGTGGCACACCTCTCTTCTGGTCAGATGCCCTTTCTGAGAAAGGGTTATACGGGGCTGGGGCTCTCTGGGCTGCAAGGCAGGCCAGGAAATGGGCCAAGCTATGTGCCCAGGGAGGAGAGAGGGGACAATGATGGATGGAGAGTGGCCTCTGCCACATGCCCTCAGAGAGCTGCTAAGGAACATCAAATGAGTTAATAAATATAAAACCCTTAGCACCTGGCACATGGTCAGTATCCTACAAGAAATTGCTATGATGTCTCCGTGTTCCCACACTAGGTTCTGTGGATCGCATGATGAAGGACACACTCCCTATGGGTGAGGACCCGAAGAGGAGGGGGGCAGAGGAGGGACACATAATTCAGAAGGTGCCACACCTTCTGAATTTAAGGCACCTTGGGTGGGTGGAAGTGAGGGGACATGGGGCTGAGACTTAAGGAATGGTGGCAGGTCACATCCTGAGGACAGACACCGATCGAGGCTAGAGAGACAAACTTTCTCCCAGGAGCATTGAGGTTTGGGGGAAGTAAGCACAGCGAAGTGCCATTATCTGGCCTACATTTCAGAATGATCCTTGGGTGCAAAAAAGAGGGAGGACTGGAACAGAGCAAGGGACTGGCCCTCAGCACCCCTTCCCACTCCCATCTGGTACGCCCGCCTGCCAGTCCTGCAGGACTTGGCAAGCTAGACACATTCCCAGACTCCCTTGCAGCTAAGTTCTAAAATCTGAATTTTCTGAATTAAGTTCTGCCTAAAAAAATCTGAAGTAGGGGGGTGCCTGTGTGGCTCAGTTGGTTAAGAGTCTGCCTTCAGCTCAGGTCATGATCCCAGGATCCTGGAATCGAGTCCCACATTGAGCAGGGACCCTGCTTCTCCCTCTCCCTCTGCCCCTGTCTCCCACTTGGGATCTCTCTCTCTCAAATAAATAAATAAAATATATATTTAAAAAAATCTGAAGTAGGTTCTGCCAAGTAGAAGCAGTTGCCCATGAACTGGAAGGCACAGGGAGGTAGGGCCATCTTTCTCTTGCCTTGTCTGTTTCCTGCTGGCAAGGAAGAAAAGACACAGGGTGACTCAGCAGTGTCCAGTGTCCAGCCTCTAGTGCCCTACAAAGACTGCTGCAGGAGACAGGGGCCTCCCCCTCCCGGCTTCCCAACCCCAGCTCTCAGCTCCAGGATGCGGGATGTGTTCTTAAATGAACAGATCTAATGTTGGCCTTGAGATTCCCGAGCTTCATGATCAGACAGAGGCGCCACTCTCTGGGGGGCCAGTTTTGCAGTGCAGGGCAGCCATCATTCCTGTGGGGTCTTCCAAGGACTACATCACCGGATAGCCTGAGATAGGGGGCTTCAGGAGGGCTCTAGCCAAGAGATGGCTAAAAGCGGAGCACCTGTGTAGCTCAGTTGGTTAAGCAGCTGCCTTCAGCTCAAGTCATGGTCACAGGGTCCTGGGATTGAGTCCCACGTCAGGCTCCCTGCTCAGTGGGGAGTCTGCTTCTCCCTCTGCCTTTGCCTGTCACTCCCCCTGCTTGTGTTCTCTTCCTCTCTTTCTCTCCCTCAAATAAATAAATAAAACCTTAAAAAAAAAAAAAAGAAGAAGAAGAAGCCAGTAGCCTCTTGCATATACAAGGCTGAAATGAAATTTTATTATCTCTGTTTCCTGAAGGGTTTACTCATAAATTTAGCTCCTCGGTGGGCTTCCTGAGAAAATTGTCAGTATAAGACGGGCTCAGAAACCACACTGTGAGGGACTGAGGAGCGGGTGGGAGTCCCGTAGACGGGAGAAGGAGCTACTCTTTCTACACGCGTGCAGGGGACTGGGAAGGCGAGAGAGTGGGAACAGCAGGCAAGGCTGAAAGAGGAGACACCACTTTCTCTTGGTGGGGAGGGGGGAAGAGAGCAACACCAGAGAGCGGGAGGAGAGGGAACTTGAGGGGGTGCTCCCTCCTCTCCATTCCTACTGTCCCCACTATCACTCAGATTGGGAAACCCACACTGGTCAGTCTCCCTCTCCAAGGCACCCTCCAGGCAAAGCAGAGTGAGTTCAAACCCACCACACCTCACTCTCCCTGACTCCGAATCACTCATTGGCTCCCTGGTGCCCAAAACTAAGTCCTGGATTCCTGGTGCTCCCAGACAGAGCCCGCCCCAATCATCGTCTGTCTTTCCAATCATTTGCCCCTGCTCCTTCCTAACTGAAAAACGTGCTGTGGCAGCCAAACCACTGGGGCTTAATTGCCTCCAGACAAGCCATTGTCCCTCATGTGTGTGCGAAAGCCATTTCTGACTCTTTTTTTTTTTTTTTTAAGATTTTATTTATTTATTTGAGAGAGATCATGAGCGGGTCTGGGGGGCAGGGGGAGGGGTTTGAAGAAGAAGCAGACTCCCTGCTGAGCAGAGAGCCCCACGCAGGACTCGATCCCAGGGCTCTGGGATCATGACCTAAGCCAACAGGAGCTCCTTACCAGACTGAGCCACCCAGGCGCCTGCCATTTTTGACTCTTGAACACTTATCTGAGTTCCCCTGAAGGTCTCAGAAAGTGGGGAAGAGAAAGGTTTGACCCTTTGAGAAGCTGAGAGGTCACACCCACCGAACAGTTAAGCCCTGTCTTCGGCGGTGGGGGCTCAAGGAAGGAATGTTCCTCCCCCAAGGCCAAAGCCAATCACAGCTAGGGCATTGCTCCCTTTTGCCAATGATTGGTTTAAAGGTGGGCATGTAACCCATTTTGGGCCAATAAGTCATTAAAGAGAAGTTTGCCAAGGGATTCTGGGAAAGTTTATCTCCCTGCTGAAAAGAAAGCTCTGTGCTAGAAGAGGATCTCTTCTTTCCTGCTTTTGGATGCTGAGGTGTGAGTATGTGATGTGGCAGCCACTTTGTGACTATGAGGGGAAACATGGTGGACACGCTGAGAATAGCCAAATGGAATAATGAGCAAGAATGAGGCCTAAGATAATGGGCTGAGTGACTACCCTTGATCTGCTCAACCTCCTGACATCTTGTTAAACAATCAACTTCGGCCTTCTGCATCTGTCAAATTTAGAAGAAGGAGAGGAACCTGCAGGGAGAAGAAGGAGAAGACCTATCTGATAAGGTTGCTGTGCAGATCAAAGTGAACAATTTGTAAACCCTTTAGATATATGCCTGCACATACACCTGGAAATACTGGTGTTCAATAAATAAAAATAATGAAAACTAAGCCCTTTTGAATTGACTTTTCTGGCACTTGGATGGTGAAGAATGAGCTCCTCCAGCAGAAGGCTGGTGCTAGAAAGCTGACATGGGAGGAGCCTATATGGGGGGGAAGGGGTAAATGTGCAGACTTGGAAGGATCTGGAGCCTCTGGGAGGATAGTGTGGCATACTGGCCTCTGATATATGGTGGGGGGGTTGGCCAGCATCCGCATGGTCTGGTGGTGGGGGACAACTGCTACTCGCCTCCAGCAGTGCCCCCCATCCAGTCTTGGCTCAAAGGGCCAAGCTGTGCCCTTTACAGAAGGGTTAGAGCATGAATGGGGAGAAGAGCAAAATGTCTTGTCAGCAAGGAGCAGCAGAAGGCAAGGCTCTGTGCCCCTCGGCTTCCCTTGCAGACCTTCTAAGGGCCGGTTTCCTAACTTGACAGGCCCTCCCCTATCTTTCTGAAGACCCCAAACTTTCCCCCGGTACAAACCACAGTGCTGGTGGCCGAGGGTCCTGTGAGCAACTCAGGGTCTTCTTGCCAGCTGTCTGAAGGTCACGGAGCCTCCCTGACTCTCCTAACTTCGAGCCTTCTGCCAGATTCTGTGAGCCAAAGCCGACCCCTTCCCAGGTTGGCTTCGAGGCCTATGACCTGGGCAGTCCCATTGACCCCACACTTGGCCTGACGCCCTGCTGTTGCTGCTTTGGAATTATTCCTGATTTTCCAACAAGGGCACCCATCGGACCCTACAAATTATGTAGCCAGCCTGGCTCTCCATCCCAGCTGCCTGCACTGGGGTTTCTGTTCTTGCCACCACAGTCCTGAGCACACGGACGTCCCTCCCAGGTCCCAGCACAGGCTGCCCTCAGACATGGATGCCTGGTCGCCTCCCCTCCCTGGCCCTGGCAGTCTCCCAGGTGCCTCTCCCCAAGGCACCCTCCTGACAGATTCCTGTCTTGGTCTGGGAGACTGGCTGTCATTGTCCCTAGCCGGTCTCCTTGCTTCCAGGCTTCTCTCTCCTTTGGAAGCAGCCACTAAAATCTTTCTAAATTCCAAAGCTGATCATGTTCCTTACCTGCTTATAACATCTTAGGGCTCTCGGCAGCTTAAGCTATAAATTCCAAACCCTTGTGGTCCAGGGCATGATGCACTTCCTGATCCAGCCCCTGCCTATGTATCTAGAAATCACCCAACCCACGCCCTCCCTGCGCCCTGCCAGCCTCCCTGCACCCTGCACCCCCCATGCAGCATTGCTTCCCATTCCCAGAAAGGGCATGTCTCTGCATGCACCATTTCTGCTGCCCAGCACTAGCGCTCCTGCTTCATCCAGCTAACTCCTGCCGCCTTCAGAACTCAAGAGCCGCCTCCTCCAGAAAGCCTCGACACAGCCCTGAGTGCCTCTCAGAGTGGTGGACCGTCCTGATCGTCCACTTGTCTTTCTCCCGGTGTCCTCGCCAGCTGGCACAAAGCCTCCCCGTGCGGCAGGGGCGTGCTGACCCTCGGGCGCCAAAGCCACTTCTCCTCTCTGGGCCTCTGTCTTCCAATTCATTGTGGACGCCTGCTGCACAGCCGGGATCCAAGCAGCCCCAGACCCTGGCCTCAGGGAGCAAGATGATCAGAAGGGGTGACAAGCATAAACATTGTGCAGGTGCGTGAACACCTTGACAATGTCCGCTGGCGATGCCTGCTGAGCAGGCAGACCACAGCAGGTCGTAGAGGGAGGGTGGTACTGTCATCCATCAGGTCCTCGGGAGCGCCTCTCTGGCAAGGGGACACTCCTGAAGGAAGTGAGGAGGGAGCCCTGCTGGTGTAAGGAGTGCGATGGTGGGGGTGTGGGTGGGGGTTCCAAAAAGAAGGGACAGGGAGAGCAAAGGCAGGAATGTTGGTGAGACCCACGGACAGTTTAGGAACCAGTGTGGCCAGATCAGGGTGAGTGAGGGGGAGGATGGAAGATGGATGAGGTCACAGAGGAAAGTGGGGGCCAGTACAGGCCGCAGTGGAAGCCCCGCCCTGTCCCACGTGGCCTTGAAACCCACCCACATGGATCTATACCCACTCTGACTTTTCTCGTTCCTTCAATGAATAGTTCCGTCCCTCCAGGCCTTCTACCCCCTGCCCCTTGGCTTTCCCACCACCTCCTTCCTTCCTCCTGGGGGAACCCCTAGTGATCCCCTCACCTCCCCGCCTGTTGAATGCCCACCCATCCCTATAATAAAGATTTGAGTGCCCTGCTCCATATTCCATCGGCCCTCCTGGGATCCCGGGTGTAGACAGCTCTCCATACTCAGGCACCCCACCCCATCCACTCTCTCTGGGGGAGGGGCAGGGGCAGGACTCATGCAGCCTGAAGAGACAGCAGACCAAGGGGGTTAAGGGGCCAATACCCCAGGGGCAACCTCGTTCATGGAAGATGGGAGCAGACAGATAAATATCCTCTGGACAAGGCTGGAATGCGTTCTGCGGGCTTCTCATGTCCCAGAAGGAGCAACCTCCTGTTGCCCATGGTGGTGCACAGCTCAGTAACTCTGTCCCACCTTAGCTTTTCCTTTTCTTTCTCTCGCTCCTTCTACTCCCTCATTTTTATTTCCTGGGATCGTCTCACAGACAAACCTGTCTCTGAGTTCAATTTGAGTTTAACTCGTACCAAGTCTTGTCTCAGGCTCTGCTTCCAGGGAACCCAAATGAAGCCAGTTTTTGTGGTTACGTAGTGCAGAAGGGGTCCTTCCTCCCGGCCAAGGTCATGCTCACCACCACCTTACCTGTGCAGTATAATTTCTCCCCTTTTCTGGAGATTCTCCACAATCCGGCCACGAGTCGCTCCTCCACGCTCACTTTCTCTCTCTCTCTCCCATCATTTACGTTTAAACAGACTCAAGTCTCTCCCATCGGAATGGAAAAATGAACTATCCTTCAACCCCACTTTGCTCTGGCTTCTAGGACTCAGCTTGCTCTGCCTCCCGGGTGGTTTGAGATCACTACCCACTCCCTACACCTTGAGACACATTCCCTGCTGGTTCCCCTCTTCCTTCTTGGGATGCATCTTCTCAGCCTCTTCTGCTGGGTCCTCCTCCTTGACGGGGCCACTTGTGTGGTCCAGGCATGGCCCTGGTCCTCCGTTGCCCACACAGTGTGCTCTCTGCCTGGGGGACCCCACAGACACCTGCGTCTATGTGTGTCCAGCCCAGGCACACCCTAAGAGCCAAGCACGTGCTTCTCACCTCCACTTTCATGTCTCAAAGCACACTAATCTGTACATCCCAACTTCCCACGGCAGCTCAACCCACTCCTTCTCTTGATTCCCCCCTCTCGGCGAGAGTGCCAGTCTCTATCCAAAGAGGCACAGGTCACACGCTGTCATGGGGCCATCCTGACTCCTCTTCCCTTCCCCCCGCCCCGTGTCCTGTATATCACCAAGTCCTCCTTTACCTCCTAAATCTTTATGGATCGGCCTACTTGCACCCGTCTCATCGCCACCACCCCTCATCCTGGGCACTTTCCCTCGAAATAACATCCTAACTATGGTTACCAGATAAAATGCAGGATGCCCAATAATAGTTGGATTTCAGATTTTAAAAATTCTTTTTAAAGTATAAGTATATCCCAACATCACATGGGACATACCTACATGGAACAATTTTCATTGCTTATTTGAAATTCAGTTGTATTTTTTCATGTTCTTTTTTTGTTAAAATTCTATGAAATTCTCATAGTATTTCAAGGATCATCTTGCATTTTTATTTGCTAAATCTGGTGATCTTGCCCCTTACTGACCTCCCTGCAACCCCACACTGTAGCCAGATGACATTGTTCAAACAAAATTTGCTGAGTAGTCAGAAAAGTTAAGTATATGTATTATAATCGCTAGATCCACCACTTAAAAAAAAAAACTATATGTAATGTACAACATAGTGATTATAGATAATCATACTGGATTGTATATTTGAAGGTTTACTAAGGGAGTACATTTAAAAAATTCTCACACTAGAAAAAAAATCGTTGGTATGTATGGTGATGGATGTTAACTAGATTTACCACGGTGATCACTTCCACTTCCCAACATGCACAAATATTGAATCAATATGTTGTATAGCTGAAATTAATGTTACATCTCAATTATATTTTCATTTTTAATATAATAATTAAAATTAAAATTTTCTTTTTCTGAAAAAAAAGTAAGTACAGAAAATTCTGTTTAAAAAAAAGAAAATTCTGTTGATGGAAATAAATTAGTTAATATTATCTTGAGTGTCCCCCGTGTGGAAAATGAGATGTTCCACTAAAAATTCTGATTAGTCAAGTTATCACAGATAATATCCATCAAACTTGGCATCACTGTTTGCAAGGATATAACAATATAAGCAGCAATAATCTTTAATTCAGCACTTTGCGACCATGATGTTTCAGAGTCACCACCATAAAATACCTTAGGAGCACAGAAACATTAGCCTAGAATCTGGAAAGCACATTGGACTGAGTGCCAGGGACACAGGGAGACAGATCCTGGTCTCATTCTTACCTTACTATTGGATTTAGGCAAATCATTTTACTTCTCTCTGTTGCAGTTTCCTTCTCTGTGAAATGAGGGGGTACACTAAATGATCTCTAAAAGCTCTTCTGGCTCCGATTCAATCACCTTATAGGGTGATAGACTGAAGAAGTGCTGCCTCATGGTGTTTCTGTTGAGAAAATGCTGAATATACTAGTTTCTACTATATTTCTATAAAAATGAAAAAATCCATAACTTCATATCTTTGAAGAGAAAAGAGTTATCTTCATTGGACCAGAGAAAATACAGTCAATTTATTATGATTCTGGATGAAAGGAAACGGATTAAGAAATTTCTGTAGGGTCCCCAGAAATCCAAGGACAGAGCAGACATTAGATCTCATTAATTCCAAGGGCAAAAGTCCCTGAAGAAAATCTTCGGGATCTACTGAAGTCAACATCTATGAAATGGGATGCCGAAGTCTGAAGAAAATTTGCACAGCCTTTAAGCAGAGTGCCTTCCTCCTAGTTCAGGGAAATCCAGATGGATCCAGGTCCTCGAAGGCATGTATGTAGTAAAATAATAAAATGTGTTTTCACCTGTGTTTTCAAGTGGTAGCTCATGTTTCTTTTTTTTTTTTAAGATTTTTATTTATTCATTTGACAGAGATCACAAGTAGGCAGAAAGGCAGGCAGAGAGAGGAGGAAGCAGGCTCCCTGCTGAGCAGAGAGAGAGTCTGATGCAGGGCTCAATCCCAGGACCCTGGGATCATGACCTGAGCCCAAGGCAGAGGCTTTAACCCACTGAGCCATCCAGGCGCCCCAGAAGCTTATGTTTCTTTAAGAAGTCTTAAAAATTAGACTCTTGACAGATTCTTTATTAAACTTAGTTTGTATTGTCTCAAGGAGCTTTGTGAAAACTTGGGAAAATAATTTAGAATCTATTCAACCTTCCTAAGGCTAAAGAAAAAAAAGTATACAAGGAGATAACAGTTTAAACACACACACACACACACACACACACACACACAATAAAACAAACAAAAAACCCTCAATAAATAAATTAAAATAGAATACAGAAAAATAGTTCAACAGAAAGCAGACAGGGGGAAACAGAGGAAGTAATAACATAGGGAACAAATGGAAATCAAATTATAAAGTAGAAGTTCTAGTGGTACCAGGGTGGCACAGTTCATTGAGCAGCCTACTCCTGGTTTCAGCTCAGGTCGTGATCTCAGGGTCTTTGGACCATGCCCCTCATTGGGCGCCACATTCAGTGAGTAGTCTGCTTAAGACTTTCTCTCCTTCTCCCTCTGCCCCTCCTCATCGTGCTCTCTCTCTCTCTAAAATAAATAAATAAATAAATATTTTTTTAAAAAAGGAAGTTCTAATCTAAGCATATCAATAATTACATTAAATGCAAATGACCTAAATTTCCAGATAAAAATCAGAGATTTTCAAAATGAATAAAAAACTAGTAACCAACAATATGTTGTCTATAAAAAAAATTTTTATAGGAGATAGTTAATAGTAAAAGGGTGGAAAAAGATGTACCTTGTAAACAGTAATCAAAAGAAAGCTACAGTAGCTATTTTAATAACAGGCAAAATGAATTTCAGAGTAAAGAAATTTAACAGGAATAAAGAGGGATACTGATAAAATGCTCTACTCACTAAGAAGACATAACACTCCTAAATGTATACATACCTAAGAACAAAGCTTCAAAACACATGAAGCAAAAACCAACAGAACTGAACAAAAAATAGAGAAAACCTAAAATTATGGGTGGAGATTTCAACAATTCTCTCAGTATTTGATCAAAAAAGTATACCGATCCATAAAGGTATAAAACTGGACAACACCATTAACAAACTGGATCTAAGTAACATTTTTAGGACCCACCGATCAACAACCAAGTACACATTCTTTTCAAGTGCACATAGAACATTCACCAGTATAGACCATATCCTGGGTCATAAAACAAATGTCAACAAATTTTAAAAGTTGAAGTCATACAAAGTATCTTCTCCAACCATAATGAAATTAAAGTCAGGAACAAAAAGGTAGCTGGTAACTTTTCAAACACTGGAAATAAAACCACACACTTATAAATAATCTACAAGTCAAAGAAAAAGGTCTCAAGAACATTGGAACTGAACAAAAATAAAATTACAAGTCAAAATTTGTGACATGTAGCTAAAGTAGACTTAGAAGGAATTTTATAGCTTAAAATGGTTACATTAGAAGAAAGGTCAAACAACCTTGGAACCCAAGTTCAATCTTGAGAAACTATAAGACTGGGGCTGGAGGAGGGGGAGGGCAAAACAAATCCAAAGCAAGAAGAAGGAAGGAATTAAGGGCAGAAACAATGAAATTGAAAACAGAAAAAGCAAGAGAAAAAAAATCAATAAAACAAAAAGTTGATTATTTGAAAAGATCAATAGAATTGATAAACCACTAGCCAAATTGTCAAAGAACAAAGGAGAGGACACAATTATCAATATTAGTAATGAAAGACATATATCACTACAGACTCTGACATTAGAAGGATATTGAGAGAATACTATTACCAACTCTACAACATTACATTCAAACAGAGTAGATGAAATGACTGACTCCTCAAAAGATATGACCACCAAAACTCACTCAAAAAGAAACAGATCAGAAGCGGGGTAGGGAGGGAGAAGAGGAGAAGGAGAAGAAAAAGAAGGAGAACGGGGAGGAAAAAAGCAAGAAGAAGAGGAGGAGGAAGAGGGAGAAGAGGAAGAGGAAGAAGAAAGAGAAGGAGAAGTGGAGGAGGAGGGGGGGAGGGGGAGAAGAAAGGAGAAGAAAACAGGACAGGTTATCCAAAGAGTATCCATTTTAAAAAACTGAATTTGTAAATTCAATTCAATGATTACAAAAAAAGAACTCTCCCAGCCCAGATAGCTTTGCTGGCAAATTTAACCAAGCATTTAAAGAAGAAATAATGCCTATTTCTTCCAGAATATAGAAAAGGGAACACTTTCCAACCTATTTTATGAGGCCAGCATTACCTTGATATGAAAGCCAGATATAGGTAGTAAAGGAAAATGTCCTTTACTGTCCCTTATGAACACAGATTTTTAAAAATCCTCAGCAAAATCTTTGCAAATAGAATCAGCAATAGAGTGAACAATATACCATGACTAAGTGAGGTTTATCCCAAGAATGCAAGGCTGGTTCGGTATTTGAAAATCAATCAATATAACCCACCATATTAACAGATGAAAGAAGAAAAATTACATGATCCTATTAATTGAAGCAGAAAAAAATCATTTGACAAACTTTAACATCAATCCATAGTAAAAAGCTCTCAGCAAATTAGGAATAGAAAAGAATTTTCTTAATCTGGTAAGGGACATGTACAAAAAACTCACAATTAATATCATACCTAATAATGAAGAACAAAATGCTTTTTTTCCAAAACCAAGAGCAAGGCAAGGGTGTCTACTCCTGTCACTTTTATTCAACATCAACACAGGAAGTCCTAGTCCATGCAATGAAGAAGAAAGAGATAGAGGTATACAGATTGGAAAGGAGGAAATAAAATGGTCCCCATTTGCAGACAGTAGTTTGCTCAATGAACTGTGCCACCCAGGTGCCCCTAGGACTTCCATTGTATAATGTCTTTGTAGAAAATATGGAATCGACCCAAAAAGTTCCTAGAACTAACAAATGAGTTGAGCAAGGTTGCAGAATATAAGGTCAATACACAAAAATCAATTATATTTTCATATACAAGCAATGGACACTTGAAAATCAAAATTTTAGAAAACAATATCATTTACAATAGTTCCCTAAAACAAAAATCTCAGGTATAAATATAACAAGACATGTGCAGCATCTGGACACTGAAAACTACAAATGCTGACAGAAGAAAACAAAGAAGACCCAAATAAATGGCATGACATACTATGTTCATGAATTGGATGACTGTAGTTTAATGTCAATTCTCTTCTAGCACAACCCTAGTAAGATTTTCTGGTAGACATAAGCAAGCTGATTCTAAAATTTTTATGGAAAGATGATGAAACTAGAATAGCCAAAACAATTTTGAAAAAAGAAAAAGTCAGATGAATCACACCACCCAATTTTAAGACTTAATAAAGCTGTAATAATAAAGGCAAGATGGGATTAGCAAGGGATAAACAACTACGGAAATGGAACAGAATGGAGAGCTCAGAAATAGACCCATAAATATGGCCAATTGATTTTCTTTTAAAGATATTATTTGACAGAGAGAGAGAGAATGATCAGAAGTAGGCAGAGCAGCAGGCACAGAGAGAGGGGGAAGCAGGCTCCCCACTGAGCAGAGAGCCCGATGCGGGGCTCGATACCAGGACCCTGAGATCATGATCTGAGCTGAAGACAGATGCTTAACCCACTGAGCTACCCAGGCGCCCGTGGCCAATTGATTCTGACACAAGTACAAAGGCAATTCAATGGAGAAAGAGTAGCTTTTTCAACGAATAGTGTTGTATAGATATATATCTCCACTTGCTCCCCTTGGAATACATATATATATATACCTCAACCTAAACCTCACAATTTATATAAAAATTAACTCCAAGTGAATCATAAATCTAAATGTTAAGTGTGAAACTATGAGACTTTTAGAAGGAAACATAGGAGAAAATCTTCAAAACCTAAAATTAGGCAGAGTTCTTAGATACGACATCAAGAGCACAATCCATAAAGAAAACAAGGATAAAGTGGGCTTATCAAAATTAAAAATTTTTGTTCTGTTAAATATGCTATTAAGAGAACAAAAAAGCAAGCTACAGAGTGGGAAGGAAATGTTTACAAATCACTTGCATCTAGAATATATTAAAAACTCTCAAAACTCAACAGTAAACAACAACAACAACAAAAACCCCACAAGTTTTAAAATGAGCGAAAGACTTTAATAGTTCATCAAAGAGGATACATGAATGGCATGAATACGCCCATGAAAAGATGCTGAACAGCATCAGTCATTGGAGAAAAGCAAACTAATATCACAGTGAGATATCACTGTACACGGGAAGAACAACTAGAATTAAAAACATTTGATGCAGGTGAGGATCTAGAGCAACTGGAATTCTTCTGCGTTGCTGGTGGGAATGCAAATTACAGAGCCACTCTGGAAAACAGGTTAGCAGCTCCTCATAAAGTTAAATATACACGTATCATAGGACCCAGGAGTCCCACTCCTGGGTATTTAGAGAAATGAAAACTTATAGGCAGGGGTGCCTGCCTGGGGGGCTCAGTCGTAAGCGTCTGCCTTGGGCTCAGGTCATGATCCCAGGATCCTGGGATTAAGCCCCGCATCAGGATTCCAGCTCAGGCGCCCTCTCCCACTCCCCCTGCTCATGTTTCCTCTCTCTGTGTCAAATAAATAAATAAAATCTTAAAAAAAAAACAAACCTCAGGTATGCACGTGCGCGTGCGCACACACTGTAAATGAATGTTTATAGCAGCTATATTCCTAATCATCGAAAACTGGAAACAAATACCCATCAATAAGCGAAGAGCTAAACACTGTGATGCATCCAGTCAATGAAATACTACTCGGTACCGAAAAGGGACTGAGATCAATCCCAAAGGCATGAATAAGAGTCCATCTCCATAACATTCTGGAAAAGGCTAAATGTAACAATGGAGAAGAGATGAGTGGTTTCCAGGGTTTAGGGGTAGAGGCTAGGATGATTGCAGAGGGGAGTTCTGGGGGCTGATGGAATTGCTCAGTGTACTGAGTGTGGTGGTGATCCCAGGAATCTATACATGTGTTAGAAACTCATAGAACCATATACAACACCCCCCCCAAAAGTCCAGCTTACTGTACTTTAATTAAATTTTTTTCTTAATTTGATATTATTCTTTGTTTTAAGCTTGATTTTTCTTTTTTTGTTTGTTTAAGATTTTATTTATTAATTCAACAGACACATAGTGAGAGAGAGAGAACACAAGCAGAGGGAGTATGAGACGGAGAATGGTGGATGCCAGAACCCTGGGATCATGACCTGAGCTGAAAGAAGGGGCTTAAAGACTGAGCCACCCAGACTCCCCTGACCAGCTAATTTGGGGCCTTCCCAGTGGGCTCCAACAAAAGGCAGACTCCTTCCCAGAGAGGGTCTCCAGCCCTCATCTCCTCCAGGCCAGCCCATTTCCCACCAGCCGCCTTGCCTTCTACACAGGAGCCTTTCTTTTCTCAGTTCTTTGAGAAGTGCAGGCTCTCTCCCCGCTCAGGGCTTTTGTCTATGCCGGGTGTCCTTCCCTGACGTTTCCTTCGAGTCTGCAGCCAAGGGTGAGCTGCGGGAAGGGAGTGGGTGAGGAGGCGCCCTCGAACCTCCCTCCCCACATGCCCCTTGGCTACCCTGTCACCCCTCCCCTGCTCCATCCGCCCTTGAACCTGCGCTGGTCCCCAAGGACTAGGAGTTAAAGATGCAGATTGTAAGGTAAACCTCAGAACATACTGCTCGCCAGCAGTCTTCATATTTGGGCACCTCAGAGACACGGGGAGCGGGGAGGGTGGCTGCTGAATGCAGATACAGGTCGTGTCCCCCGCACCCCGGGGGGCTAGTAGGGGAGGTGGGGCCCCAGAAGTCAGCACGGTCCTGCACCCCCAGCCTGGCCTTCCCCTGCTGCTGCTGCTGCTGCTGCTGCTGCTGCTGCTGCTGCTGCTGCTGCTGCATGGGAAACTGGGAAGCCCGAGGCAGAGCCCTCTTTACAGGCAATCGGTAAGCTCTTCATTGTATTCCTTTAAAAGGAAAATGGAAAACAAGGCTGATTCCTCTCTGCCTGTCTGGGAGCTCAGGAGAGCATTGAGCAGGCTGGAGGGCACCTGGGACCCTGAACCTGGGCAGTGGATGCAGGACAGAAGGACAGAAGTTTGGGAGGCTGAGGACCTGCAGGGACACCTTCCCTCAAGGTGGCACCTCCCTATTCTGACTGCCCATCACCCACCCCCTCCTCAGCCTTAAAGAGCCATTCACAACCCTCCCACCCCACCCCAGGATCTCCCACTGTGGCAGGAACACACAAGTGCACATGAACACACACACACACACACACACCACACACACACACACACGCATACACACACAGATCCCCCTTGCCCATGGGGAGGTGGCACCTTCCTCCCAGCCCCACTCAAGACTTCAGACCCCAGGGTATACAGCCAGTGTTCATTCCCCTGGGGTTGATAATGAACGGGAGGGAAAGACCTCAATGGAAATTCTTCCCAGACCATAGGCACTTCCCCAAGGCCCCAGAAGGTTCCTAGATGGGGCAGAGGGGCCAGTTATCCAAGGACAGTCAAGATACGGAGGGACAGGAAATGGGCTGAGTAGGAGTCTTGAGCTGGCCAGAGGCCTGAGGAAGACAGGCCACCCTGGACTCAACCCTGGGTCTGTGCTTCTAGTTGGTTCTACCCTCAAAACATATCCAGAATCCCAGCCCTCCTCTTAGCTCTGTTGTCCCCACCCTGGTTCAGGACCCCATCACCTCCTACCTGGACACCTCAAGTAGCTTCCTTCCTGGGCCCTGGCATTTTTGCCTGCCCTCTAGACTCAGTTTCCCCTCAGAAGCCACAGAAACCCTGTCCTATCCTGTAGCTCTCCTGCTTAGCACCCTCTCCTGCCCCCCATTTCTTCCCAGTGAAACACAGCGCACACAGGTCTGTGCCCTCACGCCTTCCTGACCTCATTCCCCCACCTCCCCACTCTCCCCTCAAGCACCACACTTCCACTTCCTCATCCTCTGCTGCTCAAACAGACCAATCTTGCTCTAACCTCGGGACCTTGGCACTGGCTGTTCCCTCTGCCCTGATGCTGTTCCCCAGATACCCACATGCTCCCTTGCTTGCTTCAGGGCTCTGCTCTGATGTCATTTTCTCAGAGAGGCCCTCCCCAGCAGCCCCATATGAAAATCAGTACCCCTTCTCCTGCTACTGCACACTCAATGTCCCCCTCTTTGTCCACCCTGCTGACCAGCATCCAAGCCTTGGTTTAACATCAGCTCAGTGAGGACAGGCTCTTTGCTGGTATCACTGTGTGTCCCTACACACAGTAGGTGCTCAATCCGTATCTGTTAGAAGAATATGGGATCCTGGGTCAGGATTCCTCCTCCCACATCTCGGCTCCCTCTCCCCTTCCTCCCGCTCAATCTCCACCCACCACCCACCAAGGAGGGCCATTGGGTGTGGAATAGGGTGGGCAGGAAGCCAGAGCCCAAGCCACTGCCCCCAGATGCAAGCCAGGGATTCAAGCCGGGGATCGGGCCCTTGTCCCCCAGAATCGTTGTTCCTCTTGGCCTCAGCAGGGGGCCTCACCCTCTCCTGGGCCCCCTCCACTTCTCCCCAGCTGCTCCTCTCCCCTGGGGGCCGCCTGGCACACCGTGGGTGAGACAAGCAGAACTGTCGGGACACCTGCTGCCCTACCAGGGGCTCAGCAGGGTCTCCTGATACCTTACCAGCCTCATGACACTCCCTGTGCCCATTTTAGAGGTGAGGAAACTGAGGCACAAGAGGCTAAGTGACTTGTCCCAGAACATGCAGAGCATGAGATTCCTACCCACAAGGCCAGACGTGGGGACCTCTTTTCCCAAAGCCGCACATCCAAGTTCCAATCACCCTATAGCCCTCCCGTGCCCTGTAAGTCAGGAATTGCCCAGTGGCTCTTATTCCCCGCTCAGTCCTTCCTCTTCCCTCCCTCCAGCCAGGCGGCCCCCACATTGGTAGGGGAGCTGTGGTTGTCTGTGAGGGAGAGGGAAGGAATTGTTGTCCATTGGGTTCCTGCCACAGGCTGGTTATCACGTGGAGCGTTTTACACATATCACCTCTGTGATCCTCGCTGTGACCGCGCTACACAGATGAGTGGACTGAGGCCAGAGAGGTTAAGTAATATATCCCACACTGCTCAGCAAATAAGCAACGGAAAGGGGTTTCCAGACTGGCCCCAATATCCTGAGATGGTCTGCAAGTCCCTGAGGCTTTCCTGTCCTTCCTCTTGAAAACTCCAATGCCCCCTGCCCCGGGGGGAAAATGTCCCTGGTAGCCCCTGCACGGGCAGGAGAGTGTGAGCGGAGGCAGGCCAGGGCCTGCCAAGAGAGGGCAGCGGGGGCAGCTGCTGTGTTTATTAATTTTCTGCCTCAGTGGGTCAGCAGCCCTGGCCGGAGCCTGCAGAGTTACCGTCCAGTGTATTAAATAATTCTATCTGGGAAGAACCTGGCATTCGAAGGACCATGCTGATGGGCTTCTAAAATTTAATTGCTCTACTAAATGAGATCAGAAATGGGGAGGTGAGCAGGGTGAGCCCAACTGAAAAGATGACTGGGTTTCAGGAGGTGAGGGGGACACAGCAAACACCTTTCTGTCAGCCCCTGTCGGCCTGGCATTGCACACCCCACCCCACCCCCCCCCACGGATCATGGGAGTTGGGGGAGTTGGAGCCCAGACCTGAGCTCCCTAAACATCCATTACCCAGCAGAGCATCCACTCCTTTGTGGTCCTGCCATTCCAGCCCTCCTTCCCCACCCCACAGGCTCCTCCAGGCCTGTAACACCAGTCGAGACACCTTTCCCGAAACTTCTCTGCACTCCCTAGCCTTTGCTCATGCAGACCCTTCGCTTAAGGGTCTGTTCTCCCTTCACCAAGCAAACTCCCCACTCTCCACCAATCGAAAGCCCTCCCAGGGGCACCTGGGTGACTAAGTCCGTTAAGTGTCTGACTCTTGCTTTTGGCTCAGGTCATGATCTCCAGGTCGTGAGTTTGGGCCCCACGTTGGGCTCTGTGCTCAGAGTAGAGTCTGAGATTCTTTCCCTCTCCCTCCCACAGCTTGCACTCGCCCGCTCTCCGTCTCTCTCAAATAAATAAAATAACATTTTAAGGGGGAAAAAAAGTTCTCCCAAATCCCCCAGACAGAGCCAGAGCCCTGTCCTCTGTGGGGTGGGACCCCTGCAGGGGAAAACAGAGTTCTCTCAGGGTTCTGAGGAAGACAAAGCTATGTGTCTGTGCTAGCCACTGGATAATACTGTGATTGGATGGTTTTTTGATATTTTAAAAGCTCTTTTTCTGATTTTCTCCCTCCCTGCATTTCTCCCTCCACCGTTCTCTCAGCAGAGAAGTAGCCACCCCTGAGCCTCACTTCCCCGGAAAGCAAGGTCTAATGAGGGCCAGGAACAGGGCCCCAGCTCTGTGCTCCTTGCTCTGGTGTCTTCCCTTCACATCACTGACACCCAGAACCTTCGGTTTCCGGCTGGCTTTCCCCCAGAGCAAGTTTTAGGTCTTCCCCCACGCTGGAATTCCTGTTTCCCCTCCCTCATACCAAGGCGTCACTGTCTACGCAGCCTCTCTTCCCCCTCTGCTTTCCTGTTGCAAACCCCTCTCTCCGTTTCCCCATTCAAGGCTCTGAGCTTCTGTGCTTAAAAAGGAAGTCCCCCCCATTTCTCAGGAAATCGTCTCTGAAAAGCATGACCAGCTCCAAAGCTCTGAGTCCTTGATGACACACGTTTGTTGAGTACTTACTGCGTGCCAGGCACAGTCCAAGGGACACAGCAGTGAGCAAGGCAGATGAGGTCCCTGTCCCACAGAGCTGACATTTGAGCATGGACAAACAAAATACTCCATGGAACAAGTAAACAAGATGTGACTTCTGTTACAAAGGAAAGAGAACCCCAGTGACGGAATGGGTGGAGAAGGAGCAGGGAAGGCAACACTGGTTGAGGTCAACAGGGGAGGCTGTCTGGGGACGTGACACCTGAGACCTGAGACAGAGAGGCAGCCTGCTGTACAAAGCTTTGCAGAAAAGAATTTCCAGGTAAAATACCTATAGTAAGTGCAATGGTCCTGAGGTAGATGCATGCTTGGAGAGGGTTGGAGAAGACCAAAGACCAGTGTTGCTGAAAGATAGGGAGAGAAGGAGTGAGTGATAAGAGATGAGCTTGGCGTTTTCATCCCCAAACCTTCACTCAGTCAAGACCATGTCTATCTGGGGGCCGTTTAGAGAGAGGGCCTTGAGTCTTGCTGGTCTGGCCAGATGGCCTCTTTCTGTGTCAAAGTCAGAGATTCCATAGGGCAGACACACATGATGGAAATGAAGCCAATAGACATCTATGTGACCCCATAAATAGTCTTAAAGCCTGGCAGGCCCCAGAAAGGAATTCTGGAGGAGAAGACAGTTCAGGGCCCAAGGCAGCCACAGCCTCCGGGCCTCCGTCAGATTACAGAATAGAGCAGGATCAGGGATGGAGATCAGTCCTTCTCTTCCCAACAGAAGACCTCAGCATCCTTGTGTATTTTTCTCCTACCTGTGGCCTCTTCTCCCACAGTATTTCTGCTCACCCGTGGCCTGTGGCCCCTGTTTCAGACACCTGCATACAACCACTCCTGAAGGTGACTAGGCTCTCCCCATCCACCACCACCTCTCCTCCAGACCTCCCTCCTAGGGAAGAACCAGCCAGAAAGTTCCTGCTGCCCGGCATCTATCCCCGCACCCACAGAGAACAGATCAAGCTCCTGGTCCACTGCTGGCCCGGCTCCCTGAGCCTGTGGTCTGTGTATCGGGAGAGGCAGTGGCTGTAAATCTGAATGCCAACCCCTCACCCCACCTTGCTTGGAAAGAGCGCGGGGTGGGGGGGGGGGTGTCAGCCTGGGTCACTTCCCTACAGTGACATTCCAGCATTTTCAACAGCAGGGCTCTTTCCTCCCACAAAATCGAGGGAGAATTACAATGGGCAAAAACAGATAAAAGTCATATTTTGCTGCTATAAGTGCCCTGGATCTGCTACACCTATGCCATATTCTTATT